>NW_008339765.1:1415220-1456455 GCF_000622305.1 Nannospalax galili
TTTTGGCATCCCTTAGATATAATATCATATCATCTGCAAAAAGGGATAATTTGATCTCTTCTTTTCCAATTATTACTCCTTTAATTTCCTTCTCTTGTCTTATTGCTCTTGCAAGAGTTTCAAGTACTATGTTAAAGACAAGTAGGTATAGTGGACAGCCTTGTCTGGTTCCTGATTTCAATGGGAATGCTTCCAGTTTTTCTCCATTTAGAATGATCTTGGCTGTGGGTTTGTTATACACATCTTTAATTATGTTGCGGTATGTTCCCTCCAGTTGAATTCCCTCTAGGACTTTGAACATAAATGCATGTTGAATTTTGTCAAAGGTCTTCTCCGCATCTATTAAGATGACCATGTGGTTCTTGTCTTTGAGCCCATTCATATGATTTATGATGTTTATTGACTTATGTATATTGAGCCATCCCTGCATCTCTGGGATAAAGCTGACTTGCTCATGGTGGATGATCTTTCTGATGTGTATCTGTATGCGGTTTGCAAGTATCTTGTTGAGAATTTTTGCATCTATGTTCATTAAGGATATGGGTCTATAGTTTTCTTTTTTGGTTGTATCCTTACCAGGCTTTGGTATGAGAGTGATGCTGGCTTCATAGAAGGAATTTGGAAATTTTCCCTCCATTTCTATTTTTAGAATAAATTAAGTAGTATTGGATGTAGATCGTCTTTAAATGTCTGATAGAATTCTGAGTAAATCCATCTGGTCCTGGGCTTTTTTTAGTTGGAAGGTTTTGTATTACTGTTTCAATTTCTTTTTGTGTTATGGGTCTGTTTAAGCTGTTAATCTCTTCTTGGTTTAGTTTTGGTGGTTCCCATGCCTTTAGATATCCATTTCTTTTAGGTTTTCAAATTTAGTAGCATACAGATTTTTAAAGCATTCCCTTATAATGTTCTATATCTTTCTGGTGTCTGTTGTGTTGTTTCCCCTTTCATCTCTGGTTTTGTTGATTTGGAGGTGCTTTTTCTTTCATTTAGTTAACTGGGCTAGTGGTCTGTCAATCTTATTTATCTTTTCAAAGAAGCATCTCTTGGATTTGTTGATTCTTTGTATTGTTTTCTTTGTTTCAATTTCATTATTTTCTGCCCTGATTTTTGTTATTTCTTCTTGTCTGCTGGGTTTGGGTTTCATTTGCTATTGCTTTTCAAGTGTGTTGAGTTGCAATGTTAAGTCATTTATTTGTGTTCTTTCTGATTTTTTAATGTAGGCACTAGAGGTATAAACTTCCCTCTTATGACCACTTTCAGCATGTCCCAGGGGTTTTGTTGTGTTGTATTGTCCCTTTCATTTAATTCCAGGAATACTTTTATGTCTTTCTTAATTTCTCTTTTGACCCACTCATCATTCATGAGTGTGTTGTTTAATCTCCATGTGTTCATGTGGTGATTAGGGCTTCTTCGGGTGTTGATTGTAAGCATATTGCACTGAGGTCTAATAGAATGCAAGGAATTATTTCAATTTTTTTTATTTGTTGAGGTTTGTTTTGTGCCCCAGTATATGGTCGATTTGGGAGAAGGTTCCATGGGGTGCTGAGTAGAAAGTATGTCCTTTGGTGCTTGGGTGGAATACTTGGTGGTTGTCTGTTTAGTCCATTTGATATATGGTATTATTTAATTCAGATGTCTCTCTGTTAACTCTCTGCCCTGTTGACCTATCTAATTGAGACAGTCACCTACTATTAATGAGTTGGGGTTAATCTGGGTCTTAAAGTCCTATAGTATTGTTTTTATGAAGTTGGGTGTGCTAGAGTTAGGTGAACATATGTTCATGATTATAGTATCTTCTTGATTCATTGTTACTTTGATCAAAATGAAGTGTCCCTCTTTGTCTCTTCTGATTAGGTTTAGTTTAAAGTCTATTTTGTCAGATATTAGAATTGCTACACCTGCTTTTTTCTTAGTGCCATTTGCTTGGTATATTTTTTTCCATCCTTTCACTTTGAGATAGTGTCTGTCCTTAAAAGTGAGATGAGTTTCTTGAAGATAACAAAAAGATGGGTTTTGTTTCTTAATCCATTCACATAGTCTGTGTCTTTTGATTGGAGAGTTCAGTCCATTAATATTTAAAGTTATTAATGAAAGATGGGTATTGAATGCTGTCATTTTTTCTCTTTACATTCTTGATATGGTTGTACTTTTCCACAGTTATACCTTCATTGGATGTCTTTCTGAAATCCCTTGGGTATAGTCATTCCTTTCTTCAGCTCTTTGTATTCCTTCCAGAACTCTATGAAGGGCTGGTTTTGTGGACATGAACTCCTTCAGCCTATTTATGTCATGGAAGATTTTTCTTTCCCCATCGACTATAATAGACATTTTGGCTAGATGTAGTAATCTGGGTTGGCATCTGTGGTCATTTAAAACTGGGAATACTTTGGTCCAGGCTCTTCTGGCTTTCATAGTATATGGGCATATCTTCCTTTAATTTTGGGAAATTTTCTTCCAGGGTTCTGTTGAAGATCTCGTCAATGCCATTATCTTGGGATTTTTTTCCTTCCTGTATTCCTATGATCATAAGTTGGTCTTTTTATGGTGTCACACAATTCCTGCATATTCCATTCTTGTGATTTCTTAAATTTTTCATAATCTTTGCTTGAGTGGTCAAGGTAAAGCTGACTTTGTACAGTCTGTTTGTAGGTATCCTTTGTGTTTTATGGAGTATTTTTAGTATAGGATTAGTATGGATTTTTTTTTTCCTATAAAGGACTTAGAGAGTTCAGTACTGAATCTGTCCAACCCTCGAACTTGTTTTAGATGAACACTATTAGCGCTACTTCCTTCTTCATTTCAGCCTGAGTATTCTTCAATATTTCTAAGTTTTTTCTGAATTCATTCAGAACTTTATCCCTATCTTCCATCAGTTCTTTGATTTCTTTTTTTTTATGTGTTCTTTAAATTCACTGAATTCTTTTATCATGTTTATAATTTTTCTTTTGAGTTCCATGTCCTGCATTATCTCTAGGGGGTTCTCATTGTACTCATCTAGAGTACTATTGGTATTTGGTGGGGATATGTTATTTTGGTTTTCAACATTATTTTTTCTCTGTGATTTTGACATGTGAATTTCTTTTGTAGTTTCTGATTCTTGTGTGAGACTCAGGCCTTCATGTTTAGGTCTGCTTCTTTTTGTGAATTTTATGTGTCTTTGTGGTTTACTTTTTTGGCATGAAAGTTCTCTCTTTTGATTTTATGTTGGAGTGGCCGGATTGCTTTTGTCTTCAGGAGTTCCCACAGAGGCCCAATTCAGGTGAGGTTCAGATGTTTTCAGGCTTTCTCCTAAGTTCTGGATCTCTCCAGGAACGATTTTGGCCTCAGGAGTTTAGGGGTTGGACTGGCCTGGGAGCCTGCCCCAGGAAAGATGCTGGTCTAGGGCAGCTGGTGGCCGTGGCACGAAGAGATGCAAAGGCAGATGGGGCAGGAAGAGACCCTAAGGCCTCCTGGGGACTGCACTGAGGAGAGGGTTGGTCTGGATGCAAAGGATCAGGAAGAGGAAAGGTCATCCCCAGTGTCCCAGAAAGAGGCTGGGGGTGGTGCAGTCCCAGGGAAGCAGAGGGAGTTGAGGGCGTGGCCAGGCCCAGAAGCAGTGCTCCTGGGGTCCAGAGAAGGCACTACATTGGATGAAAAAGATCAGGAAGCCTTATTTGTTCCCCAGGTGTCTGGGGCCCCAAGATAAGGAATGGGGCAGGGTCCAAACTGGGAGAGAATGGCAGTGGTGATAGGAGGTTGAATGAGGCTAGGGAATTCAAGGCACAGAGGGAGCACTGGACTTACCCTGGAGAGAGGCCTGCTGGTAGGAGAGAGGCCTGCTGTGGGTCTTGCAGGCCCAGGGAAGCAGAGGGACTATTTTAACTTTTTTAAATTCTTCGTGAGTGTATAATGTATGGTTATGTGTATGTGTGTACATGTTTGTGTATTGTGTGTATGATGTGTGTATGTACCTGTTCTTGTGTCACAATACAGATACACATATGCCACAGCACATATGCAGAGGTCAGAAGCTAATCTCAGGTGTCTGTTCTTACCTGGTTTATCACTGCATATGCCAGGCTAGCTGCCTGCCCACAGCTTCTGTAACTGCTCCTGTGTCTTCCTCACTTTTCTAGTAGCCACACTGGGATAAAAGATTTCTGTGCTACATTTCCATGAATTCTGGGTATCCAAACTCAGGTTGTCAAGCTTGTGCAGTCAATACTTTAACCACTGTACCATCGCCTGAGCCTAGTGCTCAGATAGTACATTAAAAGTAATATACCAGTGTGTACTGTTCAGTCAAAATAAGAGAAAGGAAAGAATTAAGCTTTTTCTGTATCTTTTAATCATTCTTCATTCACTTATGCTATAGAGGTTACATATTCTCATAGATTATTGCTACAACTTCTACTTTATCTAAATTAAGAATCTATAGGGAATTTTCTCTTAAATGATCTTTTATATCCTTTGTGTCAGTTGGAAAGCCAAGTTCCAATGACCAATATAGGACATGCATGATGACTTCCTAAACGGGTCACTTTGAAGCTGAGTCGCAGGTGCAAATCAAAGTCTGGGGCACACTTGCTAAGACCTATAGGTTCTTGTGTCCCAAAACAGTAAACTAGACCAGGAACACATAGATAGTGATAGAAACAGGCAGTTTACTAAGAAAGGAAAAATAATGTACTTTCAAATTGGAAGCTGGCTAGTGAGCTGGAAAAGACAGATACTCAAAAACCCTGCCCTCCCACATGAGTTCAGATATGTTATAGGTTATTCACATAGTATCACCTTCTCCATATTTATATATACTGGTATCTTGGGTTTTCTCAACTCGTGTATATCTCAGGTGTGATGTTTAGTTTTAATTGTAACCTTGACAGGAAGTAGAATCACCTGGAAACAGAGCCTCAATGAGGAGATGCCTAAGATCAGATGGACCTTGTGGGTATGTCTGTCAGGGATTGTCTTGATTACATCAATTGATGTGGGAAGACCCAGCTCACTATGGGTGACACCATTCCGTGAGTTTGGGTTCTGGACTATCTAAGAGTAAAGAAAGCTAGTTGAGTGCAGTATGCAGGATTCATTCCTCTGTGCTCTTGACTATAGATGCTTGTGACCAGTTGCTTCAAGTTCAGAACTCATGTGGTGAGGCAGGCTTTTGGAGCATCCATCTTTGCCAGTTGACTGGCTAATTTCCACCTCAGGAGTACCTGTTTTTCTTACCAAACTGCCTGTTTCTACCAATATCCAAGTTTCTACTGCCTTGACTTCCTGTCAGTGATGGACTGTAACTTAGAATCGTGAACCAGGTGAACCCACCCTTCTTTAAATTGCTTTTGTCAGAGTAGTTTACCACAGCAACTGGAAAGGCAACTATGACATCAGGTATGCTGTGTTGCAGGTAGCCCTGGTAGGGAGAAGTTTCCAGTCTTCCTCCACCAACTAGTATCTTTCACATGCTAATCTTGCTGCCTCTCTCCATATCAGAGCTGGGCAGCATTGTATCATATGTCCCTGATTTTAAGTTCTGTGACTCTCTTTGACTATTTTTATCCAATATTTATTTTGAGTGATAGCATCCTCATTCTAAACTGCAGAGTGTTCTATTGGGGCTCTAAAAGTAGATTAGGATATGTTTGCTTAGGTCCCTTAGGAGCCCTACCTACAAACAAATGTATTCAGTTACGCTATAAATTAGCTGAATCATGGGAGAGGCTCCTTTTTCTCCGATTCCACTTCCTCCTTACCCTCCTTGTCTTCCTCCTCTTCCACCTTTTACATTCTCTTCACCTGCCTTTGTCACTTCCTCTCCTCTCTTGTCCATTTTCTTCCTTCTTTCTTCTTTGTTTTTGTTTGAAAGAGTCTCACCATTTAACCCAGTGTGACCTGAATTCTCCTGCCTCAGTCACCCAAGTCCTAGGATACAAGAATGTACAAACATAACTAACCTTCCATCATTTCTTAAGCCTAACTCTTCAGGTAAATAAGCCACATGAGAAAAAAAATAATAACAAAGCCCTACACAGGACAGGGAAGTGTATTTCACATGCTGTCCTGTCCCTTGTTAAGTCTCAGTCTTCCATCTTTAACAACATATTGGAACAGCAGTAAGAGCTCTGGGCTCCCTAATGAAACACAATGAAATGAGCACTACCCTCCTTATTCAGTCCCAGGTACCAAAAACCAGCTTCTCTGGCAGTGTGTGTCACAAGTCAGATATCTCATGCTATTACATGATGGTTGACATCATGCTCCCTGTCACCACAAAAAGCAGCAGAGAAATGGAGTCCCATTGAAGAACCACAATCCAGGGAAAGTATGGTTTTGACAAGTTCTCAGGGGCTGCTAAGCACTTGTGGGATCTTGTGTCATCTCTCAATGTCCTTCCCTGTTTGCTTTATTAGCTCTTTTAATGTCTACACTGTGAGCTATGAAGGATGCTGCCTCTATTCTCAAGCTCAAAGACTGTCACGGTGATGGGGACAGGATGTGACTCTTCTGGTCAGCATCACACTCCCTGAGCTAAATAAAGCAATTCCAGATGAGTACTCAGGGCTTGTTTTTCTGTTTTGGTGGTCACTGCAGATGCCATGCTGATAAAGTAAATCTGCCCCACAAAAGAGTGAGGAATGTAGGTTTTTACTGGCTTCCAGGAGAAAATGAGAGTTTGTATCCTAAAGTGTATTACAAACAACTTTATGAAAATTGCTGTTCAATATTTCTTTTCCTCTCCTGTGTTGCCCTATTCCCATTCTAACTCCATTTGCAATCCCTGAAAAGAAGATTAGCAGCTAGCTGCTCAACGCAAGCTTAGAGGCTTGGACACTGCCTCAAAGGTTGCTCAAATTATCCATCTACATCTTCTCTCCTAGCCGGGAGGGCTAGGAGTAAGTCAGCAGGTGTAGGTGCAAAAGGGGGTTTCTTCTGCTAAGAACAACAACACTTCTCTTTTCATTTTATTTTTTAACATTTTAATATTTATTATTATTATTATTATTATCTTTTTGAGAAAGGGTCTCTCTGTAGCTCCAGCTGTCCTGGAACTCACTATGTAGACCAGGCTGGTCTTGAACTCACAGAGCTCTACCTGCCTCTGCCTCCCAAGTGCTGGGATTAAAGGTGTACACCACCACGCTTGGCTTATTATTTTTATTTTATGTGTATGAGTGTATTGCCTGCATGTATGTGAGTGCACCCATGTCATGCAATGCCTATTATTATTATTATTATTTGTGTATGTGTGCTCATGCCAGGGCATGCATGTGGAGGTCAGATGACAAGTTAAGGGAGTTGGTTCTCTCTTTCCACCACATGGGTCTCTGGGATCAAACTCAGGTCCTCAGCCTTGACAGTAAGCATCCTTATCCTCTGAGCCATCTCTCTGGTTAAACATTTTCTTTTTTCAATATATATTTTTATTGAATTTTTATGAATTTCATATTCATTTTCTTAATGTGAACACTGTCCCCAACCACCATGATAACCTTGTAGCTGTCGTTGAGGTCTCTGGTGTAGCTCACTGGTACTTAGGTTGATGTATGTGAGGCCTGGCTCTAACTAGTATCACAAAAGGAAAAACAATAAAGAGCAGTTGACCTTGGACTCCATGCAGGTGTTTTAATTCACATAGCAGTATAGACAATCAAGATTGCATTTACTAGAGTTATTTCACAAACATGATCCAAGTACTCTCCTTAAAAGCTGGGTGTGACTGCATTTACCTGTAATCCTAAAACTATGGAGGGTGGAGACAGGAGGATCACTGGGGCTTGCTGATCACTGACCTAGCTCCAGGTTTAGTGAGAAACCTTGTCTCAATTGAATGAGGCAGAGAGTGATAGAGCAGGAAAATCAGTGTCATCTTTTGACTCTCCCTTCTCTTCATGCACATGAACACACACATCTGTGCACACATACCCATATACCGTACACATACACCACACTTACATACACACCCCCTCCATACACATACACACATGCATATACTCACATTCACTCACATAGAAACCTATTATTTTTTAAAGGAAATTAATAATTGGAGCTCAAAGGGAAGGCAGTTTTCTTCGAGCTCAGATGCAGACGAAAAATTAAAACCTGCAGAGAAAACACAGTACTGGTTTCTGAAGGCACTGCAAGGCAAGCCAGGAGAGACATGATCACTCTGCTTCCCTTCGACTTCCTTTCTCAGGCAGTTTGAGTTTGACCAACCTTAACCCTGGAAATAAAGTAAATGGTAAAGAAAGGTATTCCCCAGCGTGTAGCCTCCTGAATAAGCAAGCTGACCATATAGAAAGCCAATATTCTTCCTTATGAGAGATAAGATTGTCGCTAATCTACTCTGTGCTTTTTTTAATCCAGGAAGTCAGTCAATTATTACAAGAAATATTAGTATCAAGACACTTAACATTCAGGGGCTGGAGAGATGGATCAGTGAAAAGAGCATGGGCTACTTTTGCAGAAGATCTAGGTTCAGTTCCCAGAACACATGGTAGCTAACAACCATTCGTAAATCCAGTTCCAGGAGGTCTGACATTCTCTTTTGGCCTCTGTGGGCATTTTACACAAGTGGCGAAGTTTATATATATATATATATATATATATATATATATATATATGCAAGAAAAGCATATATAAAAAATAAATTAATTAAATATCAAAAAAATCTTGCGTATTGGGTAAGAGAGGTGGTTCAGTGGGTAAAGGCAATTGCAACCAAGCTTTCCATCCTAAATCCACATGGTAGAAGGAGAGAATTAACTACATCAAGTTCAAATCTTAAATATTCAAAAGCCTCATAAAACTAAACAACACAGTATCAAACAATCCAATCATTAAATGGTCTCATGAAAACAATTCAGTTCTTAGTGTAGGTATGGTTCTCTAGAAAAGACCTGCACTTGATTTAAGTTGGTTAACATTTAAACATGAGGCTCCACCCCTCCCTGAGGGACTAGTGCCTTTTAACAGTTGTTAATGGCAAGGGTGTAATTTCCTTCAGTAGTATAGCCATAAGTACATTGTTCTTGCTCAATAAATAGCTTCTCATCCATGCTCTGGCAAGAAACTCAAATTAAACTCAGCAGGTAACACACGAAAAGAAAAGTAGAAAGGGGACATGTTGGGAAGGAGTTTGAGAGGGAGAAGGAGACGGTGGGCTATCAGCAAGGGCAATGTGACAAAATTCTTTATATTAATGTATGAAACTCTTGAAGAATAAAATTAAAATAAGAATCTAGAGTCTAATAAAAATACATGAAAAAATAAATGACCAGTAAGCATATGCTCAAATTCACCAGTCAACAGAGAAGTAGAAAAAGTACTTTGATTTCCATTCACTTTTTAAATCATAGTTTAAATTTAAATTTCCTGGAAAAGGAAAAGAGCACGTTGTGAAGTCCATCCGTGGACAACTGTCATTTCTTATCTTCTCTGTGGACTTCCCTGAGGCTGGGGAGCAGTTCCCCATACTTGGTCATCCTTCTATGTGAAATTATTCAAGGGCTGAGACAAGAGTTATACAAATTCACACACAAATGTGTCCAAGTTTCACAGTATGAAACTGCTAAACTTTTGTTTGGGAAAAGGAGTTAAATAAGGTATAAAATCTTTGAATGCCACATTAAAAACACAAAAGAATTGAAAATTCCATGCATCTGATGCCCCATGGGGTAGCCAATACCTAATTCTACTTTTTGACTACTCAAGAGCAGTGTTTCAGAGACTTGTCCTTCAGGTACTCAAATTTCCATAGCAAAGCAAAGGCCCGGGTTTTCTTCTTTGAGAGCCCCTTCAAACCTGGTTCTTTACCTTTCAAGGTCATATCTGCCTCTCACTTAGACACTAGTTCTTCCCTCTGAGATGGAGCTGTCTTCCTGAGGCTCCTTAGCATCAACAGGCAGCAGAGTGCTGGCCTCTTGGCCAGAAATATCTGAGTTCCAATCAATTCTCATTTAGAGTGAATAGTCAGGCTTTTGAATACTGTGGGTGGAAGATCCCTCTATTCATCATTTTTATGCAAAACATTCAGTGACAATTGCGAATAATAGGGAAGAAATAAACAGTAACATTTACTTCAGATTGGATTAGAATGGGTTGGAGGTCAGTTGTGAAGAATAGCTGCAATTTAAAAGTGAACATCTTTGACAACTTATTATCTGTCAAAATTATTTTTTACATAATTTACAAAAATCACTCTAAGAAATGGCTTTTTTCCCATGGATTATGGGAATTAGATTTAGTTCATCAGTTTTGCACAGCAAATGTTTTCACTCACTGTGTCATCTTGCCAGCCCCAGCCCCAGCTTGGTGAATTTTTACCTGTGATTGAATCCATGTAATACCTGTATTAAGCTGCAGAAGACTACCAGTTCCTCAGAAGGCTCTTGTGAGGCTCCTTATTACAGATCAATGTCTCCTAAGAATAATCAATATTTTAAGCACTGTTACACTTTCAAAATGTTCCCAAAAGGCCACGTTTTAAATGTAAATAGGTCCTCAGCCTATGATGATATTTAGAAGTGGTAAAAAACATAAAAATGGGGCCTAAGGCTGAGGAGATTGCTCAGTGGTTAAGACACTTGCCATTTGTTTTAGTTTTTCACTGCTGTGGCAAAATACTCTGAGCACTACCAACTTGGGGAGGAAAGGGTTTATTTAGCTTACATATCCTGGGTCACAGTTCATCTAGGAGCCCAAGGTAGGAACTCAGGCAAAGAACCTGGAGGCAGGAGCTGGAACACAGGCCATGGAGGAATGCTGCTTACTGGCTTGCTCCTCTGGCCCCTGCTCAGCCTGCTTTCTTATGCAACACAGGCCCACCTGCCCAGGGGTGGCACCAGCCACAGTGGGCTGGGCCCTCCCACATCACTCAAAAATCAAGAAAATGCACCACAGACATGGCCACAGGCCAGTCCTATACAGGAAATTCCCCAACTGAGGCTCCCTCAACCCAGGTGTGTCAAGCTGACACTAAAGCTATCCAGCACAACTGACCCCTTGTCAACTTGACACACAAATTAAGCCATAAGCTTTCCAATTCTTGTCCCCAAGATATGATGTTAATATCACAACCGAAGACAGTACAACCTTAAAAACCCCACAGTCCTTAAAAAATCCAAACACTTACAAGTCCATAGTCTGTTTTAAAAGTCTCAACTGTGGGTGGGCTTCTGTAAAATCCAAAACAAGTACTGTCTTATTTCAAAGGGAAGAATCGGGCACACCTAAGCAAAACCAAAGTCCAGCAAAGTAGCTCAAGGCTGGACATCTGGGATTCACTCACGATCTTCTGGCTCCAAAGGGTACTGGCAGCTCCACTGCTCTGACTCTGCCATCCACAGCACACTCAGCTCATCTCACAGACCCATGCCAGCTCCATTCCACACCTGCCGCTGTCCTTGGTGGTTGTCCCATGGTCCTGGCATCTCCAAAAAGCTGGGGTCTCCACTGAAACAAAGGCTACACTTTCACCAATGGCCTCTTCTTGCCTCTTAGGTGCAAAGCCTCAGATTCTCTCCATGACCCCTTTCAATCCTGGGGTCTTCACTGCAACTGAAGCTGCACTTCTACGTATGGCCTTTCCTGGCCTCTGCGTGCCAAGCCTCAGCTGCTCTCCATGACCCCTTCACACTTTCAACACCAGAACCATGCAGGAGACTCTTACACATTACCAAGTCCTGCTTCCAGCTTGAAATAGAGGTGCGGGTCCCCTCTGTGTGCTGACCCTGAGGAAATACCTCCCAGAAGACTTCTCCTCAGTGATGCTGGCTTCTTGTTACTTACAGATGACTTTTCGGCCCCAGCTAACTAGCCATCAGTTGTCCCAGTAAAGTAAAGGTTTTGCTTCGGGTTCTGGTCTCTTCTTCATCACAGCGGTTCTTCAGCCTCAGCCGACCAGAACCCACAGATTCTCAAACCAGGTCCCCATTGTCTACAACTCCTTCAGCATAACTGTTCCGGGCTCCACAGCAACAAACTCTGAGCACACAATGGCTTTTCCAGCCCAAAGTTCCAAACACTTCCACAGTCCTCCCCAAAACACCCAGGTCAGGTCTGTCGCAGTGATTCTGGTACCAATTTCTGTCCTAGTTTGTTCTTCATTGCTGTGACAAAATACTCTGACCACTACCAATTTGGGGAGGAAAGGGTTTATTTAGCTTACATATCCTGGGTCACAGTTCATCTGGGAGCCCAAGGTAGGAACTCAGGCAAAGAACCTGGAGGCAGGAGCTGGAGCACAGGCCATGGAGGAATGCTGCTTACTGGCTTGCTCCCCTGGCCCCTGTTCAGCTTTCTCTCTTATCCAACTCAGGCCCACCTGCCCAGGGGTGGCACCACCCACAGTGGGCTGGGCCCTCTCACATCCCTCATCAAGAAGATGCCGCTCAGACATGGCCACAGGCCAGTTCAATAGAGGCAATTCCCTAACTGAGGATCCCTCAACCCAGGTGTGTCAAGTTGACACTAAAGCTATCCAGCACACCACTCAAGGGTGAAGACTGAAGTTCTGATCTCCATGTTAGAAATATACTCAGGTCACAAAAGAAGAGACCACCATCACTCCAATTAAAGCACCCTGACAAGGCAAACTTTTTCTTCTGATCAGAAAGGTGCACTACTCACAACAGAGAGATGGAGAAGCAAGCACACCAAATAGGGGTTTGACAAGTTTTTATCCTAACTCCTAACACAAGAATACTGTGTCTTTTCCCTATTGACTGGGATCCAACCTCAGTCTCTCCTGGTTGGCTAAGGAAGAAAAGGGGAATGAGGGGTTGACCAAAGAGGAGGCAGGACTCAGCCATCCCCCAACTCCCAGGCCATCAACTCCTGGAATGCACCAGGACGTTTTTCTTTCTTTCATAACCAACATTTCTATAGGGCAGATGTTTGGGGTGGTTAGAAGTTGAGAATCCCTTATCATAAATCAGGGTTTTATAGGGTGGAGAGGAGGCAATCAAAAGATTAGAACTCTGCATCATAAATCAAAGTTTTGTAGGGTTGAGAGGGGGTGATTAGAACATTAGAATTCCTTTTAAAATGTTTCATAGTGTTTAAAAGGAAAGACTAATGTTTGATGTTTCTTACACCCATAACCCACATAAATGCCAGGTGAACCTTATGTAATTCCAGACCTGGAAGGTGGAGACAGAGGATCTCATAAGCTGAGTAGCCAAAGGAGCCATGTCTGTGAGCTCTGGGCCCTGTCTCAATGAATAAGGTAGAAGAGTAACTCAAGATGATTCTCAGTATCAACATTGGGCCTTCACATGTACATACACAACTGCATGTTTACCAATATATATGTGGCCACATACATGCAAGAATGTATACACATACATGTATATCACACACACAAAAAAACAGAAAAAGTGGGGCCTAACAGGAGGTCTTCCGGTGTAGGGGATGTTCCCTTGATGGGGACAGTGGGATTTGGGGTTTTCTTCCTCTCATTTTCACTTCACCCTAACATAGACAGCTTGACTGTACCACATGCTCCCTTCATGATGGACTCACCAGCTACAGGCATCAAAACAGCAGAACTAACAGATCATGGATTGAACTCTCAGAATTCATGAGTTGATTAATCTTAGATTTTTTTTCTTACAGTGATAAAAATCTGAGACAGCCACCTTAGATAAGTTCAGCTTTCAGCACGGGACCCACAATGAGTCAGACTGCAAGGAATAAGCAGCTGTGGCATTCTCAGTCCCAAATGGGACATCTATATCACATCCTGCTCCCAAGGCTCATGGAACAAACTTGGAAAAGGAGGCAGAAAGACTGTAAAAGCCAGATATTGGCTTCGAGAGATATGATGTGGCAGTTGCATTCATGAACTCACAGAAGCTGTGATTGCCTGTGCAAAACCTGCACAATATCAAGCCAGTCAAGATTCTTGCATTGATGGAGGCGGTATTGACAAAGCCCAACCCCTAGTTGAGAGCTCCTGGTAGTTGAAAGCTGCTGAGGGAGGGAGAGACAGTTTCCTTCATTGATGTGGCCTCTCACCTATCAGATGTTGCCTATGCTCTGGTGGATGGCTCTATACCCATGTGCATATAGGCAGGCAACACTAATTAGACTCAGAAAGTCAGAAAGTAATAAAAGAAGACAAGAAGTTGGGAGAAGGATGTGAGTAGGGTCTAGGAGATTTTGGAGTAAAGGGAGTAGGTATGGCTATGATAAAAATACATTTAAGGCATGTATGAAATTCTCAAAGAATAGATGAAATAAAATTTAAAAATAAAACAATAAATTTCATTCCATTTATTAATGAAAGCAAATAACAAGTTCTTGCTCTTCCAGACAAGCAAGTAGTGAGTCTGTACTATCAGACTCTGTAACATCATAACGGTGGGCCTTAAGCTGTACCTAATAGTTTTGAAGATCATTTATATAGAACCACACAAGTCAGGCTTATTTATTCAGTGTCTTTAGCTCACTACATCTATATTTAAGAGAATAAGCAATTTTCCTGATTCCAAAGACATTATTCGATCAAAGTGTAGCGTGCAGAGTTTATACATTCACTTCATGACAGATCAGCCATCACGGAAGTACAAGGAACTGGAGAATAATTTGAAAAAAGTAAAACTTTAGATATATGTGTGTTTTTACAAGGTGGCCTTTGTGGCAATTCTATAAATGACTATATTCTATGTGGCTCTTGTGTGTTAGGACTTGGAATATTTGGTTAGAAAGTCAACATCCATAGTCATAGCTTCCTCTGCAAAGCAATTCCAGTCTTCTGATTCAGAAATGATCATAGGGCCATGTTGCAAATACTTTAATGGGATCAAGCTGACCAAGTACATGTGAATACTATCTGTCTAGAAGGGCCAGAGAAGTGATGCTTTTACTATGCCCTGAATGTTCAATAGGAAAGACCAAGGTTCAACACAGAGATGAGGATTATGTTAAAAGAAAGTGTGTAATAGCTTAACAATGTACAGAAAAATAATTGGAATCCTGTATTTGGGAGATGCATAGGTGGGAGGAAGAAGGTGGGGGATGAGGCTTCAAACCAAAGAGTTGTATCCAGAATGTGAATCCCTGTAGGTTTTGATCATGTGGTATATTGCAATGAGTGAGACACCAGAAGCCTTTGAAAGGGTTAAAGAGAGGAACTGGCGTGATTAAATTTGCCGATAATGTTAAAAACAATAACGTCAAAAGCAATTAAGACACTAAATTAGAAAGGGGAAAATGGGAGTAGGCGTGTGCAGGTGGTCATCTAGAAGTCTCCAAGTCTCCTGTCATTGTGTGTACATCTGTGGTATACAGGCATGTGCACTGTTTCAACTAGAATGGGATTTTTCCTGAGGTCCCCAGCCCACATAAGGAAAACACCTACACAGGGCTATTTGAACTCCAATGTACATTGCAGCACTATTCCCAATAAGTGCTAAGTTATGGGATGAGCCTAGGAGTCCAACAACAGAGGAGAAGAAACTTTGACATACGTATCCATAGGAACTTTTTTTACCTATAAAAAAGAACAAATTTGGGGCTGGAGAGATGGCTCAGTGGTTAAGAGCACTGACTGCTCTTGCAGAGAACCCAGCTTCAAATCACAGCACCCACATGGCAGCTAACAACCATCTACAACTCCAGTTCCAGGAAGATCCAATACCCTCTGTGCTGGATAGCTTGTGTCAACTTGACACAACTGGGTTGATGAAGCCTCTATTAGGAAATTGCCTTCATTGGACTGGCCTGTGGCCATGTCTGAGGGGCACTTTCTTGATTGTTGAGTGATGTGGGAGGGCCCAGCTCACAGTGGGTGGTGCCACCCATGGGCAGGTGGGCCTGTGTTGCATAAGAAGACAGGCTGAGCAGGGGCCAGGGGGGCAAGCCAGTAAGCAGCATTCCTCCATGGCCTGTGCTCCAGCTCCTGCCTCCAGGTTCCTGCCCTGAGTTCCTACCTTGGGCTCCTGGATGAACTGTGACCCAGGAGATGTAAGCTAAATAATACCTTTCTTTCCCAAGTTGATAGTGGTCAGAGTGTTTTGTCACAGCAATGGAGAGACAAACTAGGACACCGTCTTCTGACATCTGCAGTCACTTCACGACATGGGTGCACTTACACACATCCAGGCAATATACTCATACACAAAAAAATAAATAAAATAAAAAATAATAAAGGAAAATATTTTTTAAAATAACAGTTATATTACTTGCAGAGAAAAGAATACACCTAGCAATAGCCATATTAAATAAGTTAAGTCAGCCTCAGAATGACAAATATATGTTTTCTTTCATTTGGCGGTCATATGCTTTTATGTAGATACATTAAATGAAGTATTTATACAAGATATGAAAAGAAAAGCAAAAAATTCTAGGGGAAATGAAGACAACTAACGAGATGTGATGGGGAGAAGTGTATGAATGAAGACACACTCAAATACATTAATACTTGAATGAAAATGTCCTTATGAAACCCAATGCCATGTACAATGTATATACACCTATGTGGCATATATTTAAAGGATAACTAAGTATAGACTGTGTGAAAATATAGGACTAAAAAAGTTATTATGTGCAGGGCAGGGGAGATGACTCAGTGCATAAGAGCACGTGCCAGTTAAGCATGAGGACTTGTGAATTGAATACCCAGAAAATAAATAAAGCCCAGGCATGACTACGTGCACCTGTAACCCCAATGATGAGAGCCAGTGGAGACAGGGGGATTGCTAGCATCACTGCCTCCAAGTCTAGTGTCTAGTGAAAAATCCTGTCTCCAAAGGATAAGCTCAAGAGTGATAGAACAGGACACTAGGTATCCTCTTCTGGCCTCTGCATGTGCATTCTTGGACACACACACACACACACACACACACACACACACACACGTGTGCACATGCAGACTTACAATACCTAAACACATATGTCTACCACTTACACAGACATATACCATACACAGATACACAAACACACACACACACATAGACATATACCACATATACAGACACACACAGACATATACACCACATACACAATCACGACACATACACTCAAACATACAAACATACAGAGACACACAGATATAGGCATATATATATATATATACCACATGGGCACTAAAATCACTGTGTCACAAAGCCCAACTATATGGAAAATTATTTATTTTATAATGTTTATATTGTGTTGCTTACATCTTTAAGGATAGAAAATGTGTTACTATATAAATTCTTAAAAATGTAGCACTGTACACAGGACATATTGTGTGGCCTATAACTTATTGAGTAAAATATTCAGAAATTTGCAAAACACAAGAAAATCTTACAGAATGAGTTATAAATATTTATCCCATAGTAATACAGTGAGCATTCACTTCCAGCTTTAATGCACAAGCTATTTCATAATACAGGATAAATACTCAGCACATGTTAATTGTCAGTTGTGTTAGGCTTGCTGATAGGAACACACATAAACTCCCCACTCACAATAGCTGTGAGAAAATCATTAAAACCTAAATAAAAATCACAGGAATCATTTGCCAAACATTGATTTTAGAAATGCTACAAGTGATGTGGGCCAAAATTACTGTCAGGAATAAAAGTTAGAAAAAAATTTTGATTACTTTTAATTAGCTTTTGATCTTTCTTTCGCTACCCTTTTATCCTCACTATAATAAAAAAATAACGAGGGAAAAGTGAGTACAGGTACTAAATCAAAATGAAGCAGTTATAGAGCATCCTTGATTACAGAGCAGAGCAAACATTGTGAAAGCTGAAGGAAATACAGTCGTAAGTAGTGTTGGGGGCATAACTCTTCCCAAATTCTTATTCCAGGGAGAAGGAATCCTGTGGTGGTTTGAATAAGAAATGCCCCTTTAGGATCACATACTTGAACACTTGGTCCCCAGTTGGTGGTGCAGTTTAGAGAGCTCATGGAATCTTTAGGAGGTGTAGCCTTGCTGGAGGAAGCACATTACTGGAGGGCGGGCTTTAGAGTTTAGCCTTAGCCCATTCCAGTTCACTATTTCTGCTTTATGTTTGCAGTTGAAGAGGTGATCTCTCAGCTACTACTCCTGCTGCCATGCCTGCTATTTGATGACATGTCTCACCATCATGATGGACTCTTATCTTTCCAGAACATTAAGCCCAAATAAACCCTTTTTTATAAGGGTTGTTTTGGGTCATGGTATTTTATCACAGCAGCAGAAAAGTAACTAATACAGATCCTGTTTACAATGTGACCTTCATAGAACTTTAATGATGCCTACAGAGAGGAGGGAACAGACCCCTCTGTAGTCTGGAAGTACAAATTGCTCAGACAACTTGGGTGTCACTAACAAAGTTCACGTCAATCTCAAACCTCTCAATTCTAGTTTCTGGGTCTGCACTGAGACCTTGACCATTTTGGAAACAAGCCATCATGATAGAGGAAAATGAAAGGATCTCTTAAAAAGTATTTTAATTTGAGCTGGAAGACAGCTCAGCACTTAAGAGCATGGACTGCTCTTCCAGGGGACCTTGATTTTATTCCCAGCAGGTATATGGTGACTAACAACTGTCTCTAACTTCAGTTCCTGGGAATCCATTGCCATCTTTTGGCCTCTATGGGTACTACATGGCATAGGTGCATTTACATACATAGGAGGCAAACACTTGAACACATAAAACTTAAAAATAAATAAAATTCTTTTAAAAATTAAGTATTTTAATGATTATTTTGAGACAGAGTCTCAGATAGCCCAGACTGGCTTTACATTCTCTGTATAGCCAATGATGTCCTTGAACTTCTGATCTCCCTCTCCAGTACTGGGTTTATAGGCTTGTGCTACCAACCATGGCTTGATGCTGCGGATGAAAGCTAGGGCTTTGTACATGCTAAGTAAGATCTCTACCAACTGAGTCAAATCCCTGGCCCTGTAATGAAAATGATGTTAGAAATTGTTGGTTTCACACCGTTCACTTTCAAAAGGACCATTATTCATTTATTCAGTTCCCCTATAATTCATGTTTCAGCTATTTTTTACCACAAACCAAAAACAGGTTACTGTGGCAGCCTCTCAGTTCATCTCTTAAGTACAGACACCTACTGCCAAGCCTGATACCCTGAGTTTCAGTCCCAAGACCCAAATGTTAGAAGGAGAGAATTGACTTCTACAGGGTGTCCTCTAACCTCCATTTGCCCACAAACATAGTGACACCCATACATACATACACGAACACATAAAACAACAAATTAATAAATACATAATAAAAATATAAAAATAATCCCAGCACTCAGGAGGCAGAAGCAGGCAGATTTCTGTGAGACTGAGGCCAACTTGGTCTATATTGCCAATTATAAGCCAGCTGTGGCTAGAGGGAGAACCTGCCCACCCACAAAAAGTAGTCATTAAAAATAAATAAATAATTAAATAAAATATTATGACGAGACTCATGAAAAATAAAAGTACTTGAGACCAAGGTCAAGCACAGTAGGATAAAACTCATATCACCCAGATTGAGGCTGTGGTCACAAGGAATGATGCTGAGTTACTACTTAAAATTGCTACTAAGCAATAATGTTTTCCTTTATCTTGATACCTACATTTGTAGGAACATGGATCTACTTTAAGAAGTGACATGAAGCAATGGATGTTTATAAATCCTTCTGTCCTGCCCTACATTCATAAAACCTAACAGAAGACGCTGAAGCAAAGAGAGCATGGAAACAGAGCGACTGTGTCGTTGGGGCTGAGGGTCGATGCACCACTCAGCCTCTGAGAAGTCAATCAATAATAGCTCGGTTGTCTGACTAAATGTGTACAAAAAGACTCTGGAGCCAGAACCAGCTAAGCCTGAACTGACTGAGCAACAAATATGGACATAAAGCTGTTTCCACTGGGTCTAGTACTCTGCCACTGTTATTTTAAAATGTTTTTAAAGGGATGGGATGATAGGTCAGCCTGTAAAATGCTCACTTGTGCATGAGGACTTGTCTCTGATCCCCTAGAACCCATTTAAGATAGGCATCTTAATACGGGCAGTAGTCTTAGACCTAGGAGATGAATACAGTTCTCTGTGACTTACTACCAAGGCAGTGGAACCTATTTGGTGAGCTCCAGGCTAAATAGAGATGCTGACTCAAAAAACAAGGTGGATGAAAATATTTCCAAGGAGTGAATGTCCCACATATATACCCACATGTATACCTTAATGTATATGAACAAAGAGAGAGAGAGAGAGAGGGAGAGAGAGAGAGAGAATTAGATCAAGTAAATTTTACAAATTAAAATTAAATGTACTTAAGTGGTGGTATACTTTCCTTTCTATTGTGATCAAACACTGTGACCAAAACCAATTTAGGGCTAGAAAGAGGGTTTTTTTTTTTGTTTATAATTCCAGTTTGCATTCTATCATTGATGGTGAGTCAAGGCAGAAAGTCAGGCAATTAATAACATTATTCCCATAGTCAAGAGTGGAGAGAAATGGATGGACCCTTGCTTGCTCTCATCTAGCTTTCTTCTGTATTATGCAGTTCAGGACCTTCTTACTAGGAAATGGTGTTGCCTACAATGACAGATTAATCTTAATGCCAAATCAAAACAATTCCCCACAGACATGCCCAATGACCAATGTGATCTAGGTAATTCTTCAATTGAGGCTGTCTTCTCTGGTGGATTCTATTTTGTGGCATGTTGACAATTAAAAAGTAGCCACTAAACAAATCTGTTGTAGATCATGGATGAGGACTGAGAAAATGTGTTTCTTCTTTTCATCACACGGGCACACAGCATGTTCTCACAAGACACTGAGCCTGTACACACCTTATGCTTGGACTTTCCAGCCCTGAGAAATATAAGAAGTAACTTTTCATTGTTTATAAGACCCTTGGTCTAAAGAGTTTTGTTAGGACACCCTAAACTACCTACAACTCTTGTCATTCATAAGTGAATATCTGACTCTAAACTTTCTGAATATCAAAGTCCTATTTCCTTAAAACACATCCCTCCCAAATGCCACTCATGTCAAACAAACCTTCAATCAACCATGCCTTGTAAAGTTTCTGTGGCTTGGTATCTATTACAGTAACTATATCTTCAACTCCACAGAAGTTTCATCTTTGGAAAACATCCCAATGGTATCTACGAGAACTTGTACATTCCAATATAAAAAACTGGAATATCAAATAATGCTCCATTATTGAGGTCCCCAAAGCATCCTTTCCCTCATCTTGTTCATCAGCTGGCTCTTCTTTACAGTGTTTCTTCTTCCCGAGGGGACTGTAATTTTTATTGTACTATCTCTCTCTTTAAGTTGCTTATACTTTGAGTCCCACACATCCTGGATTGTGAACATATCCATGGGGAGTTCTTTCAAGCTTCCTTCACTAAGACCCAAGGGTTTCATGAATCTCAGATCCATATAGATAATGTATTCTGGGATTTTGTTAGGGTTGAACGAATCCAGATCCCATTTCCAAGCACAGCAGCAGACAGGAAGTTATAGTTTCTTGGGAGAAAATTTATTCTTTATAAACTTTGGGGTAGACAATGACTTTTTTCTCCTTTTTATTGGTCAAATTCATCTAGTTCTGCTTTTAAACATGGACTATTCCTTGAAGGTCTTGAATCAGTTTCAACTTCTAACCTGCCCTGATAATAAAGTTATGATACTTGATTCCTTTGCACTGTAGCATTACTGAAATATAATACCATTTCTCAGGTCTGGCACTTTTGAAAACTAAGTGAATTTAACTTCTTTGATGTTGTCTTTATCCAACGCTTGTTAATTATCTTCTCATTGGTTTTCAATGATTTTAGATGATGACATTAGTATTATCTTTATTAATATTCTATAAGTCTGGTTCGCTGTGAATGGATGTGATGGTTACTTCAAATTGTAAATGACACAATGTAGAATCACATGGGAATAGAGTCTCAATGCTTAATCATTCATTAAGATAATCTTTCTGCAAATGTTTATTCATGCCTTAAATACATTAGGCACTGTGGTAGAGGCAGGGAGTACAGAGATGGCAAAACTGAGTGAAAACATGCCCCTATCTAAGGAAACTGCGGTTCTACCTGATCATTGATCACAATTAACCACAGGAAGGAAAGAGGTACTTTGACCTAAAGATGGAAGATGATCAAAAAAGTCAGGCATGATACAAGCTGTAACTCTAAGAAAAAGGACAGGAGAAAATCAAGGGACCAGTGTTTTGAAGTGAGGCTCAGACAGATGGGTATAACTAAAGTGATAACACAGCTGTTAGAAATTAGAGAGCCAAGGACAGAGCTTGATGCCAGACCCAGCAAGAATTTAGGTACTAAATGTAAGGACCACTTCATATAATGGTTTAGGAAACAAGCATAGATTATTTATGCAAATGAAAGTGTTTAAGCGGGGGATTGCATAACAATTAGATACTGTGTTCTAGAAAAAATTTGAGAATTTGACACATGTGCATGTTGTATTTTTATTATATCTATGTCCACCACTTACTTACAACTCCTCCTAGACACTCCCCACTTCCAACTGTCTTCATTTTTTTAAACAGAATCCACGGAATCAAATTAGTGCTGCCCATAAGCACATGGGTTTGGAACCATCCTCTAAATCAATGCACAGCCTATGAGGGGCAACTCCCCTCAAGAAACCTGACTCTCCCTCCCCTAGCACCTTTCATTGTTGGTAGCTCCTCAGCTAGGGATGGGTCATGAGGCCCTCTGTCATCCATGCTGAAATGCTTATTGGCTTGATCTTGTGTTGCTCTTATGCAGGCTACTATAGTTACTATGAATTCGTGAGTGCAGAATTCCTGCCGTGCCCAGAAGACAAAGCTTCTTAGCAATCCTCGCTGACCTCTGGCTCTTTCGATCTTTCCAATCCTTCCTCCATGATGTTCTTGAGCCTTCGGGAAGGAGTGTGATATTGAGGTCACATTCACTGCCATGACAATAAGACTGAAACGTGGGACCCTCTCCCTTTCAAGCACCAAATCACTACTCACACCATGAAGGGAATTTAGCTATCCATCATTCAGATGGCCAACAAAAATTTGCCTCTCATTCTGCAGTAAACTTTGCCATTGTGGCCTACTGAAAAATGACGTGGTAGAGTATTCATCAGCCACATTGTAGTCAGGTTCTTCCTGATGCAAAGAGGGAATCAGAAATCCAACAGGTTGGCCAACTTTGAATCCTCATCTTAAAGCAGAAAAATCTGAATCTGAATCTAAAGCTCACATTCAGGAAGTGGCAAAGCAGTGTTTCATCTGCTCAAGTCTGTGTGTGTAGAGGAAAAAAGATTTGGGGAACAGTTGTCTTTTGAAAATTGTTCTGTCATGAGCTTTCTGATCTGTTGCAGTTGATGGATTATTTCTGTCCCATACATAGTTATAATTCTTATGCTTTAACGTTGACCAGATCTCCCATAGCCTTCATCTGAGGTATTGTTTTCAAATAACTGATTAGCATATTTAAAAACATGAAAAAAACCTAATACAAAACTTATCATGGCTTTGTATTTTAATTTTTTCCACATAAAATTATATTGGAATGTGAAAATATTAGTGAAATGGAGATTTTAAATTTGGTTTAAGGCAATTATATTGCACTAAATAGTTTCAGTTGTCAACTTGACACATCTGGTGGGGAGGGAGCCTCAAATGGGCAGTTTTCTCTGTCAGATTGGCCTGTGGGCATTTCTATGAGGAATCATCTAAATCGTTGAGTGATATGGGAGGGTTCAGCTCACTGTGGGTTGTGTCACCCCTGGGCAGGTGGTCCTGAGTTGTCTAAGAACCAGCTTGAGTGCAGGATAGGGAAGCAACCCTATAAGCAGTATCCCACCATGGTCTCTGCTTCAGTTCCTGCCTCCAGGCTCCTGCCTTGAGTTCCCATCCTGGCTTCCCTCAATGACAAACTGTGATCAGAAAGTGTAAGCCAAATAAACCCTTTCCTCCTTAAGCTGGTTTTGGACAGAGTGTTTTATCACAGCAATAGAAACAAAACCAGGTCACCTATAATACCAGTATAGTAGTCCAAGCAATGACTGGATGCATAGACATGCCATCAAATGCATATTATACCAGGACAAACTATGCTAATGTCTCTAGTAGGACTCAGTTGTATCGAAACCCAGTTTAGTCAGAGCAGCATGGCTTTTTCCTTAAGTTTGTCACTGGTAAGATACAACACACACTCACTCACAATATCTACATGAGAAAAATATCTACAGTGAATCAGAAAGAAAATGCATGTTTAAAAACAATGCAATTTTGGTTGGGGAGATGGCTAAGTGGGTAAAAGCACTTACTGTGCAGGTATATAGACACTTGCTTATTAATCCCCAGACCCACATAAAATCTGCCTGTCCTCTGACTTCCACACGTTCACTGTGGCTCATTGTATGACCACAGTCACACAAACACACAAACATACATACATCATATACACATACTCACACATATAAACATCACATCACATGCACAGCATAAACACACCACACAGACAGACACACATCCACACACACACACAGATACACACACACACACACACACACACACACTCACGAGTTACCTACCCTGGCTCCTCATAGTTTTTTCTGCAAAGTTCCACTAGGGAAGTAAACAGGTTCAGATAATTTTCTCTTCTAACACCTTAAACCATTATATGTTGGCCCTGCCTGTCACAAGAGCAGGTGAGAAACCAGACAGGAAACACACTCCCTGGAAGAGTGTCCATTTACAAGTGATGGCCAATATTTCGATTGCTAGATTCTTCACACATCTCATCAATCCACAGACATTGTTTCACACCTTGTAGAAAGCTCAACCTGTCAAACCTTGGCACTTCATTTTGTGATTCACATGTTATCCAGCTGAGTGAGGAAACACCCAGGGGAACACACAGCAGGGAAGTTGCAAAGAACAAATAAAATGCTTAAAAAATGATGTGACCCCAAGCCTGTACTCTATGGCCTGTAAGCCTCTCAGAGAAGTTTGCTAGGCATCCAGTTGAATTAGGGCTTTGTGACGACGTATTTATTCTGAGAGTTTGAAGATTCCCAAGGAACACTCTGCTCAGAATAATTTTATTTCAATTACTAAACCGTGTTTTTAGAATACCTTTAGACACATAGCAGGAGTGAGATAAGTCTAGATATCTTCTACATGTCTCTGTCCCCACAGATTTATGTAATTAAATTTTTATGTGGTACACACTAATTTTATAGCTTCTACTCTTGCTTTCTGAAGTTCATTAAAATGTTCTTTTTGCTTTATTTATTCATTAATTTTATTCGCTTATTTATTATGTATTTATTTATGTGCATGTGCACCTATGTGTGAGAATGTCTGTGCATGTGTGCACACGTGCATGTGGTATCCAGAGATCCAAAACAGGTTTTATTCATAATTGCACTCCACCTTGAGTTTTTAGACAAGGCTTCTCACTGAATCATGAGCTTGCCCATTGGCTGGACTGGCTGGCCAGCGGCAGGGATCCTTCTATCTCCACCTTCCCACTGCTATAATGCCAACTGTGTACCAAAAACCAGGATTCTTCACATGGACAAAGGTAGGTCCACCTCATGCTTGTACCCCAAGCAATTTGCCAACTGAGCCTTCACAGCAGCCCAAAGGTTCCTAGTTAGAAAGTTTGTGTTTTGTCCCTTCCATATTCCATACACAGAAAAGGCATAATATATCTATTGCCTGATCAATATGCCAAGTCCTGAATTCCCCTTGAGTCTGCATCATATGTGGATCTGTAGCTAGATGCAAGAAGTGGGCCACTGACTTTAAAGCCAGACATGCCTGTGTTTGAACCCCACTCTTTTGTTCATTCTTTATGAATGTCTTTTGGATTCTTACAAAATATGTAATGTATTACTATTATGTCTTAGTTTTATGAGAAAAAATGCATGTACTGAGGTTTAGTTTATGATATACCCAGTACAGATTTTGGTGGTAACTAGTGAACTGTAGCCTTCTCCAACTCCTCCCTCAATCCCTCACCCCATTTTAAGATTCATTACGCATCAACCTTTTTCTGAAATCCATATGTTCTAGTCATAGTCTATCTGTAGAGCATTTGTGAAATACTTTCCCAGTACATGCCTGAAGCCAAGATAGTATCAAACAAAGCATGTGCTGTTTGTTCCTATGTATAAATTCCTAGGGTTGAGGTTTAATTTACAGATTAGGCATGATATCAGATTAATGACATGAACAAATGATAAAAGGACAATTATAGTAATATGCAATAATAAAACATGGGAACATGATGATTCTCAAACTGTTGCACTATACTCGTCTTCTTCTAGCTGATGGAGCAAGATGATACAGTGCCTACATGCTGAGGTGTATAATGTATAGCATTATATCAACATGATGGTCTGCTACATATGACTCAGCAGCTGACTACACACAGTGTAATGCAATGATGCAGTCAATCTTCTAAGAGAGACAGCTACTAAGTGACTGACATGCAGGTCATATACATAGCTTGAGTGATCATGCATGTCCTGAGCAGAATGGAGCAGAAGAAGTGACCTGAAATTCCACCATGTTATTCGGCAAGGTGGTGATGTAGCATTTAGCAATCATAAATTTTTTATATCTGTAATTTTCCATTTGATATTTTGGATCACAGTTGACCAGTGGAAACTGAAATTATATAAAATTAAATCAGAATTAAGTGAGCGCTATGGTATTCATATCCTGCTTAAGTATTCAATTTAAATATATAAATATAAATTGCTAGTATTCATGAACGAGTGGAGGTAAAGGAAAAATTGATACAGAAGATCAGTGAACCAGTCGAAATAGAAAATGGAGAGTAGACATACAACATTGAGGTGATAATAACCGTTCTTGGCAATTTCACAGCATAGGTATGAAGAGCCACATGGACCTCAGGAACTTTACCACATTTCAGCTTGTGTACTTCAATAGTGACCCTTTGAAATCCTCACACAAATATATGCAAATAGCATGCAAATATTCTGCTATTCACAAAACGAGAATCACTCGATCTTAAGAACAGCCTGGTAATACTCCCATGCTGGACTCAGCTACCAGAAGCTCTAATTTCTGATTCTTGACTTAGTGAAAAGATGAAGGGTAGAGAGACCACAAGAGACAGGGCTGTATGATATTGGACAAGGCTTTTAGCCTTTGGGGAAGTCTCATCCTTTGGACATTAGTAACTATCACAGAGTTCCTCCATGGATCAAGTACACAGAAGACAAATGCTACACAGAAGTTATTATACACACAGGGCAACAGCGGCTGCTTGGGTCACAGAAACATGCCTACTCTAAGGAGTGAAGGTAAAACAAAGTAAGGAAGAAATAAGGGACGAAAGAGGGCTGGAGGGGGTTTGAAGCAATTCACTGTAATAAGAAGTCTAAGAAGAATGGTCTCAGGGAACACAGTGTAAACTAATTCCAATTAGATCACAGCAGCTGAGCAGGACTGTTTACACCAAAGACATATTTTACCTCAGTTTTTGATGAAAAGGGGATTGGGTAGTTTCATTGCAAAATTAGGTTTGCTTTTAAGAACAATAAATTTATGAAATAGGCCACAAACATGTCGTGGGAAGCCAGGCACTGTAATGGTAGCTGATTAAATACACTCAGTGACTTACCATTTCAGACACTCTCCCTCAGTAGGGAAAGGAATAATGTCACAGGAAAGACATTGAGGAGGCAGAAAGGATTGACGAAACCAGAATGATAGATGAGAAAGGAGGTTATATTACTTCTGAGAGCTAGAAAAACTGAAATTACAATAGATGAGGAAAAGAATTGAAGAGTTGAGATATGATTGAACCTTTTAAGATGTTACAAAAGGATAGGAAAGGTCAATATAGATAAGCTTTGGGAAAGATAATGACAAACACTGAAATTTAAGGACACATTCTAAAAATAAGCTGTGGATAGAAGATGACATTTTTCCCTTGTTCAGTAGAACTCTGAAAACTTTGAACACTTCTAAATTATCTGTGGTCCATTCAGCAATCTTATGAGAAGAGGCATGGAGCCAAAAACATTATGCATCACTGAAAAGAAGATGGGATTCAAATCAGAATTAAAATAGTAATTCATTAGACACCGTCAAGGCAGTAGAGTTGTTTCTTCCAAAGACCATTGGTGGAAATATGAACATATCATAGACTTGTTGAAAAATCCATGGACTTTGGTCCTCTGATATGGGTCTTTGCTGGCTTTGGCTATTTCTTTCTGGTGTGTGTGTGTGTGTGTGTGTGTGTGTGTGTGTGTGTGCGTGTATACATGTGTGCATGCACACGTGCATATCTAGAGGCCAGAGGCCAACATCTCATGTTTCTTAATTGTTCCTCACCTTATTTTTCAGACAGAGACTTACTGAGCCTAAAGTTCACTGATTCATCTAGACTGACTGGCCAGTGGGCCCCAAAGATACCCTTGTGTCTTCTTGCAAGCACTGGCATTACCAGCACAGGCCACCACGCCAGGATTTCTCTGTGGGTGCTGCAGCATTCTGGCTCAGTATGCTCACTGAGATCAGGTTATCATGCTTATAGAGAATATTATCAACTGAGCTATTTCCACAGTTCATCTTTGTTTTTTTTTTAAAGTTTATTTATGATCTTAGGGGTTCAGTATCATGCAAAGGATTGGTAGAAAAAAGAACTGTGCTGTGAGGGCTGCATCTTGCCTGTCCTCTCTACCTTGCCCTGTAGGCCTGATCTCTCATTTGTTCACCATTTAACTCGTACCTGACATGGGAACCTCAAAGAATATGGTCGTAGACAATTTTATTTTGGCTTTTCTCTATGAATCCATTTAGACCTGCAGGACATCACTGTCAGATTTTTTGGTTTTTTTTTTTAAATCACTTAGGCTAGTCATTAGTGCATTCTGATAAGCAAAGAGTATTCATTCCTTCCTTGTTATTTTAAACCCAAATACTTGACAGGAAAGAACTTAAGGAAAGGTTTATTTTGTCTCACAATTTTATGGGATACAGTCCATCAAGGTGGGAAAGTCATAGGAGAAAGTGTGTGAAGAAGCTGGGCACATTTTCTCCTCAGTCAGGAAAGAGAGTGAACAGGAAGTAGTACATCTCAAGGCCCACCACTAGTAGCCCACTTCCTCCTAAATGCTCCACTGTCTTCCCAAACAGCATCACTTGCTGGAGATCAGGTCTTAAAATATCTGAGCCTATGGAGCCATTCAACAATCACACACAACAGAAGGGCAAATAATATTCACATGAAAATGAAATATAACCACACGCAAACTGCCCTCATCTTTCCTCCCTTCTACCATCTCTACTTCTACTCCTTGGAATAATCCTTACAACTCAGCTCTCCCTATCACTCAATGACTCTGGTCTACTTGCGTGACAACATAGCCCAGTCTGTTCTAGACAGTATTGAATATTGTCTGTGATTCTTGGATAATTATTAAGATGCTCCCTTTCAAAAGGGAGCTGAGATAAACAATAAATAAAATGGCCGCCTTAGAGTCTTCTCTCACTCATACTCAAAGTCTAACTATAGAAGCAGTACAATCATCATTTCCATTACTGTTGAGTCAGTCCTAGACAGAAGCCACAGCCTCCTTAACTCGATTTGGGCTCAGTATGCTCACTGAATTCATTTCATCCTTTCCATCATTTAAAAGATGCTTTGATAATAAACATAATCTTAATTAGAGGGAACCTCTGCAGTTCCCAGATTGTTGTGCAGTCTGATTCATCCATGGATTTCGTTGCCTGTATCTTAGGCTGGTTGATTTTACAAAGCAGATATTTTCTTTGAATCTTAATTCCCTGTTAGACTTCTTCACTTGTACGATACTCAAATTTTCCTTCAGTCCTAGAACTTGACTCTGAACCACAGCTAGAACTTCTCTTCCAAGGAGAAACTGAATCTATAACATGGGTTTAAAACAAAATATATATTCAAATTATTATTAACTCTCTCCTATTTGTAAGTTTAGTTCATCCAGGAAACAGATATGGTACCTACTTTGATCCTAGGAGGTTACAGTATGCTATAGCAGCTGATTGACTCACTATACTTTGAGTGTATGAGAATGTTCCTGTATTCCCATGGAACAGACGTAGCTATAGAAGAGAAAAAAATTCCATCTTTCCCAGATTGCCATCATAATGAAATAAGCTACTTAAACAGCTTTAGAAAGTAAATGAAATAAAGCCACAAACCAGTGAAAGAAGTTGTTTAGGACAGTGATAATACCACTATTCTCCTTTGTATGGATTTGTTATAGCAAAGAACCACATAGCATAAGCAATCTGTGACTAATTCCATCAAGTATAGTTTGAGGAAGAAAACACAGCAGTCAATTCCCAACTAAACACTTTGACAACTCCTCTTGAATTCATGTATTTATTAAACTAAATCCTTGCCATGTTGAGATTTTACTTGTTGGTACCTTTAATTTTGTTATTTTCCTATTTTAAATGATGGAAAAGGATCTGGAAAGAGATTTTAGTTGGTAAAATGTGTGTAGCAAAATGTGAGGACCAGAATTTGATCCCTCTAGAACCCATAAAAATAGCCAGGCATGATAGTACGGACCTATAATCTCAGAGCTTTGAAAGTGGAGACATGAGGATTCCTGGGACTCAGTGGCCAGCCCACCCAGCCAAGCTTCAGATTCAAGTGAGAAATTTGTCTCAAACAAATAAAATGGAGTGTGGTAGAGGAAAAAAAATCCATCTAATGTTGAACTCCACCCCCACACCACACATATGCATACACAGCCACACGCATACACAGGAACATGTACACATACATGCACAAAATGGTAGAAAGGGGCTATATTTTCTTATGTTTAGGGAGGCTTGATGGTAATTTAATGTTCTAGCTCTTCTCAGCAGATGAACTGCATAGTAAAGAGTTTGGACAACAGAGACGGAAAATTCTAGAGTTTATCATCAGCTCTGTGATCTAAACTCTTTAAATTGTCCAAGATAGTTAGCCATATTTAATTTCTCCTGCCCTCCACTAGGTACACATAACTTTTTCTCAAGCATTCACTGAGCTTCCTTATGTGACCCTTTCTAGTTTTCATTCCCTTGACTTTCAAACATCATTCTTATCATTCCTCCTAGCTGTGGAAAATCATGACCAGTGAAATAAAAATTTTCTATGCTTTTATTCTATTCCTAAGTAGTCTTCAAGGGCTAGCTCAAAATCTGTGGTTATTAATATTTCCAAAGGATTCCACTACAGTTGGTACCGGATACTGGCATACCAAGACAGTGTGTGTGTACTGTTTAACAATCCTATGTGGAAGTCTATAGTGAATACTAAAAGAACGGAAATACATTATCTCAATCTGCCTTTGAGATACTTGGGAGAACCACTCCATCTCCTGAGATGCTATGGACACTGGTTTCTTCAGCTGTGAATGTGTGTGTGTGTGTGTGTGTGTGTGTGTGTGTTGTGGTTTGAATGTGAGAGGCCCCTAAATAGGCTCATATGTTTGAATACTTGGTTACCAAATATTGACACTGTTTAGGAGGGCTGTGGAATCTCAAGGAGGTGAAGCCTCACAGGAGGAAGTAGATCGCTGGAAGTGGACATTGACACTTTACATACTTTGCCCCCACTTCCTGTTCACTCCTGCTTCCTGACTGCAGATACAATGTGACCAACCAGTCTCCTGCTCCTGCATGAGCCATGTGCCTTATTACCTATTGCAATGTCTTCCCCAACATGACGAACTGTATTCACCTGGAATTGTAAGGCAATATAAACTCCTTTCTCCCTTTCTCTCCCGCTTACGTCACGGTATTTTATTACAGCAAATGGGAAAGAAACTGAGACTGTATGTGTGTGTGTGTGTGTGTGTGTGTGTGTGTGTGTGTGTGTGTGTATGTAGGTGAAGTTGCATATATATGTGTTCTGTGTGTGCATATGTAGACACATGAATTTGGAAGCCAAAGAATAAACTTCGATGTCATTCTTCAGATACTGTCCAGTAATTTGTAGTCAAAGTTTCCCATTAGACTGGAAGGAGGCTGCACTCAGGGGTAGCTCCAGAGAACCACCTGTCTTTGCCTCTTAGAGCTAGAGTTATAAATACATGCTGTCATGCCCATCTGTTTCATGTGGGTTCCAGATCTCCAAATCTGGTCTTCGTGCTTGCAAGGCTTGCACTTTACTGACTGAGCTGTCTCCCCTAGCTTCTTCTTTTTCCAAGCATAAAATTGTCAAGAATCATTTTTTCCTTCAGCGATCTTGAGTACTCAGTGCTACCCGATCATTTATTAAAGGCATTAAATTTGCATATCTTCTCTCGATTCTTTAATATTAATTATAATTTTATATCCTTTCTTCTGATATATGTTCTATAAACAAGGACTTTGCCACTTCCAAATTGCAGTCCTAAAATTGACTCTCTGTCAGTCTAAGTATAAAGAGAAAAGAATAAATAAAAATAACAAAAGAAAGGGCAACTGTGGAAACAAAATTTGAGCATGTCTGTGGAATAAGATGATATTAGAATGATGATTATGTATAACACTGATGAGTGCTAGAATTTCATTGGATGGCATGGGGAAAAATTAAACTCTAGGTAATTAACAGCAAAAACATCTCTAGATTGTTAGAATTCAAGTTTACATACATCTGTTTTCTCCCCAATAGGCAATAATTATTCTTCAAATGGCCTTATTACTTTTATCTTAATGACTTTTGCTAATGATTACTAAAAAACTTTGGTTTGGAGAAACTCGTGGAAACATACATTATACATGCATTGCTACGTGGAATATCTTAAATTGATGTCACTTACTACGGCAGCTTTTTCAACTTATTATCAATCCAGAAACTCTTTAAGGTCACAAGAAAGCTACTTTTCAACTTAAGCCTCTCTTTTCTCACATCATATTTTAATAAGATCCATTTAATTGCTACTTATTTAGATATTCCCCATGTGGTAACATAGATTATCCAATTCAATCATCCCAGAAATAACTGCTAAGAAAATTCAAGCAACAATTAAATGGCATCGAAAATAAAGAAATATCACTGATAAATATGTAGTTGATTTTCAAGAGTATAGCCATCAAAATTCTGTTGTTAGGCTAGAGATTATGTAAGAGACATTAAAACATCCATTATAATATTAACAATTAGAGGGTTTATTCTAAATATTATTAACATTAACCAAAATATTTTCTGGGCCTGGAGAAATGGCTCAGTAGTTAAGAACACAGGCGGCACTTAGAGATGACCGGGGTTAAGCTTCCAGCATTCACATGGTGGCTAAAAACCATCCATAACTTCAGTTCCAGGATATCTGATGCTCCCTTCTGACCTCCAGGGGAACCGCATATCAAGAGGGGACTTAGATACATTAGGCAAAAAAAACTCATACACATAAAATAAAAATATGTTATTTCCAAGATGTTAACACACAAGTTGTATTTACGTGAAAGACCATAAGGAGACGTTAGGAATGAATGACATAAGGAAGGACTAGACAGGCCAAGCTGAGAGGGTGACCTGTTGCCCAGTCCACACTGATGGGTATGAACAATTCCAGGACACTGAAGACATAGCCTGTGACCATGTGCAAGGATGTCCATTAGACATACCCTGAAATACACCTTTAGCATTCATGAGATTAGCAAAGGACAGTCTTGGATAATTTCTGTTAATTTTATTGGTATTTTTATCAAGTGCCCATGGAAAACAACTTATGTGAGGATTTATTTAGCTCGTGGTCAGACATTCCAGTTCATCATGGTGTGGAAGGTATGACAGAGCAGCTCACACCCTTGATAGACAGGAAGTAGAGAGGAATGATATCAGAAAGTACTCAGGTGATCAGCCTCTGTGATCCACTTCCCCTAACTCATCTCCTCCTTCCACAAGTCCCCCTACTCAAAAGTCGAGTCCATCGTTGAGTGAAATCATTCAGTTTATCAGTGCCCTTGAGACCTAATGGTGACTGGAAATTTCCTCACCAACAATTCAGACATGTGCTTTACTAATCTGTTATTCATTTCTTAATCAAGTAAATTGACGAAGAAGATTAATCAGTATACAGAGAAACTGGAAGCTGCACCTTCCAGTTACTTCAATATCAGACTCCTAGTCAGTGCATGATCTGATGCAGGATCTGTTCTTGCTCCGCACGTTGGGGCTGGGGAGAGGCTCAGTGGGTAGAATGTTTGTGCTGCGAACCCAAGGACCCAAGTTTATATCACCAGAACCTACGTAAACCTGGATGCAGTATCATGGATCTATAATTCCAGCTCTCCTAAGGCAAGATGAGAGGCAGACGGGGAGAAGCCCCAGAAGCTCAGGAGGCACTTAGAATGGAGAATGTAGGGTCCAGCAACGGGATGTCCTGTGTCCAGAAGGGTGGGAGGTGAGTGCTGGCACCCAAGGTTATCATCTGACCGCCACACATGTGTCATGGCACGCATGTGCCTCTAATCACACACAATCTCTCATACACACATGTCATACACACACAAACACACAGATGATAAAATAAAAAGAATCCACATGTGTCTCCTCTATCCTTTCTTGAGATTAGAATGCATGTGACAGGGTTTACATGTGTATATTTCGCAGGACCGATGCACACATATGGGACAACCCTTAAAGCACTCCATGAAGTCTTGTGAGTCTCTATGCCCACCTGGGGTGACCATAAAGTCATTTTTTTCAGATGTCACAGTCCTGAAATGGGACAAAGCACCTGACACACATGTTGGGTCTGCAAGAGTGGATCCACCTCTAATTTCTTATGAAGGCAAGATTTCAGCATTTGCTCTTGCAACACTGTCTATCCTATTCTCACTGAAACGTTAATTGACAGCATAAAGGATACCTTTGTATCCCAACCCAACAAGGACTGGTATGACTTGGGTGCTGTGTGATGAGGAAGGAAACAGCCTACCTCAGAGACTAGGAGAATAATAAACATTTTATACAGTGGAGAAACTGGTAAATTGCTGCCTGTAGGAAACTGGGGATCAGACAACATGAGAAATAACAATTGATATTGGGATTTAAGGGCTGATTTGTTCCCACAATGTAAATAAGTCTAACAACTAACACTTTGCTACTTAACTGCTTCAAATTTCCTCACTTATTTTTCCTCTCCCATTCCCAGAAAACAGGTTTTGTTACACAAGTGGAGTTTAGATACTTAGTACCCCTTATTAAAGCACTTGAATTGGCGGAAGAAATTCAAAGATTTAGGCAATGTTTTCTTGCTCCTGAGGAATGACACCATGACACCAGAGATTGACTTTGACCTCCATATGCATACATATGCAGCCACACAGTTATGAACACACAAACACACTCACAAACACACAAGAAAGGACTGTAAACTCAATGATATGGGTCATACATTTTCTTCTAGAGTTTAATAGCCTATTGAGTCCATGGCAGGAATTCCTATTTGTCTGATTGACAGGATTTTCACATGTGGCTCTGGAATTTATTTTTATCTCATTCTGTAAGTGACCAGGAAACAAGATCTTGACCTCAATGGAGAACATGCTTCAGTCCTGCCAAGCTTGATTGGATTAGGTGGATTTATAAAGAAAGTGATCAGCCTGCCCCTAGAAAAGCCACTGGATGCTGACAGAAACTCAGCCAGAGGAGGGCAAAATAAGTAAATATCCATTTTGTCATTTAAATTATTTGGTAGGGCAGAGGAGACAGCTCAGTGGATAAATGATGGCCTTGCAAGCATGGAGATATGATCTTAATCTGCAGAAGCTATAAAACTCTGGGCATGGTGGTGTGGCGCACCATGCACTGAGGAGGTAGATACAGGAAGAGCCCTGAGTTCACTGGCCAGCTAGCCTAGCCTTCCTGAAGAATTCCAGGCCAAGGAATGAGTCTGTCTCACAAAGCAAGGTCTGTGGCTCCACAACAATGATACCTGCAGTAGGCACCTGGCCTCCACACACATGCATGCCCTTCCATACACATGTTTGCTCCCAAATGCAAACACACACATACACATGCACTAAAGAAAAGAAACAATAGTTATTTGTTTCAAATTAATGGAATAACAAGATAAAGGATAAAAGTCATATATATGCTTTCTACGCAGGTGTGCACCTATATCTACAGATATAGACCTATACATACACATATGTACACACTCATATATTTCATAACAGTTATGAAAAACTCAACCATATTTTGGAAGATATATATACAATCATTTTTAAAGAATATTTTATTATTTTTATTTTATGTGTATGAGTGTATTGCCTGCATGTATATGAGTGTACCCATGTTGTGCAATGCCGTGGAGGTCAGAAGAGGGCTTCAGATTCCCCTGGAACTGGAGTTAAGGACAGTTCATAGCTGCCATGTGGGTGCTGGGAATCAAACCTGGGTCCTCTGCAAGAGCAGTCAGTGTGCTCTTAACCACTGAGCTATCTCTCCAGCCCCCGTACAATCAATTTAAGAAGATATAAGCACTGCCTATTTCATGTCACTGAAATTTCTTATGCCTGTGGGTTTCTACAAGAAAAGGCATTTGTGATTCTGACTAAATAAATTCTTGCCCTGTCTCACTGTCTATAGATACCTCCTATTGGGTACTTCTTATGTGTTAAACTTCAGGATAAATGTATCATGCACAGGATCTTGTTTAATGTGATCCTCATGGTGACATAATTAAATAGACAGCATTGGTCACATTTGCTGATAGGAAGGCCAAGGGCTAGGGAGATAAGTTAGTGGTGCCAGGGTGCAAACTTTATTACACTATGAAACATTCAGGCATTAAAGCCTGCACATATATACACTAGGTTGAAACATTAAACTAACTCAAGAGTTGACTCTGAGGTTAAGAGCATTTGCTGCTGTAACAGAGGGCCAGAGTTTGGTTCCTGGCACCCATGTAAGGTAACTCACAACCACCTATATCTCTAGCCCCAGAAAAATCAATACCCTCTTTTGGCCTTCAGAGATACCTGCAATCACATGTACATACCCACATATAAACAATGTATACACCTAAATAAAAATAAAATAAATCTTAATAAATTAACAATAAGTAAGTAGAGAAACTAGTGATTGGAAAAGAACACACACGCACACACACACACACACACACACACACACACACATATGCAACTTTATACCTGTTAATGGCCACTAATCATGACTATATGAAGATCTCCACTTGTAACCTTATTTCTATCACCCATGCCAAATGAGCAAGTGTCCTAATTCCTTTAATACGTCCACAGACTAACCAGTACCTTTCATTGTTTTCCTCTTACAGAGTACCAATAATTGAAGGATGTTTAGTCATTTCTAATAGGACATCTTCTGTCACTTGGCATTGATTGTGGTTATGGTTAAGGTGACCCAGTTCCACAGCAGTAATTAGTAAATACATCTCCAGATTCCCCCATTCTAGTCACATTGTGTTTGAGGAGCATTTCTGAATTTTAAATTTCCCATACTCAATCTGAAACATTGTCTATAAATTTGCACAAGACAGCTTACTCTCCTATGGCCTCCACAACCTCTCTACAATCCCAGTTTTGATGGCTTAACTTATTCATTTTTATAATATTTTGCCTAAATCATCAACTCAATGGAAATCACGTTTCCATTTTTAGAGATCACTCTGCTCAATTAAGCCTTTTCATCATATGAATCAAACATGTTAAGACAAATTTCTAAAAACGAATCCTGTGACCTAGTCCATGTCTTCTGAAAACTCAAATCTTAGAGTCCACCTCAGTCAGACACGCACTTTACAAAATTATTTCCAGAAGCGTATATGCAAGAGTACTAAGGTAAAACACTTTCCTCAGAATTGAAACATTCCCTTAAGGGAAGGATTCAGGAGATCTGAGCTAAAAGAAATAAACCACATTCCCAAGAAAGCTGAAATTTAAGAGATTACCCTGAATCCTCCATAAGATTATGGAAACAGTAAACAGCTGCTATGGGAGAAGCCACTGAAGATGACCATAGAGGAGAAGACTCTGAACCTGTCCAATAGCCTACAGGTGGTACAGAGAGTCCCAGGGTTGCAAGTTTCTTGAGTCCTCACTGTGTTGGGTGAGTTTTTCACTTTGCAGCTACCTTTGTGTCATAAGCAATCCAGTAAGTAACCCATTTCCCATACTCTAGTAAATAAACCTATTGATTCACCAAGTTGACTTTGATACAGTCACACTTTAGTCTGTCCTGAGTTCTCCATCTGGGGAGAGTAGATGTGCATGTATTGTGTTTCCCCAGGAAAAGTCTCACACAAGTGTCTATTTTTTGAGGTTTCGAAGAGGAATATTAACTATCAAAATACAATGCCTGTGTATGATGTGATGGCATGCTGAATATTTGATGAGAAGGTATGAGGAGAACCTCAAAAGCAAGTTTACCTGAGCCCTCTTTTCTTGTTTTCCTTGAAAGTGTTGGGGACTCAAACCTAGCATCCTGCACAAACCTACAGCTCTAGTTCATACCTTATTTTTCTTTCTCCTACAAGAGGGGTCATAAGAATTAGAATTACTTTTATCAAAGCAAATAATAAAATTTGAATAATTACTGTCTCATCACTCCCAATCCCCAAACCTAGACATTGTTATATAACAGAGGCCCTGTTCACCCAGTAGGAATGGATGTCTTACAGAGAGACAACAGAATGCCAATAAGCAGGCCTTCTTAAAATCTCCTGTTTATTGCCATTACATCACACACTCTATTTATGTCTTCTATAACTATCTACTTTTTTCCAGCAGACAACATAAAACTTCAGTTTTCTCTGTTTTTGAATGTTCATTTCTGCTATATCGTACACCACATAAAACCAAAGCATAAATATCTCATGGTTTTGTCTTATTAATCTTTCTTTTATTATAGAGATGTCAGCTATGGCTCTTATGATGAGTGAGAAAAGATCTTATTCTTCTACTCTTCCATATTTATGTCTAGTTTACAATTTCACATGTCAATCAAAATCACTGAGACCTCATTTATCAGTCAGTAAATAATTTTTACTTGATACATATTATTTGGTTTCATAAACTATATTTTCTAAGTCCTCCTAAATTATTTTTCTGGAATCATTGCATTTTTATTTGATTCTATGTAGGAAGGCTTTTCAGTCCCTCAGCTACAATTTCCCAAAGTTCAGATTTTAACCACTTTAAAAAGATCTGTTTCCATGGCCTTTTCAACATGACTTCTCAGTCACTTGAGGCATAAATTTCACTCTGTGCTTTACAGGCATTGCTAGACTGCAGATAATTAGTCATTTGAAAGGTTGTTTGCCTATTTTTCAAAATAGAATTTTGATTTGTTTATTTCCAGCATGCTCTGTTACCTGCCTTTTAAGTTTGTCAACATGATTTCAGCTATAAAAATGTGGCTTTTGCAAACTTTTTGGAAAACTGTTACTTCAAATTTGAAGCGAAAATAGTATTATCCAAAAATAAAATAAAAAGGAAATAAAGTACCACGATGATTTTTATTTATTTATGTGTATGCATCTGTATCTGTATGTCATGTATGAATGCAGTGCCTACAGAAGCCAGAAAAGGGCTCTGAATCCCCTGGAGTTGAAGTTACAGGTGGTTGTGAGCCATCCAGTATGTGTGGTGGGAACTTAACTTGGGTTCTCTGTGTGAGCACTATGCTCGCTTAGCCACGGGTGATCTCCCTAGCCCCCCTACCATGATAATTTGTCATAAAATAAATCATGTCCCTTCAGCATCTATAGAAGAAGTTCAAAATTTTAGTAATTTCAACTTTGTCTACCCTCTGTTGTTTGGATTATAAAGATATAAACAAATACTTTAAACTAAGCACTAAATGTTCTAAGGTCAGTGAACTGTGTATCCCACCTACCTAATCTCTATAAAAAACAGGGAAAAAAACTATGAAAAAAATACACACAAATATTATTATATATCTTATTCAACTCAAATTCAGGGACTATGTTTAAATATGTGTAATATAAAATTCATAGAATGCTTCAACAATTCATTGTCCAGACAGCATATAGTTTTGGCTAATGTCTAAATTGCTGAGAGATAAGCTCTGTATGTTCATGAAATATTCCATAATCCAGGAAAACTCCGAACAATCATGAACATGATGGAAATATGCATCCCAGGTTGGGTGATTATCCTCGGTCATAGAACTCACCAGCCAGGTGTGATACAAAGAGATTAGAAGTCATAGACATGATGTTCACAAAATGAAAAGTAGGCTAGAAATGTCTTCCTTGGCTTTTTTACCATCAGTCCCTTGCTCTCCTTTTCTTTTCTCATGCATTTTCCCACTTGCAAGAATGTCCTGGGTATTCTTGGAACAAACACTTGGGAGAAGGGTGTATGTAGTAGCTCTTGGAGCCTCCTGGGAAGACCTCTGATTTGTGTAAACAAAGGTGTGTCCCAAAGCACCCAATAGAAAGAGAACTTATCTCAACTTCTTGGTAAGCACATTGCTCTCCATGGGTCTACAGTTGGTGTTATGATAACTTCATGACTTCCACAGCATTAACTGTGCAAAGAAGACCCTCAATTACTGGTTACTGAGTGAACCAAACCCAAGCTCCTATTCTTAGATCTGTTTCCTACAGGAAACATGTCCAGAGGGTTATCAGGATTTCATTTTGCTTATATTTGGGGCAGTCCTCTACATTATCTACATAGGATCTATATTAAAGAGAACATAAAACTCCCTCAAAAAGCTATATTTTGCTGTCCTTCTGAAATTGTATTAAATAAGCATTTTAATGTATTTCTGTGACATTTGCGCTTATGGACGAGAGCATCAGGTACAAATGTAATCATTAATAATTTTTTTAGTTCCTTTCTTCCTTTCTTCTTTCTTTCTTTTTTTTTCCCAGTTATTTATTTAACAACCACATACTTAGAAGAAGCACTTCATTACAACAGTATTTACATATTCAATAACAATTTTCTGAGCATCTTTTTCAAAATTGGCTGTAAATTTTTAGGTTTACAGTTGCATTATTACAGTTATACAATATTGTACTCAGTATAAACCCTATAAGACATAAAATTAAATGAGGTTTTAACCTTTAAAAAAGATCTCCATTTCATTATTAAAATGCACAGTTTGATATAAAAAAATTCATTTTCAATGCAATTGGCATTAAGATGTTTGCATATACGTTTCTCATCTCTATATATCTGATTATTACTAGTGACAGTTGGTAACTTTCTGAGCTCCTTGGCATCTGAGCATGGATATAAAGTCATCAGGTAGATTTCAATGGTAATGTTTTTCACATCTACTAA
>NW_008339765.1:1456547-1456699 GCF_000622305.1 Nannospalax galili
ATTTTTTAATTTTTAGCAGCTACATGATTAGAAGAAGCATTTCACTACAGATTTAATATATTCAGTAACACACTCCAGAGCACGAGTACATCTCTTTCACAAGTGGGTGCAATTTTCTAGGTTCACAGTTGAATTAATACAGTTATACAATA
>NW_008339765.1:1456722-1457099 GCF_000622305.1 Nannospalax galili
TTTTTTAACTTTTAAAAAAGATCTCCATTTCATTTTAGAATATATTGTTCCTTGCAGAAAGAATAATTGTTTTTCCTACTAACACTGAGATGTTGGTACACGCATCTCTAATCTGTATGCATCTGATTATTACTGGTCATAATCGGTTGCACTTGGACCCTTGGCGCCTGTGTATGTCTAGGAAGTCATCGAATGAATTTCAATGGTAATGTTTATCACCTCTCCTAATTAGCATGACATAAATTTCCATGCTTCCTCCTCAAATATAACACATTTTAAAAAATTTGTTGATTTTTTTTTTGTGTGTGTGTATATCACACAGAACATCCCAAACCATCTTATTCAACTATACACCCACTTCCCAGACGGCACCCCCC
>NW_008339765.1:1457348-1492166 GCF_000622305.1 Nannospalax galili
GGGGAGCCCCTTTGTTCACCCTGGTCAACAACTCAAAAGAAGGTATCTCCTATCTGGCCTTGTTGCTTGTTATGTAGCCTTTAGCTATGCATATGGACTCTTAAGAAATTATATTGACCCCTTTAATCTTTGGTTATACTTTCCTTTTGGATGTTTAGGGCCATACAGTTGGCCCTGATAAACCAATTTATTTTTACTCTTAAGGTCTTTTGAGGATCTGTTCCTCAGGGGTCACATGGGCTTGGGAGGAGGCCCTGGCTCCTTTCTTTTACCAGTTCTGCCTATATGAAGATAAGACAAGGGTCTTGCTCAACCATGGTTGGCTTTGCTTGGAAGCATGGAGGAAATGATTCCTCTATGTTGACCCTCCTCTATGTAAACTGGACACTGGTTCAAGTCCATTCGGTGGGGTCTCCTCGGCCTTCTAGATCAAGAGGAAAGGTGACCCACCACCATTATAGGACATTTTGAAAGATACTCATAGTCCCCTGTTACTAGTTGACCTAGGAGGACGAGGAGCAAAAAGTGTCCTTTATGTCCCTCTGACCAAATTATTATAGGCTTCAAAGTATGTCTGTCAAACACCCAAGAAGGTTAGTTCCACCAGTCTGGTATTTTTAATTACTGTGTGTCATGTAGATAAATCTTGGGCAAAGACCAGCTGTTCTCAGATAAATCTTACCTAGACATATATTTTGATCTGCTATGCATAATTTGTTGTTAGGTTGTAGGAGTAATATGGTTCCCTCTGGTTTCCAAAACTAGCTAGGCATTATTTATCTCTCACATTGTCTCACCCATCCACCATAGTTTTCCCACTTAAGGTGACCCCATCTCCCTGCTTTTTCCCTTAATACCCTTCTCCTATGGTCCTACCTTTCTTGAGCTCTTTCTTTCCCCTTAGATCCACTTTTTATCTATTAATCTAGTAAGAAAATTCCCAATCTCCCAAGTAAGAGTATTCTCAACTTCCCAATACTTTTCCTACTTGGCAATAAATAGTCTAAGTATGTTCATTTCTAAAAATTAATTCTTCAGGAAACTAACATAAACTTGTAATCTACTAAATATCAGAAAACACGAAAGCTGAATGCATTGACTGAAAACAACCTGAAAGCAGCATTGCATCTTCTCTCTAGTAAACGTCACTCAGAAAATCAGGCATTTATTTCCTTGACCTCCATAGAATTGACTTACCTTTGGACCCAAACAGACCTTTCATTGCAGTTGTCATTTTGAAACCTTATCCCTTAGTCTGATGGGCTCTTGATACCATGAATATTTTCTATAATATTTCGAAGGCACACAGTCCCCAGTCATAACTAGGAATTCATCATTAGCTATACACTGTTATCTCAGTAATTGAAATAGTAGTATAAGATTAGAATCTCCACACAAAGATGGGGAAAAATAATGTTTCTTTCCTGTCTCACTCTCAACAGCTAGATCATGAGCACAGATGACTTGAATTCACCCCATTATCTATCCCTACTACTATTTTGCACCTAAGTTTTCCAAGTCATGTCACTCTATTTAAAACGCTGTTCAGATTCTGTATGCATCCTCTCCTGTGTGTGCACATTGGTGTGGGGGTATACATGCACGGGTATGGACATGTTGTTCCTTAGTCACCATCCACCTTGTTTTTTGGGAGCCTCAATTTCTTTGTCTGTAAAATATTGATAATATCTTATACTGATATACTAAGGATTATTGAACGAGAGAAGTTCAGTAAAATACCCTTTCCTCTCTCTGGCACATTGTATCTAACTCCTCTATTCTTCCTCCAAGATGAATGTATTTTCAAAATTTGGCTAGCCTTCCTCTCTCCCACAGGGTAATAGAGCTGTTCAAATGAACAGGCTCAGAATGGCCACTCAATCAAAATTACCAAATGTTGAAAAGGTCAAAGCAGTATAGCATATCTTTATAATTCATAGATTATGGAATGCATTAACATTCGAATCCCTCATTCTTAAAGAAAAGATTATAATAAAGAGCCCAAATGGCCACACATTAATCCTTCCTATGACAATAGTCTTTTTTTTTTTCTTTTCTTTTCTTTTCTTTCCTGGGAAATGTACAAATGGCAACCTCTGCTACAATGAACTTCAATTTGGATAGCATACTGTGTCGCTGGTTTTGATCACAAAGGGATGCTCAGGAGGATAGCAATGGGGAATATGCTAGGTAGTCACAAAGAGAAAGGCTTTCAAATGGCTGTGAGTGAATTTTCCATCCAAATGGCAGGTCCAGAAAATTAAGCCACTGACATTCCTGCTTAAGGATATTTTGAGCTTTTACAAGGCTGGGTAGAGCTGTTTTACATGCACATTAAACAAGCCATCAAACATCTGCTCCCAAAATTCAAAATGCCAAAAGCCTAAGTGATGAGCGTTCATGATTACAATGTCAAATAGCTCCTTGTGACTGTTGGATCATTTTCAATTTAATCAATTTTATTTTTATTTTTCAATGTATTTCAAGGGATACCATACACTCATAATCACCTCCTGTAGAATTATAAAGTGTTTTGAGGAGTACTAGCCCCTTCTTCTCATTTTCATAGATGAGGATACTGAGAACACAGCGAATGTCTGAGGTGCAACGGTTGTTAGATGCTATACCAGGATAACAGACATCAAACAGGGATCGGTAAACTGGAAAAGCACTGGGACAGAAGGCATACCTACTGAAATTATTTCAGAGATTCCTTTATTCCTAAATTTCTATTCAGAAACAGCTTAATAAGACTTATGATGAAAGAATCACAAAGAAGCAGCTGTGAATACGACAAAAGAAGCCTTGATTTTATCAATTATATTCCATAAATCACCTAAAGAAATGCTCACCCCTCCAAGTATTCCCTTCCAAAAACTACCTGTGGACTCTCTCTTCAACAAGGTTTGACATATCACTTATGTCATTTAATAATAGTTCTAGTTATTTCAGAAGATCATTGGTAATAAATGTTAAAAAAAATCTGCTTAAATAAAGTTGGTGCAAGATGTTTTTGGAGGTTTGAAAGAGAAACGTCCCTCCCGGACTAGTGTATTTGAACACTCCAAGTTGGTAAGGCTGTTTGAGAAGGTTGTAGACCCTTTAGGAGGTAGAGCCTTGCTGGAGGAAGTCCATCAATTCACTAGGGCAGCTGTGAGGGTTCATGACCTTTCTCCACTTCCTGTAATCAATCTCTCTCTCTCTCTCTCTCTCTCTCTCTCTCTCTCTCTTCTCCTCTCCCCCTCCTGTGTGTAGATGAAAACATGATAATCTATTATCTAATTCCCTGCTCCTGCTGCCCAGTTACAGCTTTCCTGCCATGATGGACCCTATCTTTCTGGAACTGTGGACCAGAACAAACCCTTTATTCCTTAAGCTGCTTTCGGTCATGGCATTTTATGAGGACAATGAAGAGTTAACTAATACAGTGTCATACTTCCATCTATTAACTAGCATGACAGCATATGGTGAGAAAGTTGGGTGCACATGGCAGAAAAGGCTCATAGGATAGGTAACACAGTTCATGTCCTGTCCTGTAGGCAAGCATGCAATCTGTAGAATGTTAGGTATCTAACCAATACTCATTCCAGGACATGCCAAAACAAAATGTTCTTTTGTTACAGAGCAGGGCCCTAATATATAAGCTTCAAAGATTTGGAATCTAGCCCGATATGGGTCCTTATTTAATGTATAAATATTAAATAAAATATATGACTTTGAGCCAAGGAAAGAGATTTTATTTTCATCTGTAATAGATAAAAAGTATTGAAGAAACTATTGCTTACAAGTGGATTACCCTATGTTACCAGTAATATATCATATTAGACAGCAATGCAGAGTCAGTGCTGGTGATGGGAAATTTTAGTCTATGGTTTCTTCATCTCATTAAGATTGTAATTCTGAGCATTTCTTCCCTAGGCATCAGGATTAATAAAGGCATTTTCTAATCCCTTGATACTCTAAATGACTTACTGTGTATTGCCTTCCATTAGATAAAGTCTACCAGCAACTTTGGAAGTTTCTAGATCTATTACCTTAAGTACTAGAACTACACCCCCAGAAACTTCTTGGATTCCTTATTTCCAATTGTATTTCCATATTGAAAAGTAGACAAAACCAATGGAGCAGATGTAGAGTTCTGAAATGTAAGCTCTTACCACTCACTTCACCTACTCTTAACTTAATTCTGGTATTTTTATTTTTATGGACAAGCAAATAATAACAGATATATTTCTAAGTCCTATTTAGTTTCAGAAAGGTTAAGTTTTATGAACTGCGTATGTCAAGTTTCATAACCTCTGATTTCCTCCATGTCCAGGCAGAAAAAAAGGATAGACATTTACCTGACTGGGCTCCAACAGGAATCATCTTTTTCTAAAGCTGAGCTCATCACCTGGCCCCTCCAGGTTTGACTTCTCGCTGGACTCTGGGGACATTATTTGCTCCCTTAACCCCTAATGGTTGGAATGACCACCTTTTGCTAGTCCTGAGTGCATCACCCTCACCCCTATCTCTGTATTTAGCACTGTCACAGCTTGAATGATATCTGTGTTTATATCATCACTCCCAAATCATTTGTGTCATGCCAGGACACTGGCTGACACAAATTTAACATCTTTATGTCTCCAAACTTTCTCTGTTTCTATTAAATAATTACTTTTCAAGGTGAAGAAACCATGGCTGAATTTTGTTGCTTGTTGCTTGAAACCTTTATATGTCCTCTAAAGGCAAACAATAGACATTTGATTGAGAATGTTAATTGTCCACAGTGAGAGTACCTCGCAGGCCATGGAATGACTAATGCTCTTAAAATTTTCCTTTAAAAGTCTCCATCAAAACAATTTTAGAGCATAAAAACTTGCTAATGAGATAGAATTATTGATGCCATGGATTTATTTTCTATTGACCAGAGGATTTATTTTATAATCAGAAAAAAAGTTCATAGCTCATAGTGTATCCAGAAACCAATAATAAAATATGAAAAGGTGTGGATCCTAGCTACTAATTTTTATGTGTGTAGCTATGTGGGAGTGTGTGTGGATATATGTCTATAAAAATAGAGGACCATAAGGGGAGACAGAGGTTTTAAGGACAGTGTACGTGGAGGGTAACAAAATACACTGCTGTGAAACTGGAAAGGTGGCTGCCTTGATTTCATTTCCTGTTGCTCTAATTAAATACCCTGACAAAGCATCTTTTTTTTTTTTCCTAAGGAATAAGGGTTTATTTTGACTGACAATTTGAGAGTACATTCCACCGTGGCTGGAAAGTGTGAGGCAGCCAGTCACATTGCATCTGCGGTCAGTAAGTAAACACAGATGGTTGCTGATGCGCAGCTTCCTTTCTCCTCTTTATTCAGGGTAAGACCGCAGCCTACAGAACGGTACTACCCACACTAGGATATGTCTTCCTACTTCAACCAATCTAAAAGGTACCCAGAGGAATATCTCCATGGTGATTCAAAATCCTCTCAAGTTGATGACCAAGAGTAACCATTATGTAACTGGACTTACATTAATGCCTGGGCCCCTGCAAGACAGGTTCAACCACTCATCCTGGCTTAGCCAATTAAAAAAGCTAACTCAATAGCAAAAAGCAGAAAATGGAGACAAATTCAAAGTAGCCATACTGGGAAAAGGGACAGAGATATCTCGTGACCATCCTAACATAAGAGTTAGGTTTAAGCAGAGGACCATATTCATGAATATCTAAGCAGTCTCCATCAAGGTGTGGTTCACCCATCACTGACCCCTCATTATTTTTGGTTCCAATCTCCTGCAAGGTGGTCTAACAAATTGTAAATCTCTTTCCAGGAGGAATATTTCCCTTCTCCTATATTAGATTCCTGGGGTCTTCCAGTTCCCTGGGGTCTACTGTTTCAATGGTTCACAGTCAAAATGAGGGACATAAGTGTGTCTTTAGATTATCTTCATCTCTGCCAGGCCAGTTACAATCACCCTATCCTTCACCCCCTCTAGAAGGCCCTTTCACTCTAGGCCAACAGCCCCAGCCTACCCCACAATTAATGCTAGGTGGCTAGGATTAGCTCATACACCTTAGAACCAGTAAAATGATGTCCACCAATCAAGCCTAGGCCAGCTCTGTGGCCTTGTCTGGCCTTTTCCATGAATAACACATGAAGGCTTTTACCCATGGTTGTCTTGCTATCTCTGTCTGGTGATCAATCCTGGTTTTTCCCCAGATGGCCGTGTGACCTGCAACAATCCTGCTTCTGAGTGGTGGTCATTCCTCATCCTCTGGCCTTGCCAGCCTGTGTCATTGTAATAGTTATGCTGGGATACAGACCACAGGACAAGGATGTTCTTTCCTCAGGTGGATGCTGAGAGGGTGACACCACAGTGCTGGCTTCTTTGCTAGACTTTTCTTCTGTATCTATTGTAAGACAGTTCCTGGGGTGAAGTGAGCTAATGTCTAATCACCGGAGCACTGAAACAAGCCTACGAAACATTTCCTCCTGTGTCCAGCTTAGAGAACCAGTGACTTTCGTGGGGTTACTTACAGGAGCATGGATGGCTCAATGGTAGTTGCATCACTGAAAAGCCCACTTGGGCACACTGCATCCCCAGAGCTCCCTGCACGAGTTGTAAACCCCTCTGCTGGTAAGAAAGTCTCCTGTCCTCAGCATAAGGAGGAGGCCTTAGGACTCTTCTAAGTTTCTGCCAGAACTTCCTTAGCTTTCTAAGTTTCCTTTATTTCCTGTCTCTCAAAAGCCTCCCTCTCCCAGGAGGGAGCTTTTCAGTTGGGGGCAGAGAGCTACATAACAGCATCCCTGTGGGTAGAGCTGCTCCAGCATCCACTGGGAGGCAGAAGAGTGAGGTCTGGGGAAGTGAGAGGGAAAAGAAGAGGTGGTACACAGGCATATGGCCTCCTGGAAAGATCAGTTCTCCTCCTTGAGCAAGCACCAGGTGTGGCATTGGGACGCTGCTCCACTGGTCCTTGGAGAGCTGCTGCCCTAGGCTCAGGGCCACTCCTGGCTGCAGGTGGTTGAGGGAAAACTCGAGTAAGAGTGTGGTTAAGTGAGTTGACACAGTACCATTTCACCACCTGCTTTATAGACTGAATTATTCTAGTCTGTGGTCACAGACCAGTGTGCCAGAGCCTCTGCCTTTAAAAAAAATAATTTATTGAGAATTTCATACATGCATATAAGGTGTTTTGATCAAATCTATGCCCACTCCTAACCCTCCAACTCCTCCCATCACTTTTTTCTGTAACTTCATGTACTCTTTCTTCTTTGATTTATTTATTTATTTTTATGGGGCTTTGGCTACTCTACCATTCCCCACTCTGAAGAGGTAACCCTAAAATCTTTTAAGGATTACATAAAAGCTCTCAAATATTTTCAACATTTTTGGCCTTTGGAATGTTGCTAAGAGGCCTAAGGACATTGTGAGTTTTAGCCAAGAAACTGGCTACTTTTCTTTGGGGTCTTTTTACCCTAAGTGCCTAGCCAATTCCTACCTTCTATTATCCCCTAAAGAGGTTATCCAAATTGCCACTAGGGAATTGGGACGCAGACCAGACGGCTCCAGCTTCTTCCATGCTGAACGGGGACACAGGGTGAGGCATTTGGAGTACCCCTTCAGTGGATCTATCCAAAAGACTCCCAAATTGCATAACTCTTATCTCTAAGGGGAAAAGAAAGTCCTCGAATTATGAATAGGAGATGTGAAGGAGAAGTAAAGGCAAGAGTGATTAGCATGACAAGTTCTAGACAGGGAACTATAAAAAAGACAGAACAGGGCAATTTTCAAAAGTTCATATGAGAGTCCATTGGAATTTCTTGACAAGGGTTTCCAAAAGCACCCCTCTATTGGGTTCCTCCTCATTTTTTCTTTTGTCTTCCAAGGCTGGACTCTAGAGTGGTGGATAGAGGATTTGTTTTCAAATATTTTGATAGCTATTGGAGTAGTTAGAATCAGTCTCAGTTCCCTCTCAAAGGCTTCTAAATAAGGGGAGAAAACAAATTTATCCATGATTTTAGAAAAATAGCTGGTTGTTTCACTTAGCTACAGGTGGGCACTACAGTATTGGAGACCAAGATTTGAAGTCTTACATCTGAGCAGCAATTACTGTTTAGGAACATAATCATCAGTGAGAAACAATTGTCTAAATAACATTTTACATAGATTTAAGCCCTGTCTTGCATTGTTTCTTATTATGTAGCCTTTAGCTATACACATGGACTCAAAGAATTATACTGATGACTTTAATCTTTGGTTATACTTTCCTTTTGGGTGTTTAAGACCATATAGTTAGCCCAAATAAACCAATTTGTTTTTACACTTACGATCATTTGAGGATCTGTTCCTCAGGGGTCACGTGGGCTTGGGAGGAGCTCCTGGCTCCTTTCTTTTACCAGCTCCATCTATGTGAAGATAAGTCAAAGGTCCTGCTCAACCATGTCTGGCTTCACCTGGAAGCATGAATGACATGTTTCCCCTGAATTGACTCTCCTGTTTCTGACAAAGCATCTTAAGAGAGAAAGGTTTACTTTAACTCACAGTTCACAGTATGTCCATTAATGCAGGAAAGTCAAGGCAGTGGGAGCTTGAAGCAGTTGATCACATGTTCCCAGTCAGAAGAGAGCAATGGATGTTTGGGCTGGTAATCAGCTTGCTCTCTCTTAACACAGTCCAGAATCATCTGCACAGGGAATGGTGCCACCCATAATTAAGGTGGGTCTTCCCACATGGATTAATATAATCAAGATAATCCCCCACAGACCTACCCAGAGGCCTGTCTTTGAGATGCTTCCAGAGTCTTTCAAGTTGACAATTAACACTAAACTTAACAAGGAGGAGGGATGCAGGGAGATGCCAGGGAGGCTCAAACACAATAAAGTGCGCATGAAAACGCCATAATAAAACACTACTTTGCATGGCAATTTTAAATATAAAAATTAAACATAATAAGTATTATTTTGCTATCCGTAGCTTATTTTTTAGACAGCTTATTTTCTTGAGTGATCACTTTAAGCGTTTCACTCTTAGTAGGAGCTCTTGAACATCATGAGCCTTGATTGCCTCTAAAAGACCTTTTCTTTCTACCTAAATGTAGAATTTTCCATTTAGAACTTTATTCCTTTGGGTAAATTATTTAGTTAGGCAAAAAATAAATTATTGAGTATCTACCGTTTGCTGTACACCAGACTATTCTTTATGGACAATATTATGTTTGCAACAAAAATTCATCTGTTTAGCAAGTCAATAAACAAATGAATAACTTAGATCATTTAAGCTACAAATAAATACTGAGACATGCAATGAATCAAGAGATGGAGCAAGGAGATTTCAACACTGGCCAGTTCACCCTGATTATGAAATAACTATTCCCATTCACCTTGGTCATCTGAGAACTAACATTTCTGAAAATCAATTGAAGGATACATTTTAGTAAAATCAAGGTGGTCATAATTACAGTCCTTCTGCCTCAAAGACACACTCACACCACAGAACATGATGATTTTGAAATATTTTATTGGACGGTGCCACAAGCTTCCAGGGCAGGGTGTGACAGGGACCAGATGGAACAAGATCCATTTTCTGTCACTGTAAGCGTGGAATGTCCTTGGCATGCATTAGGTGTTGAAGGGATGATGTCTCCACAAATTTCTATCTTAAATACAATAATTCTCAATCATATACCTAAACAAAATAGTCCTTCAATCTGACTTTTATGAAAAATGAAAGAAAAATTATATGATGGAATGGAAATGCCCAAATCAGTTAGTTTTCTCTTAGATTACGTTTGTACCATACGAGCACCCAACACCCTCCCCATGGGGGTAAGTGGGACTTCACAGGTCAGATTAGTCCAACAGTGAAGAGAGAGGGAACAGGGAGACAGGGGTTCTCGATGCTTAGTTCTGCTTCCTTCTCTCCACCATAGTCCTAACTATACTCCTTCCAATTTCTTCTGCCAAAGCCTCTGACTACAATGCTTGTGTTTTCCAGCACCTTTGGGGTTATTTCTCACTTTTCTGATGACAACAGCAACAGCACCTATAGGAAGTAAGGGAAACTGAGTATGATAACCTAGGATATAGTCCTACCTTGGACCACTTTGGAGGAACTGAAGAATGAAAGAAGACACTGAATGACACTCAGCCAACCACCCACCGTACCAATCAGCTTGTACAATAAGCTAGAATTGGGGTGAGGCTTTGATATCCCTTGTAGCCATCCAGTAGAGATCCAGTAGAGACGCACATGGCTATTAGGCACCTGTGAGTATAGAATATCTAAAATGTGCTCCTTCAACCATGAACTGATATTTTAGTTATATAAGTTTACATAAAATATATCATTAAAATTAGTTCCACTTAATTTATTCTGATGTTTTTACAATGGTTCAAATTATTTACTACAGTTTTACAGTGCTATTCTAGAAGAAAGAAATAGATGTGGAGGTCCAGAAAGTAGAGAAATAAGATGTGAACAGAAGGAATACATGGTCTTCGTGAATGGGCTGGGGCAATGGCTCAATGGGAAAAACACTTTCTACACAAGCATGAGGATCAGAGTACAGATAGATCCTCAGAACCCATCTAAATGCCAGGAGGGCATGGTGACTGGTTCACCTGGAATTCTACCTCAGAAATGCGGAGAAACCATATCCACAGAGCAAGCTGTCTAGGAGGCTAACTGCTGCCACAGTCTCTGGGTTTGAGTAAGTCACTGCCATCAATCTGGAACCTCCACAGGAATATACACCACATGAACAACCCCCACAGACACATGGTGAACCCCAATCATGCGAACACACACACACACACACACACACACACACACACACATACACACACACCATCCACATGAAGAACAAAAGTCGTTATCCAGTTTCTCAAGTTGAACAGAGAACAGACTCCAAACATCAAAAATTAGTTCATTCTAATTGCTCTAGTTTGTTTATATTGCTGTAATAAATCACTAACCAAAACCATTTTGGGGAGGCAAAGGTTTATTTCATCTTATTCTTTGAAGGTGAACTCCATCTTTGAAGGAAGTCAGGTGGAAACTCAAAGAAGGAACCTGGAGAGAGGAACTGAAGAAAAGACCATGAAGGAACACCGCTTGCTGACTTGCTTTGCCCTGACTTGTTTAACTTCTTTTAGTATGCAGGGTGGCCCAGGGATGACACCACTTACGGTGGGTTGGACCGTCCTCCATCAACCAGCTAACAAGAAAATGGCCCAAAGACATGCCTGCAGAGCAATACGATGGAAGAAAATTTTCAATTGAGAGTGCCTCTTCCCTAGAGTCTCTAGTTTGTGTCAAGTTGACAAAAATTAACAGCACAGTAAGGAAATGGTATATTAAATTATTACTATTTTCCATAAAGGTCATATAAATGAAAAATCATTAAAAACAATAATTGATTTGTGTATGCATTTGTGTTGTTACTGGATTTATTAATGTGAAGTATATGCTCTGACACTTGTGTTTACACATGTATGCACATGTTTCTATGCATACAACTAAGCATAAGTCACTGGATTAGTATCATGAAGTTATGAATCATGACGTTCTTATCCCTGCTTTATTTTTCTATGGAAATATTTAGAAGTAGAACACAATGAATGTCACACAAATGAAATTGTCAGGATGGCTGTGTACTGGATAGGAAACCCATATTCAGTTATATAATCTCCTTTCCTTCATTTTCCTTCCCAAAGTTGTATAACAAAGAGAAATATTCCCTCCAACTAACACTATGCCATGCAAAAGGAACTGGTAAAGAAAGCTCTGTGGATTAAAGATTAAAAATATTGCTGAACAGTGCAGCTATGCCTTCCCATAGACTGTAGAAGAAAAATAAAGGAGCTGAGGATGGTGGTGTTCACCTATAATCCCAACACTTGGGAGGTAGAGGCAGGAGGATCAGGAGCTCAAGGCCATTTTCATCTACATACTGAGTTTCAGGCTAGCCTGGGCCTCTGAAGAAGTTCCTGTGACAAAAGAACAACAGCAACCTGGAGGCACACACACACACACGCACGCACACACACAGAGCACACACAACACACAACACAAGGGACTTTCAGCAAAAATGAGCAATGTAGATCAAGAGAGATCAGCACCTAAAAACTAGCAATAAATCTCTATGCATTGGGTTGGTAGGAAAGAAGTAATGACTCAGAGAAATTAATGTACAAAAATAAAATTCAATCCTTGCATGCTGCATATGCTGCCAAACACATTGTCTGGGACTTACATATTTTAATTCCATTTAAAAAGCTAAGAAAGAACTGGAGAGGTGACTCAGAGATTAAGATAATACTGCTCATGCAGAGGACCAGAGTTAAGTTCCCAGCACCCATGCTGGGTGCCTCATAACTGTTAGCAACTCCAGCTCCAGCATACCTGATGCCCTCTCCTGTCTTCCATGGGCAACTATATCACTTGCCACACACAGATACACACATACACATGAAGTTTAAAAAATTAAAGGTTAAGAAAATGAAACTCAATCATAAACTATAGATGTTTACATATCTAGTTTGTGATTCAGTTATTTGAAATATGTTTAAACCATTCTCTGTCATTCTTTCTTTAGTATATATGCTTGCATTTGGAGTATGAGTATTTGTAATGAATTGTACACTCTCATCAAACAAGTATTTGCTCATTCATTGTTAATTATTCTTTTGCTTGTTCAGTGAATCAGATTTAAAGATCTTTTCAGAGATTAGTAACCAATGTCTGGAATCCACATGTGAACATGCATTTATATAATACACACACACATGCACACACACACACACACACACACACACACACACACACACACACACCGTAAAGGCTGTGGGGTGGAAATAGTGGAATAAGAGTTTGTGAGATTAGAGAATAATATTGCCCGGGTTTTAAGTTCTGATTCTTAAGAAAAGGGTATAAAATACTACAAACAAACATTTCAAACAAACCTGGAGTTTTTACAATTATATAAGCCAAAGTCTTGCATCTCTTTCCCTTCCATTTCCATCTATGCTGACCACTGGTTCCTGCAAAAATCAATCTTGGAGACTGTGCAGCTTTTACACGTTTTTCTGTAAAGTGCTTGAAACCTACAAGTGGGTGCTACCTGCAGGCAAAAGAAACATCTTTGGATATTGCTTCTCTATAGAGGCTTTGATTTTATTTTAAATAGTCCCAATTTTCAGTTTCAAAATCTGAAATGACAAAAAAATGGCAAACCCGGACAGGATTTATGGGTGCCTAAACAGGGAACGGAAATACAGAGCAGAGAGATGGAGTCTCTAGACTCTCCTATTGAGAGTGTTTGTTCTTGAAGACCTGGCTAGAGTTAAATGAGGAATATGATTCAAATGCATGGAGTGAAAATTAGAACTCTTTTCCCCTCCTGAAGAAACTATATAGATAAAAGCTCATGAGTCATTCATACAGCTCTAGAAGATGGAGGGTGAAGGTTGATAGCGGAGGTAGCACTGGAGATGGCACTGTTAGTGAAAATGGAACTAGATGTTATTTTACTGTAGAAGGGATGAGAGTGATGTTGTGTTGGTGGCTGTGGAAGTGTGGACAAGAGTGGTGGATTGGTATTGGAGATTTGTTGACTAGAGCATTAATAGTAAAGAAGACACAGATGTTACTGTTATAGTTGAAGAGATGATGATAATAGTTTTCTGGTGGCTATGGAGGGGTGGAAGTGATAGTGACAGATTAATAATGGAGACCATGTTGGCAAGAGTATTAGTGGTATAAAAGACATACAATAATATAGCTGTTATTGTCATGTGGAAGGCATGTTGATGGTGGCTTTTTGATGGACAAAGACTTATAGAGGTGGTGGTGGTGTATTGGTAATGAGGACTGTGTTGGTAGGAGTATTAGTGGAACACAAGGTAAAGATGTTATTGCCACAGTGGAAAGGATGATGTTGATGATGGTTGTGGTTTGTTGGTGACTGTGAAAATGCAAAAGTGGATTAGTAATGGAGACTGTATTAGCAGAAGCATTATTGGAATACAGAAAGAGGTGATGATAGTGGTTTAGTGGTATCTGTAGAAGAATGGAGGCGATGGTGGGAGATTGATAATGGGGATTATGCTAGAATGCGTACTGGTCACACACAGTTAGAGCATTGTCTGAGATGAGACGATGGGGATGCTAGATCACTTCTTCAGTCTTTCATTGCCTAACATACTTCCTTCCTCCCTACATTAGTTTACACTTTGTGAAATGTTGTCATTCACTGAGTTGCATCATCTAAAGAGCTTATTGCATGTGTGTGTTCATGTGTGTGTGTACATATGCACAAATGTGCATAAGCATGAAGGTCAGAGTTTAATGCCATGCGTCTTCCTCAGCTGCTCTCCACCTAACTTTCTGAGACAAGGTCTGTCACTGAAGGCTGAGTTTCATCAATTTGATTAGACTGAAGGGCCAGCAAGCAAGAATAAGGGATCCTCCTGTCTCCTCCCACCCCCCCAAGCACTTGTATCACATGTGCTTGTCAACACGCCTGGATTTTGCATGCATTCTGGGGATTGGACTCAGTTCCTTATACTTCTGGGATGAGCACCTTACTAAATGAGCCACCTACCTAGTCCCTCAGGTGCATAATTTTCATCTTCTACTTCAGTCTGTTGAAATTTCGATATGTGAAACTGTTTGTGTGTACACACACATTGTTGGTGATGGTGTCATTACTGTGAAGGGGTAGAGAAACTCTTCCCAGTGTTTCCCAGTCAATGAATTTTTACTAAACGTTACAAACCCTTTGATTATTTTTCTTCTTACCATTTCTTCCTTAGAAGAAAGCTTTGGGGGAAGAAATGCATACAGAGAAACCCAAGGATAAGAAAGATGTAATAGGCAGTGACAATCATTTTGCCTGGAGAGTGTTAGCTATTCTGTTTTTAACATGATGCCCTTTCATTGTACCTCCATGTTGTCTGAAGAACCTTCTGGAGAAAACCTCAGGGCTGGTTTCATTGACAAATAAAGATAAGATCAATTGCATGAATAAACTTCTCTGGAAAAATTGAAGAATGCTTGCAGAAGAGGCTCAGAGGGAAATGGAAGGTGAGGACCTTCTCAGAATCACATCATTATCTAGGCATTTTGCACACAGAGTCCCAAAGCAAGTTATCAACAGGGAATGAAGAAAATTGTACCAGCATAGCAACATAAAACTAACATCTATTTGCATACCAAAGCTGTGTCAGAAAAAGCAGTCAAAACTATTGATATTACTGGGAAATATGACTTTTGACTTAAGTTTTCAAAGAGTCAAGAGGCATCTTTATCAATGAAGGCGCAGAAAACATTGTGGAAGAGAAAGTTAAAAGATTGCTGGGGAAGACTGCTATGAAATACTGTGTCTTGAATATGATAGAACTGCTGCACTCATGAAGTCAGAGCAGCTGTGGATACCAGCACAAGATCTGCACAAGATCAAGCCAGTCAGCATTCCAGCCCCATCCCTAGCTAAAAGGCTAATGGTGGTCAATGTGTGTTAGGAGAGGGAGCACTCACTCCTTTCAAGCATGTACTCCCAGGTAGGTTGCCTGTGCACACATGTACATATGGGCAGCTCTAATTGGACTGAATGTGTTGTTTTAAAGAAAATAAAGACAAGAAGTTAGAAGGGTGTTTAGGATAACTTGGATAGGGAGTGGGGGATGAATATGGTCATAATACATTGTATGAAATTCTCTTTTTAAAATATTTTATTTATTATTTTTATTTTATGTATATGAGTGTATTGCCTACATGTATGTGAGTGCACCTGTGTCGTGCAATGCCACAGAGGTCAGAAGAGGGTTTCGGATTCCCCTGGAACTGGAGTTAAGGATGGTTCATAGCTGCCATGTGGGTACTGGGAACTGAACCCAGCACCTATCCAAGAGCAGTCAGTGCTCTTAACTGCCGAGCCATCTCTCTCAAAGAATTACAGTTTTTTTTAAAAAATGAATCACTAAAGATTTGAGCAGGTGGATTTTATAGCATCATATAATCTACTAGTTTGCAAAATTTTGTCCAAGTTCTCTTTATCAAAAATGCTGGCAACATCCACCATTTGGATAGACAACATCCTCACAGTTTGTGGTTAAAAATTTTTACACTTAGGTGTAGAGGTTGCATTATAGATGTGTCACTTAGGCCTGGACAATTCATAGACAATGTCTGTATGTGACTAGTTATGGTACCTGGTAATGGTCTCCAACTGGTGCAACATGAACTTCTTTGAAGAGTGGTGACTGAGATATTTGTCAATATAAGGATATTTTGCACATAGTAAGAAATTACATTAGTATAAGGGTGTGACAGTAGAGTGGGGCTAGGAAACCTCTGTTTCTGTTTTGATTTTTGGTTTATTTTTAAGATAGAGTATTATTGTACAGCTATGGCTGGACTGGCACTATGTAGATTAGCAGGCCTTATACTTGTGAAGATCCTTCTGCCACTGCTGCCCAAGAACTGGAATGACAAGTGTGCATCCTCACACTTGGCTCATTGGACTTGTTCTTATTGTGTGTATGCTATATGTTTATGCACATGTATGTACACATGTGAAAGCCAGAGGTGTATGTCAGGTATAGTCCTCAGTTACTCTCCATTTCCTTTTTTGAGACAAGGTCTCACATTGAATATGGATTTCACAGTTTTGGCTTTGTTAGCTGGCCAGCAAACCATAGGGTTCCCCTTGCCTTCTTTACCCTGGCACTGGCATGCACCATCACATTCAGCTTTCTTACATTGGTTCTGGGAATTAAATACATGTCTTCATCCTGATGCTTGTAAGCACTTCATTAGTAGTAGTGGATCATGTCCCCCTTCCTTCTTTTACTTTTCACAGGGGATGTTGTTCAGCCTTCCAAGACAGCCAACGTTACTCTGAGCACCAGAATTTAAAAAGCACTGATGTAGGTATTTTCCACAATAATAAACATGTTGTCATCAGTAGCTCTAGTCTAAATGGAATTATCTTTATGTTTATGATAACAAAAACTAACCAAATGTACAAATAAGTATAAGGGAATGAGGTAGACCATCAGTAAAATCTTGGTAAAGTAAAAACCATACATACATTCCTTATTAAAATTCAGAAGGAAGGAGTAGAGCTAGACATTGGCAGGGGGCTAGAGGGTTAGAAGGTTTCACATGACCACTGATGCTGAAATATTAAAATCAAATCCAGCCTGAAACATCTATTAATCCTTTAAAGTAAATGGAATTGTCCTCCAGAAAGAGTTTATGGGTGGAAATACACCTGAATTTTTTGTGCTAGGGCTTTTGGAATTTAAGAGGAAGACCAAACAAGCAAGAACTCAGACACTAGTTTGCTATGAACTTGACACAAACAAGAGTCATGTGGGAAGTGGGAACCTCAACTGTGGAAATACCTCTATCAGACTAGCCTGCATGTATAGCTATGAGGGCATTTCTTGATTCCTAGTTGATGTAGGAAAACCCAGTCCACTGTGAGCTGTGCTACCATCATCACATAAGCCTGGGCTGTTGAGAAAAGTAGCAGAGCAGGATAGGGAAAGCAAACCAGTGAGCAGTGTTCCTCCATGGTCTCTGCTTCAGTTCTTACCTTCAGGTTCCTGTCTCGAGTTCTTGCCCTGACTTCCCTCAGTGATGTCGTATTGTCACCTGAAAGTTATAAATGGAAGTAAACCCTTTCTTACTAAGACTGAAACAGAAATTTGGTACCAGAGGGTGGAATCCTGCTATGAACAGACCTGATAATGTTGTTTGGGGAAGGATTATGGAAGCATTTGGACCTTCAGTCTAGAAAAATTGCTGAGTTCTAAGGGCTCAATGAATGATTTGCTCTGTTGGAGCTTGGAAGATAAGGCTGAGAGGATGCAGAAGATAGAGGCCTGGGTTATGAAGTTTCAGAGGGAAGCTTGAGAGTCCCTCAAGACTCTATCAGGACTGTTCAGGTAATATATGGAATGAAGAAAGTGTGGTTTTTGGTCATCTGGAGCTGAAGAATCAGCTGTGATTTATGAGACACCAGAACCACTGACATGAAAACTTTGCTTCCTGAGGAAATTCTATGCTGGTTAGCTGGTGCTGAAAAGTCAGTTGTGATTACGAGGAGGCCATCATTGAGATGAAATCTTCTGGGAAGTATTTCCTCGGGGTCAGCACAGAGAAGCTGTGCTCCAATGGGAAGCCAACCTGGTATCTGAACTTGGTAACATGTAAAAGTCTCTCACATAGTATTGATTTTGAAATCATGGAGAGGTTACGGAGAACAGCTGAGGCTTGCTACCATGTGGAAGGGTCAGAGTCCTTGAGGAGAGGGCAAAAGAGACCATTGATGAAGGTTAAGTCTCAGCCTCAGTGAGACACCAGCACACTGTAGACACCAGGAGCAGGAAATGACCATCAAGGATAGTAGCAGGTATGGGGTGGAGCTGGGTTGAGCCTACAAGACAAGTTGTGTTTGCTATGGATGAAAAGAGAAATGGAGCTACCCAAGGCCTTTGTAATCCAGAATAAGTTACAATGAGAGGTTCTGTCTCAAAAATAATGTGGAGATTAAGGAAGAAGTTCTGATATCAGCTCTGGCTGAGAGAGAGAGAGAGAGAGAGAGACAGAGACAGAGACAGAGAGACAGAGACAGAGACAGAGACAGAGACAGAGAATATCTTAAAGAAGTGATTCTGAGCATGGTACCAAGACCAGCAATAGCATTTCTACCATCTGGAAATTGTTAGAAATAGAAGTTCTCACTGAACAAGAAGTAAGCAATTTATATTCTAAGGTTTGAGATTTCTCACAGTGAAGGAAGCAGACACTCAGCCAACGTGAGACTGCTGCCAGTGAGGAGGACCAGCTTACTCTTCTCTGAAACAATTCCATTTCTTCATAAGCTGATTCTCAAATGGCTTCATCTCAGAGGGTTTGAATCATAATGAACTGTTCCTTCCAGGGGTTTTTCAAGCAGAAAGGGACAGCATCACTGTCTTTTTAAAGTGTTCACTTACTGCAAAACAAAGAGGTTCTCACTGCATCAAGCCTTTTTCTAGCCCTTTCTGCTTTTCTTATGACTTCAAAAGTTTTAGAGTTAAATTTCTGTGTCTGAGTCATCAGCAAATGTCTCTATTAACAAAGTCTTTAACACATTGCATGCCACTCCAGGTTCGACATACTTGAGATACAATGCAAACAAATATGAACTTAAGAAAGGGAAAGAGGGTTGGAGAGAAGGCTCAGTCTCTAAAGTCCTTGTCCTATAAACATTAGGACCTGCGTTCTATCACCGAACCCATGAGAAACTAGGTATAGTGGCATGTGCTTGTAATGCCAGTGCTTGTGAGTCAGAAACAATTAGTCTAACCAAATCTTTAAGTTCCAAGCTAGTGAGTAACTGTCTCAAAGAAACAAGGGGGTGGACAGTGACTGAAGGATGATGCCCAAGGTTGACCTCTGGCCTTTACATGCATGTGCACAAGCATACATGCCCACCCTCCACAAGTACATGCTCCCCCACACACAACAAATTTAAACAAAAGAAAGAAGAGGTAAGTTTATTAGTTGACTTTGTGAGCTAATTGAACAAGAATAGAAACTTAACAGTATGGAATGTGGGGACCAGGGAAGCAGTGGGGTGCAGTTTAGACTCCTGATTTAAAAAATTCTCCTTGAAGAACAGATACTAAACATGAGGGAGGGGAACTTTCCAAGCACAGGGCACAGAAGGTGCAGTGGTTGTAGGAAGAGGATGAGTTTGTCTTGTTTAAGAATGAGAAAGAAGGCCTGTGGGGCTGGAGCTTTGTAGCAAAGTCATCATAAGCACAGAGATGTGCAGGCACCAGTTCAAAGAGGCCTGGTAGGTTATCATGAAGGTTTTTATTTTTATGTCAAGGGCTATGAGAAGCTCTGTAGGGCATTAAGCAATTAAGATTACATTTGAAAGCAATCTCTCCATGTAGGCAAGTGTGTTTCTTCCATTGTGCTTGTGACTTGTGGGGATCCCCAGAACAAGCTGACTAGCCATACAGCTCCAGAGTTTCATTGAGACGCTACTTCAATGAAGAAGTTGGAAGAGTGATTGCTATTGTTTCTCAATATCAATTACATGCATATCCACATGCATGTATGCACACATATACCCTCATTCACACTACCCCCACACAAAAATGGGGAAAATTGATTGGATATGTGAATTATTGTATATGAATGCAAGGGATGGTACAATATAGTCAGAAATTGGTTGATATGTCTTCAATCAATAAATGGGAGCCATGTATTCTCCCTTTTCAATTTACTTGGTCTGAAAGCAATTCTGACCAATAGAATTTGATATAAATGACAGCACACATGTCAGGGTCCTTGTCATAAAAGGACATGGGTTTATGACTAGGTCTGCCAAGATATATAGTCTTAGAATCTTGAACTGTCCTGAAAGAAGGCTGACCATTCTGCCATGAAAGGCTATGTCACCATGTGATAAGGATCACCAAGCCATATTGAAAAGGTCCCTGTAGATGCTCTGTTCTATAGAATTAGATCTATTATCCTGATCCAAAATTTGCATAAAGTCCATTCATTCAGCTTTTTCATTGAAAAACTTATGGAATAAAATGAGGCAGAACTAGAGAGATGACTTAGCGCAAAGTGCTTGCCATGCACTTTGATTCCCCACATGGTTGGGCATGGCCAATCAGCTGTAATTCCAGCAACTGGGAAGCAGAGACAGGAGATTTCTGGAGCAAACTGGCTAACCAGTCTAGCCCAAAGAACGAGCTTTGCATTTAGGTGAGAGACTTTGCCTCAATGAATAATGTAGAGAGTGATTTAGGAAGACATCCAACATCAACCTCAGGCCCCCACATTCACATGCATCAATATACATCTGCACACACACACACACACACACACAAACACACACACACACGCACACATACACACACACACTTGTGCTCACAGGGCAAACATGCATACACATGTATTCATACCACTACTCAACATGTGAATAAAGAAGTTTCCAGATGATCCTCATCCCACATACTTAAGTCTTTCCATTGAGGCCCTAGACTTCACATAGCAGAGATACATCTCCAAGCTATCCTTCTTAGAATTCATGGCACACAGTTGCCTTGGATGTGATTAAATAGTCGTTATTTTTATGCCACTTTGGAGGGCCATAAGGAATGATGTGTTACACAGCAACAGGTTCCTGGATGAGCATCAACAAAGCCACAGGCCCACATCAACCCTCAATAAATATATCCTCAAAAGCCTAAGTATAGAAATAGTACAGATTATACTATTTGGCTTCTATAAAATTATAAAAAGAACTTAGAAAATTTGTATTATTTGTGGGTACATATAAAGCCATTCAATGAGGTGATTAATATAAAATTCAAAGTAAAATGTGCATTATTGATCAGGGATATTTATCTCTGCTACTTTGTGGTACAGAAAATATTCTGTCTTAATCTCATTTTCAGCTAGATGTATAACTTAAAATAATTAAAAGAAGCATTCAAGTACTGTATTGGACCTTAAAACTAACTGGCAGAGTACTGTATTTCTACTTTGTGCAGTTTTTTCTATGTGTGTTGTAGTTTCAGTTCTCTTGCTATGTTAAAACACCCCGACCAAAAGCAACTTAGTGGAAACAGTTTATTTTAGCTCATAATTCCAGGTTGCAGTCCATCATTGCAAACAAGTCCCAGCAGGAACTCAGCTAGTCACATCACATCCAGAGTCAAGACCAGAAAGAAATGAATGCATGCATGCCATCTTGCTTCCTTGCTTGTGCTGTGCTGTGTTTTTCCACTCACATGCAGGTCAGGGCCCCCTGCCTAAGGCAGTTAGCTTAATTAAGACAATTCTCCACAGACATGGCCAGAGCTCAACCCAGTATAGACAACCTCGTATTGAAACTCTCTCTTCAGGGGATTTTATATAGGTCACATCAAGTTAACAAAAATAACCATTGCATGTATTATATCTCATAGCAAAATGACCATTCTAGATAGTGAATTAAAAATGACTGTAGGAGGTAGGGGAGAGCATGTATTAAATTCCCTGAACTTTAATAAAAATATATGTATAACCCATGACAAATTGATTCTTTACTCCATTAGAAAGATGCTGAAAATGTTTAAATAAGAAGAGGCTGTTGCTGGTATATTTTGAAAGAAGAGATAAAAGGGTTAGGTAGGGTTAGGGAATTCAGAGAAAGGAAAAATTCCAAGAACTATAGAGTTTTTACATGAGTAATTATTAGATTCTGATGGCATTACTGCAATTATTAGCATTTCAACATTACTAACTAGCATTTGGCAATTTTTTTCCTGTTGATTCATTTTCTTTCTTGATTTTATTATTATCTTTTAAATTTTTTTATTCAGCTTTTGCAACTTCATACAATATTTCTTAATCAAATTTAGATGCCCTCTCCCACCCACGTCCCCCATCCACCCTCTAGACATCATGTATTCAGCTGTACACATTAAGTCGTATTCAGTCAAGCATTTGTACCCAGGTGTCCTTCAGTGCAAATTCATCCACTGAAGTGTAGTCAGTCTATCCAGACATGGTAAGTAAAGCATACTCTACCTCACCCAGTAGCAATCAGTCTCCAATAGTTCTCAGTCTAGGACCAGTCCACCACTCATTTCTCTCCTTCTCTCTGGACTCTTGTTTAATTGAGCTGGAATGGGTCCTGTGCTTGATGCCACCATTGCCACATGTTCCAGTGACCTGAAAGTCTCTGCTTCCCTGTGTTCATGAAACAGCTCTGGCTCTTATAATCTTTCCTCCATCCTTTTCTGCAATGGTCCTTGAGCCGTGGGGTGGGTGAGTTTCAAGGTAAGAGGCCTATCCAGGGATACACACACTGCAGTCTCTTATTCTTTAAAACTTGGCCAGTTGTGGCCTTCTGTGTGCATCACAATGTGTTGTTTAAGGAAGCTTCACAGGTGAGAGTTGAGGGATGCATTAGTTTTCTTTCTATCCCTTGTTCTACTATGTTCCATGAACCTTAGCTGTAGAGATTCAACTGTAGATGTGTCACCCAGGACTGAGAATCTTTTAGACATATATTCTCTGTGTCTGACCAGTTGTGGAATTCTGCAGTAACCTCCATCTGTTGCAAAAAGAAGCTTCATTTATGAGTGGTGTATGGTAGGCTTGTCTGTAAATATAATGATCCATATTTAGCATATGATAAGAAATTTCATTTGTTTAGCAATATGACAGAGATAGGGTTTTTGCTAAGATCTATGTCCTCTCCAGCCATGTGTACTTGGCTGAGTTTACAGTGCCAACCCATGTGTTCACTCCCATTGAGAAGACTTTAAGTCCAATTAGAAAACTGCTGATTGCCCCCAGACAACAGTGCCACTACTGCCCCAAAAGAGGTAGTTTGCCATGCAGGTCTTTGGTTATTAGGCTTTAGGGCTGGGTTGGACCATTGGTTGATTTTCTCCCTTATCAGTTTGCATATCATCATCTAGTATTATGAAAGCCAGATTTCAGGTAGAAGGCTTCCTGGCCAGTTCCTGTTCCATTGCTGTAAGTCCTGCATCTGAAATAAGTCTTGTCTTCAGCAGTAAGGTCTTATCTACTAGTTCTGGTAGATAACCAAGAACTTTGGTAATGGCCTGTGTTATTTTGGGAATCTCTTGGACCACTCTCACCAACCACTCATAGGGAGGTCTCTTATGTCTGGCATTATATTCCTTGAGCATTTGGCATTCTTAATGCAACTCGTTTTCCTAGTATCTGCTTTGGAGTTAGTAAATGTGCAAAATTAAAAATCTGTTGATCATGAATAGGTCGCAGCTCATTAGGCAATGTGCTTGTCTTGCAAACAAGAGGACCTGAGTTTGATCCCTAAACACATGCTTTAAAAAAGCAAAGTTGTACCTCATGCTTATAATGCAGAGGTGGAGACATGAAGATTCCTGAGGTTCTCTAATTATCCAGCATAACCTACTTGGGGAGCTCCAGTCCAGTGACAGACCACGTCTCAAAATAACAAAGTGGGAAGTTCCTCAGAAGTGGCATGCAAAGTTGTCCTCTGACTACTGCATACAGACACACACACACACACACACACTACACCTGCATACATGTGTACACATGAATATGTAGGCATGGACATCCCAAAAGAATAAAAGACATTTAACTAGATTTACATGAACCAGAAACCTCTCTATTTTTATATAAGATCACTCCAGTGATCTTTACAACATCAGCAAGAGCAATGGCACGGAAGAACTCTAACTCACCACCAGCATTTGATGAGTCAAAAAGGAAAGTGCAGTGCATCACCCTTAAAAATGAATGAAACAGTGTCATATTCAATGACCTGGATGAGCCTGCAAGACATTATGTTCAGTGAAATAAGCCAGGCTCAAAGAGACACATACAGTATGATCTCACTTGTATGAGTGACTTAAGGTGTAGAGTCATAGAAAGAGATGGTGGGATGGATGTTCTCAGGGGTTGGGGTGAAGAATAGAAGGGAGGCCACAAGGAATCCATTTTTCAAGGGGTGAAGAGTTTTAGTTAGACAGGAGCAATACATTTTGAGTTCTCTTCCACAGCAGGTGCTCATAGTCAATAATCATGCATAAAGTAATAAAGATTGATTAAAATTTTTTGAAGTTGTACTCTCATGAAGTGGTACCCACATATACATACAGGCTTGGGGATGGAGAGTTGATCTGCTATTCTTTAATGGAGTGATGCTAGATAGGCTGAACAGGCTCCAGTGGATGAACTCACATCATGGGACATCTGAAAATAGGCCTTAACATATATGACAGAATGCATAAAATCCTGTGGATGGGCTATGGGGAGGCAGATAGGGGAGGGGTTTAAAATATGCTTAAAATGCAGTGTATGAAATTTACTAAACTTCAGTAAAAATATACTTAAAAAAAACAAAAAAATCCATATAGGCTTGGGGGAGATTTTAAAAATAATGGAGGATACTAAAAATAGGTCTCCTTTTTCTTATTTAAACTGAATAAATAAATTTATTTTTAGCTGATGTGTGGTAATTATGCATATTTATTAAGTACAGTATGATGTTTTGATTCATGAATACATTGGGCAAAGTTCCTATCAGAGTAATTCGCATATTCATTTCTTGAAACAATTCTTTTTAAAATATATTTTTATTAAATTTTTGGCAATTTAATACATGTTATGCTAGTTTACTTTCTGTTGGTCTGACAGAACACTGATCAAAGCCAACTTGGACAAGGAACAGCTTTATTTCAGTTTACATTTTACAATCAACATCAAGGGAAGTCAGGACTGCCACTCAAGGCAGGAACCTATATATAGAGATCCAGGAAAGCTGAAGCTACAGAGAGATCCCGTCTCATGAAACCAAAACCAAAACCAAACCAAATCAAACCAAACAAAAAAAAAGCAATGTGTTCTAGCACTCATACATATTCCTGGACTGAACAAACATTAAACTTCTTAGTGACTAAGACATGTCATAGATGCTGGGGACATTGCTCAGGCAGTAACGTGATTGTTGTGAAAGCATGAGGATCTGAGTCTGGATCCTCAGAACATATACAAAAGTGGGATGAGGTGGGATACATATAATCCTAGCACTGGGGAGGTGGAATCAAGTGACTGTCGAGAGCTCAGTGGCCAGTGAGTCTAGCTGAATGTATGAGTTTAAGGATCAGTGAGAGATTTTATCCAAAAATAAAGGGGATAGCAATAAAGACACCTAACACCAACTTCTGTTCTCTATACAAAGAAACACACACAGGAGCATGCATGCTTGTCCTGCACCCCATGCACACACACAAACATATTCATATGCATACTACACACACACACACACACACACACACACACACACACACACACAGAAGAGCTACCTTAGTTTGAACATTTCTGTACATGTGACTATAGTTGAATTGAATGATAGTGGTACTTAAAGTGATTAGATTATTTTATTATTTTCATTTCTTGGATAAAAATTATGCATTCACTTGGAAGAAAAAAAATCTAAGAATCAAATCTTTATGTTCTTGGTAAGAACAAAATGACTCAATGTGTGAAAAGGAAAGAGACAAACAATATACTTGACCCCCATGTTGGGAAATGACTGACAGGATCCTGAAATTCTTATTTGTTGTATGTAAGCAATCAACTACAAAGCTGAGAAGAATGTATGCAAAGCAGAGGTGAGAGCTGCAGAGATAGATCAGTGGATAAAACACTTGCTTTGAAATTAGAAGAGCCTGAGCTCAAATCTCCACAATCCCCATAGAGCTGGACCACAGTAACATGCATGTATAAAGCTGGGCCACAGTAGGGCATGTATCAAGCTGGACCAGAGTAATGCATGCATAATCCTGGTGTTCCTGCAAGATGGGAAATGGAGACAGGAAAATCCTGGATCTCCAATGTGCAGCTACATACAGCTTAAACAAGGCAGCAGTCTAGGACCAATACCTAAGACTTTCTTCTTACCTCCATGTGTGTACAACAGCAGATGTAAGCCCACATGAATGTGCAAATATAAGCACACACAGATACACATCTCATAACACACACACACACACACAGTAGAAATGTGGCAACTAGAAAATTCTTAAATTCTAAGTTCTTTTCTTTTATTTCTCATCAGATCCCATCAATCTAAAATCTAGGACCAGTCACATTTAATTTTGGTCCAGGACACTCTTGTCCAGGACCCAGCTGTGGGTTTTCCATTCTGGCTATTAGATTTCTAAATGTTCTATGGACCATTCTAGAACATAAAGAGAACAAGTAATAGTCAAGAGAAAATCCTGCCAATGAAGAGATATTTATAGCTTTAATTTTTAATATAAGAGACTAATTAACCACTTTGTAGATACAACTCTGATCTAGCAAAGTGTAAGGCTATATTTAGTGTCACCAGACAACAGGGCAGAAAAAGTTGTTTTAGGATGCAATCAAACCACATTTAAATATTTGAAAAGTTTTAATACCATCATCCCTTATTACCTCAGTTAAATGTGCCCTCGTCTTTTTAATTATGCACAACTATGAAAACAGCTTTTTCTAGAAACTCATGCTTGATTATAGTCTCAGCTTATGTATTTGAAATGTGGGTTTCAAGATAATTTATATTCTTTCTTTTTTTCTGGAATTTTCATAAAATATTTGTCTTCTTCAGACTGATATCTTAAAAGAGAAATGAAGAAGACTGGGGGCTAGAAAGATGGCTCAGAAGTTAGGAGCACTTAATGTTCTTCTAGAGAGAATGAGTTTGTTTCCCAGGACCTGTGTATGCCAGCTCACACCTGTGGGTGACTCCAGTCCAGTTGATCCAGTGCCCTCTTCTGGCCTCCATGGCCACTGTGCACATGTGGCATATACACACAAAGACACAAAAATAAAAATAAATCATTAAAAATGAAGGTTGAACTGGTTATCAAGGTTATTTTTCTATTTCTAAAGCTATATTAATCCATGGAATTAGAGAAAATGAGTGAGTTGGAGATCTTTGGAAACATTTTTGTTAGGTCTCTATTCATATAGCAACATAGAAATCTGGCAAATTTTGGCAAGATTTACACGGCAAGAGGTCTGATTCAAGATATTTCATTCTTTTGTCCTTATGCTACAAGATCTAATATCATTAAAAACCAAATGACAGAAAAATATAACCGGAATCATTATGCTTAATCCACAAAATGTTGAATAATTGGAAAGATCTTGAGGTTCTTCATTACAACAGTGTAAAGCATCCCCTTTCCGCTCTGCCTTTCCTTTCATTCTATTAAACAGGATGATTTTGAGATGTATGATCCAGGACCGTATTCCAATTTCTCTGTATTACTGAACTTAGTATTCAAAAATTCATTGCAGGTGTTATCTATCCTACTTCAGGAATTAAGGAACAGAAGCATGAAGAGGTTGTAGACACAATCATACAAATACCTGTGTTGTCAGACTCCACATCCCAGGTAGGAAGAGCTCCAGATGTTTTTCTTCACTCCGCAGTGATGCTCTTGAAGGAGAGGTGAGTCTGTTGTAACTGTTCATGGTTCCCCCTTATTTAAGATCATTCACACACCTAAATCATTTATCGTTTGTTAGTTTATCTTTTCCACTCACACAAGGACCTTTCCCTAAGAGTCCAATATCTTAGATTTGCTTTTATTTTTAATTATATATATGGGTTTGTGTAGGGATACATATATATAAACACATACACATACCCACAGGTGAGTACAGGTGTCCATGGGAGGACAAAAGATGGCACTGGATACACTAGAGCTAGAGTTACAGGCAATTGTGAGACACCCAACCTGGGTGCTGGGAATTGAACTCAAGTCCTTTTCAAAAACAATATGTATTCTCAACCACTGAGACATCTTGTCACTCGAAGCATGCAATATTTTAAGTCTTCATTTTGTTCTCGGGCTGGTAAGTAAGCCAAAGTTTCCCCAGGGATTTTTCTAATGAGCATCTCTTCCTTGGCAACTATTTTACTCACTTTTCCATTGCTGTGATAAGGCACAAAAAATATAGCCAAGAAAAACGTTACTTCATGGTCACAAAAGGTTTGGGTTCAAATCTTGCTACTTTGGGTAGTTCCCTGAGGCTCAAGTTACTCAATGTCTCAGGATTCAGTTATTTTGTGAATAAACCTTAACTGAATAAACCTGGAATAAGAGGGCTGCAGCAACAGTTCAGTGGGTAAAGTGCTTGCACTGCAAGCGTTAAGGACTTGAGGTTTACTCCAGTACCCGCATGAAGAGGACCAGTGGGGTAGTGCATACTTACATTCCCCACACAGGAAAGGCAGAGATAGGATCCTTGAGGTTCTCCAGACAGCCTAGCCTGTTTGGTAAGTTCCTGGAGAGTGAGGGATTCTGACTAAACAAAAACCAGTATAAAAACAAAAGTGAATCATGTCTGATGACCAACAATTGAGGTTGTTCTCTGAGTTCCATATGCATATATGTGTATCCCCCTCCCAAGCACACACTTTCACACAAAATGGAAAATGAACAAATACCTTTCCTGTCTCCCTGTGTTTCAAGGATAAAATGTAGACAGTACAGACACAAAGACCATACTTTGTAGGAGTACAAAACCTATTAACTCTCCTCCACTATATGATAAATGCTCATGGACTCTCTGGTACCATGCGTATGTTTTCATATGCCTGTCTCTGCCTTTCTCATAAGACTCTTGTTTCCATCACTTTTATTTCTTATTTTAATGTTCTTTGTACGGAAGTTGCCTGTTTGATGTTCTTTGAGATGTTTGTATCCAGAACACTAATTAAAATGAGTATACAAAATCAGTGTTCTGATGGAATGAAAGCATTCTCTTGGGTCTGTCACAAGTAATTTACATATTTTTCTTGTTAATTGAATTTTCCTTTCTCATACCATTGCTAACTGATTGACCTTAACTAGTTTGATAATTTTATTGTGAATGACTCTCTTTTGAGCTAAGTTTTCAACTTCCCCATTAAGGGTATTCTTCTTCAGTTTATCACAAGTTCAAGGTTGGGTCTGGCCTCCTCATTTCAGTAATTTCATTGAACAGTTTATAGCCACCTATCCCGTGGATTGAATCTTGTACTTAGGCCATTCATGCATTGTGCTGTCAATGAATAAACAAGTTTACACCTATGCCTCATTTTCTTACAAGCATGCTGAAGAAAAGTGTGTCAAATTGAGCTGTGCAAAACAGAGGCTCATATTCAAGGTTCCGCTTTCCCTCCTCAAAATGCGCGACTACCATCTCCTGCATTCAAATTATATTAAATGCCGAACGATTCAAATATTGCCAGCTGCCAATTTAAATTTCAAATGGAAACCTGCTCATTTGCTGACTCTTCAGTCATTCCTCTGCTGCACCCCCCGCCTTTCCTCCTCACTTCTCTTTCCAATTTATTTTAAAGCTCCTTCATAGGTATTTCTCATGGGAGAAGCCACTCTTAAGTGACTTGAGTGGTGCCTGTGAGTCAAAAACTGTTTCCACATTTCTCCCTGGGCAACAGCAATATTGTCTGCTTGCCTGCCACTGGTTACAGACAAAACTTAGATAACATCAGATTGTATTATAAAAATGAAGGCCCAGCTCTCTAATGGAAGTGCTAAAAGGGGAAATATCTTCTCTCTGACTTTTTCTAGCCCCAGGTAAGCATGACCGAAGTTCAAAAGAGAATCTATATGAACTCATGAAATGGACTTAGCACGGAGTTATTGGAACTCTATATTTACTCTCCTTGGGTGTGTCTTGCCTAATCTCTGTACTTTGCTATTTCCCGAAGGTGAGCAAGATGTAGCTTCAGAATTAGAAACATGATAGTGTGACCCAGTAGGCCAGGTGGCCGTGCTGTCAATTTGCTTTTCTTTGTGTATGTATATATGTGTATGTTTGCATGTATATATATGTGTATATGTGTGTATGTGTTTGTGTGTGAGTGTATATATGTATGAATGTGTATGTTTAGAATGGGTTCATGTGTGTATATGAATGTATGTGCACGTGTGTGTGTGTGTATGCATGTATGTGTAGGTGTATATTTGTGTGTACGTATATATGTGTATTTGTGCATATGTGTATATCTGTATGTGTGTATATGAGTTTGTGTGTGTGGTTGTGTTGGGTGCATGTGTGCCTGTGAGTGCTTCTGTATAGTTGTGATGTGTGTGTGTATGTATGCCTGTGATTATGTGTGTGTATATGTGGGTGAGTACATGTGTGTGACTGTGTGGGTGCATGTGGGTCTATGTATATATGTGGGTTTTGTGTGTGTGCATGCCTGTGTGAGTGTGTACGTGTATTTGCAGTTATGTCTGTTTATATGTGTGTGAGTGTATATGTGAGTGCATGTGTGCACATATACGTATGCATGTGTGTATATTGTGGTGTTCATTCACCCATTCATGCTCAAGTGGAGCCCAGAGGCCAACACTGGGCATTTTCCTCTATTGCCCCACCTTGTCTTTAAAGGCAGGGTCTCTCACTGAACCTGTAGCTCACCTCTTCAGCCAGAGTGGCTGAGCAGTGAGCCTAGGGATCTGCCTGTCCTACCTCCCCAGCACTGGGGCTGAAAATGTGCCACCACTGTGCTAGGATTTTACATGAATGGTAGGGATCTGAACTCAGCTTCTGCTTGAGCTGCAAACACTTTACCACTGAGCCACTTCATAGTACCTGAATTCAGATTCCTCCTAGGATTTGCAGAGCGGCTTGCACAGAGTGTGTGATACAGGACCTTAAGAGATGAGTTTATGTGGAATGCAGTTAATATAGACACAAACTGAGCTTCAGAGAAGATCTATTTCTTTCCCCCTGGGGCATTTATTCTTCAGTATGGACTTTAACACATACAAAGACGGACATGTTATGGTTATTTTCTATCAAGTTCTCTTGAGGTCTCTTGCTCCGGGCACTATCAGACAAACCATATAACGTATCTTTATGTGAATTTATTATGGTTTATTCCATTGGGGGGGGAGTGACTTACAAAGAAATGAACACTTGGTGTCCAGGTCTCCGCTCTAGGTCAGAGCCTGCCATTCTGTTCTAGATACCCACAGTCACTGCTAGCTTTCGCACACACCTGGTGGGCCCTCAGTCTCTCCCCAGGTCAGTAAATGCCCCTTCTTGCATGCATGCGGGTGAGACACCTGGGCCATCTTTTTCTCCACCCCAACTGGTGAGCATTCATGGCTTCCTTCCCAAGATGGTGCAAAAAGCCCCTCCCTCTGTGGCTAGCTCCCACAGTCAATTCTCCTCAGCAGTCCCCGCCCCTTGGAGGAACCAGGCCCCTATGACACAGGTATAGAGATGAATTTTCACAAAAGGAGCACACCTATACAACCAGCACTAACAACAAGAGACATGATTTGACGGCCACCCAACACTCTCTTGTGCCCATTCCCACGTCACCATATCCCCTAACTTCCGACATCGCACTTCAGTTCTGATTGTTGCATATCAATGATTATGTGCAGTGTCTGGAGCCTGGCAATCTATTCACAGCATAGGTAGACAAAATAGGACGAAAATGTACCTTTTTTTAATTTTACATGGGAAATATTGGGTGACAGACACCTTAAGTATAAGCCCAGTCCCTCCCCGCCCCCTTTCTCCTTTACCTTTTAGGGTCTTATAAGCCCTTTTGACCATTCCAATGTACTGAAGCATTTCCATATGTTTTCTTCGAGTAATGTAGCATATTTTCATCTTATGTTTAAGTCTTATTCAGTTTTGTGTTAATATTGAAAACTGGTGAGAGAAGACTCCTTTGGCATTTCTATATATGGATATCTACTTTTTCAGTAAGATTTATTGATGACTGCCTGTGTTATTTTTTTTCATATTGCTGTGACAAAATACCTTAAAAAATAACTTAAGAAAGCAAAGATTACTTTGGCTTATAGTTGCAGCTCATCATTGTGGAGAGTCACCAATGTATGACAAACAGGAAGCACAGAAACATGAATGCGCTGTTCACCATGTTTCCTCCTTTTGATACAGCTGTATCTCCTAGGTGCTTATACCTCTTGTTAACTTTGCAGTATAAATCATCACACTGTCTTTTATCCAACATGTGGTCTCAACACCTTTGCTAAAAATTAATGGACTGTGAGTGTGTGGCTTTTCCTGGGAAATCTCTTCTTTTCCTTTAATGTACTTGTCTGTTTATGTGCATACATGCTTATTAGATGATTCCATTTCTGTAGTATAATTTCAAATCTGTACTCACTTTGTTAATTTGGTCAAGGTCGTTTTGACTACTTAGGACTCTTTCTGAGTTCATACAAATGTTCATATTTCTTTTTCTCTAATTCTGTAAAAATATCATTGATGTTTTGATGGAGATTGCATTGAACATGTATATTTCTTTAGAGAGATACAAATATTTTAGCAATATTTATTCTTCTATCCATGAACATGGGTTGTCTTCCTAGTTTGGGTAGCTCCCTCATTTTATTTCATATAGTTCTTACTGTAGTATTTGTTTATTTCTTCTTTTAAAAAATCCTTAAGGGATTGTAGAGGTGGCTCAGCCATTAAAAGCACTTCCTGCTCTAGCAGCACCCATATCAGGTGGCTCAAAACTACCTGGAACTCCAGTTCCAGAGAATCAGATGTCTTCTTCTTGCTGCTGTGGGCTCCTGTACCCATATGGTGCACATATAGACAAGAAAGGAGATGGTATTATTTTAACTAATTTTATTTTAATGTATTGATTACCCCCTTATTTTCTGGCACAGGTTGTCTTGATATCCTTATTTAGTATGGTTGACTGGAATTAAAGAAAAAAATAGGATGGGCGCTCACAATAGTTAAGTAACTTGTACACATCACCTAGGAAACAAATGGAAAAACTAACAGTGAAATCTAGAAATTCTAAAATTCATGATCAAGTTCATAAATTCTTTGAAATGCATCAATAACCTTACAAGATAATTGGGGCTAACTAGAGCTTTGCCACTAAAAAAATTGGAAAACAGATTCATGTATAGATTTTTAAAGATTGAACCTGTTGGGACCCTAGTGTTATGTTAATATTGAGGGCCAAAGTTATCTAAGAAACTTAGGAAGCCCTTGATCTGTGACAGTTTAACACTAGGAATGTTAGGCTTATAAAATAAAACCTTGTCTTGTTTTTGCTTCTCATTCTGTTTTATTTATCTGGAATCTGAATTTTTTTTTACTTATGTAGCCCTTCAAATTGAGCTCTCTGATCTAACCAGCTAAATCTCTGTATCTTCCTCCTTCCATGACAGCTTCTATCCAACGGAAGAAGGTTATTCATTTTCAGAAGGTGACATTCCAAGGACATATATATATATATATATATATATATATATATATGCCAAGTTTCTGAATTACAAATAATCATAATGAAATCTTCTATACTTGAGACAGTTATTTACAGTACAGTCAACATTTTTTCCAAAATATAAGAAGCAAATGCTCATAGGAGGGCACTGTGGAGGTTAGTTGTGGCTGTCATTGTCTTTGGATCATGAATGAACTAAGATGTATGCCTCTAGAGGGGTCTTGAGAGTGTTTCAGGGAAGAATTAAATGATTGGGAAGATCCTTCCCCAGAGTAGACAGCATCTTCTAGCAATGACCCAGGCACAGGGAGGTCTGATGGAAAAGCTTGTGCTTCTTGCTTTCACCATCTGCTGGTGAGTGCATGCATCCTGTTGCTGCCACTCCATCCTTCTCTGACATCATAACCCAGCTTCCTCAGCCTTCCAATGTGTACCAAAGACCAGCATTTCTCCAGGACTCCTCTGGGCCTTCAATACCAGATTGGGACATTTAACATTGTGGACTGAGGAACTATGGTTCTCAGCCTCTCAAGTGTACAGACAGACATCATTGGACTACCCAGACTATATCATGTAAGCCAGTCTAACAAATCCTTTCTGTAATGTACATTCATCCTGTGGGTTCTGTTCTCCTAAAGTTCACTGACTAATTCAGGTATACACACAAAATGCCTATTGGAGGCAAATTCTAGTCTACTGATAAGTGTGAAACAGTAAACTATTGTGAAATTAATACAGAGGGAAAAATTAACAAATAGAGAGCATGACTTTTTTCATGTCATACATGCTCATCTAGATTTCTAGACACAGGCTTTCTTAATCAGACAAGATATTCCATATTTTAACAATTCCATTTCTTTCTATTAAATCTATGATATTGGGGAAAGTTGTGATGAATAAATTTAAAGCTTTGCAAATCAATACCAGGTAAGTAAAAGACAAGTAGCTGAATGGCGTCCAACATGCTGTCAAACCCACATGACAAAAAAAAGGACTACTATA
>NW_008339765.1:1492326-1505525 GCF_000622305.1 Nannospalax galili
ATATAAATAGTGATATGCCTCCAACATTGTGTTTAGAGATTTCATGAACATTCTTTGGCTTTCATTAATCTTCTTCATCATTGTTAGGCCATCAATGATTAATGGTGCCAATAAAAAACAACTAAACACTATAACTGAGGGCTGGAGTGATGGCTTAGAATTTAAGTATGCTTCCTACTCTTGCAAAGGACATGAATTCAGTTCCCAGTACCCAAACCAGGTGGTTCACAACCTCCTGTAACTCCAGCTTCAGGGGATCAGACACCTTCTTCTGCCCTCCATGGTCAGTTATGCTCACATGGCAAACACACAGGATGACACATGCATGCATACAAAAATTACAAAGATAAAGACCCAAGATGCCAACTGCGAGAAAGTGTATTCTAAACATAATAGGGACGCTGTATCTATGAAATCGTCACAATGTGGTTACCTGAACAAGACCTACACAACGATACCACCAGTTGACATGCCAAGATGAATGGGAGATATAGATATTTCACAGTGTCCAACCTCTAGATGAAGAGCTACAGGCAATCAATGGCTACTGAGGTAGGGTAAATCAATCTTTCTGAGAGACTAGCTTCCCAACTGGTTATCCAATTCCAAGTTGTCAACCCTAAACTTATGTACACATGAGCACCACTTAATAGATTCTGTGCATTATATGTATATTGTATATGTATGTGTATGTGCATGTGTGTGTATATATATATGTAAAAATAATAATCAAAGAATCAGACAAGAAATTGAGACGGAGTGGGGGTGTTAGAGGAATTAGAACAGGGAGAGGGAGACGTGGAAATGATGTAAATATAGTACTCATGTATGAACATCTCAAAAAACAATGAAAATAAATAAAAAATAAACTTAAAAATAAATATGTGATAATTATTTTAAGACTGAAATTTTGATCTGGGACTGGGATTATGCTTATAAATGGAACATCATAAAACATTAGTTGACCTGTAGTGCCTATTCTAAAATACATTCATCTACTTCCACATCCAATTGCTTAGAATTATTAGAGAAGGAGGGTGATACTCTGCATCATAATCTTTGGTCCAAGAACTGATTTATATAGTAGAAAATAGAATATTCTATTATTCAGAGATGCACTGTTTCTTTTTACTCAGAGGATCTTTTTCAAATAAATTTGACAAATCTCTAAAATACTAATTTTTTCTCTTTATACCTAAATTCTCCAAATATCTTTTCCACACACTGCCCTCCCTTGTCATATCAGCCTAGAGTTATTTTCAGCTCAAGAGGGAAATAAGTATGTCAATGGGTCAGAACGCTCACTTCCTCTGAATGTATAGGCGCTATTATGTTTTCCCGGAGACAATGTGAATGTTAACATTTTCTTTCTCTATAGCCAAATGTTAGTAGTGATTGTCCAAGGTCATACCTGTGATCTAATCAAAGAAAACTCTGAGCATTACATATTGCTGAAGGCTCAGGCACTGGACCAAAACTTACTTATGAACAAAGACTAGACTTGCCAGTGATTGATAAGTTAGATAAAGCCATCGAGGGAAGTCCTGTCCACTAGAAATACTGAAAAGAAAAATATTATATGAACATGCTGTTATGAAGTGAAAGTGAAGTTCAAAGTTAGAAAGGCAGGAATTAATTTAGGTAATTAAAACATCGAAAATTGTCAACCAAGGGCAGATGAGATGGTTCAGTAGGAACCATAGGGTGGAAGGAGGCTACACTCTTCTACAAATTGTCCTCTGAGCTCCACATGTAAATTGTGGTACACATGCCTCCCAACACACAAATTTAAAATATGTAACTTTGAAAATTTTCAAATGATTCTCAGTCGAGCGTGGTGCACCGTTTAATCCCAGCACTCAGGAGGCAGAGGCAGGCAGATCTCCGTGAGTTCAAGGCCAGCCTGGTCTACATAGTGAGTTCCAGGACAGCTGGAGTTACAGGGAGACCTTGTCTCAAAAAGATAAAAAAAAAAGATAAAACAAATTATCAAATGATTGTGAAATATTTTGTCTAAAGGGTTCTAGACTGAACAACCTTAGAATAAAAGAGACAAAACACAGCACAGAAGATGTTTGCTCTCAATATACTGGATGGTGCCTGTACCCATTTGAAGCACAGCAAATTAATAACAAAACCATCTAGACAAGTTTACGTACTTTGATCCTAATGAATGAGCGCCAATGAATGAAGTAAGAAAGAGTTTGCATGTGGAAATATGTATTTTAGAGATTGTTGTAATAACTTGCTAATTTGATTGTACTCTATAAAGAACCAAAACAGGCAATCTGAACCCAATGTTTAAGACATTCAGGATATTTCTAAGACAAATATTTGCCTTTTTTGTTTTGGCTGGCAGTTTTTCTTTTTTGAATGTTGTGTATCTGTGGTGGTAAGAACATTGTCCAAGACATCATAGGAAATCAATTAGTGATTGTTCTTGAAGTGAGCATGTAAACACACCCATAATAGTATGGTTTCAGCAGTGCTACTATAAACTCCTATAAGACCCAGCATATAGTTGACTCATAGATGAGATTAATTATAGTGAAAAGATTACAAGTGGGTTGGTCTGTGTTCACTACTATAATGAAGTTCTTGAGGGTGCCTACTTTACATCTTTTAAAATTTTTGTTATTTTTGAGAATTTCATATATGAGTATTGTCTTTGCATTATTTCATTATTTGTATCCTTTCCAATCCCCATCAGCTCCTTCTATGTTCCCCCACACCCTCTCTGTTCTTGTCCTCTTCTTTGATTATCATCATTGCATTACATATGTACGTATGTGCATATATATATGTACATATACACACACACATATATATATATGTATTGCAGTGAGTTCATTTAGTGGTGTTCATGTGTACTGTTTCTGGTGCTGCCCACTTGGGAACTTGGGACTAGATAATCTTTCAGGGAGTGAGTCCCTGAAGGAAATTGATTCTACCACTCTCAGCATCCATTGATTGCCTGTAGCTCTTCATCTTTCAGTGGGTCCCCATGAAATTTCCCCTCTCCACTTTGGCATGTCAACTGTTTTTTTTTCATGCAGATATCCTGAACACACCATACTGTGATGATTTCATTGGCCAGTGGAGCTTCCCTATCATGTCTCAAATGCATCAACTAGCATCATGTGTCTTCTCTCTCTGGCTCTTACATTCTTTCTTTCCCTTCTTCCTAGGAGTACCTTGGGCCTTAGGTGAGGAGGCTGCATTGGAGATGTGTCACTTAAGACTGAGGGTGCCTTCTTTATAAATAAAGGAAATGTATTTAACTGACAATTTTGGAAGCTGAAAGTCCAAGATTAAAAGGCAGGAGATTGTGCACAGTAGACTGTAAGGACAAGGGTTCATTGTGAAAAGTACAGGTGCTCATAAAATTTATAGAGAGAACCAATGTTAAAGTTAAATGGGAAAGTTAGAATTAAAACAATGGAGCACTAATGATGAGAGACAAGGTTACAGCCAATTATGAGACAACCAAATGCACTGGATAGGAGATAGACACAAGGTCTGTGTCAGCTGACTGACTGGCTAGCTTCCGTGAGAAACCTGGAGAAACCCTGCCCTCATTCCAGGGACAAGATCTCAGATCATTCCACAGACAAAGAGAGAATCAAGAATTCAATGTGGTACTCCTTGGTAACTGTGATAGCAAAGAAAGCTTAGTGTGATTAGAAGCACTTGGGATGCCTGCAAGGTTAGAGGTATTAGCACCAGCCGATGACTAAATGATAGTGGATAATCAGTCAATAACTAACAAAGCCAGAGTCAGAGATGGACAAAGCAGACCATCAGCGATCCATGGCTAGGTGGGCACCTTGCAAACAGAGTGTGATTCTCAATCTGGTTGAGCCAGGAGAGCATGGATCCAATGTGGGGCATCTAATTGGCCAAATTATAATACCTCAGGCTTTGGCATTACCCCATAAAAGACACTATTTTGCTCTGGCAATGATATCCTTGGACCCCTCCTACCAATGATGAGAACTTTAATTCCCTTTTACTAAATCCTTATATGTTGGGAGTTTCCCTTACTTTTCCTTTCCTTCTTACTTTTATGTAATTCTCCTTGATAAAGTTTGCTTTCTCATTTTATTGACTGTTGCAACTGTCTGCATCATTGGTTATTATGAGAGTCCAACACCCTAGGTCATTGGGATATACCCAATTTGGCTGCAAAAAGACCTATCACAATCACAAGCCCTGCAAACTGTCCAGCAGCCTTGTTGATTTGGTTTCAGATGATGGTTTAGTAGGGGAATGCTATCATAGCAGGTACATGACACCAAGAGACCACAATGTTACACAGGAATCCACAGAGATGGGCACCGTAATCCTTCCAGTAGCATTTCATTGTGACTCAAGGACGTTCAACTTGCATGTGCTTTCTATAAGACTCCATGTCACATCATCACTAAACTGGGGATAGAGCTTGTGACAGATGGGCATTTGTAGGAGAAACTCAAATAATAGACAAACTATATCTAAATTCACAATCATACATGGGAGATAAATTATGTCTAAAGAATAGACAAACTATACCCAAATTCACAATCATATGGAGATATGATCTGACATCTAAGGGAAATTGGGAGCAAGCTTGTAAGAGTCCTTCAGGAGGGACACTTAGAACACATGTAATCCTTACAGCAATCACTTGTGACAAGCTGGAATTAAAAAGTATATCCTAAAACACATTAGAGGCTAAGTACTACAGTATTATATTGGACACCAGCCATATAGACACTTTCTGCCATCCCCAGATATCTAAAATTTTGCCTGCCAAATCTCCAGATACTGGGAGAAAATGTAGGTGTTCATCCTAAAGCATGTTATTTCCATTAACAGTTGAGGGAAATAAGCCAGTCTTAGCACAAAATGGCAGGGAATTTCTGGAAAAACATATTTCCAGACACTAGAGAAGAGTCAGTCTTACAAGCAAGTTGAGAGCAATAGATCCATTCCTGTTGTATTAACTCTTTTTCTGATCAATATTTATAACCATTTCTACTTGTGCATAGATGAAAAGTCCTATAAAGAAATCTGGTAGTTTCTTAACTTTTAGCCTCTTTTCAAAGCAGGCACACATCAAAAAGACAGCTTATTCATAAGATAAAGTAATAAACAGCCCGTTATCTCCAATCATCACCTATCCTAAGCCTTTGTATATTTGTTCATAAAAGTCAAACACAAATTGTGTTCCTAACCATTATATTCACATCATGATACAATATTCTAAAGACCTCATCTAGGTTCATTCACTCGTGATGTTCTTTGATAATAGTAACTCCTCTTTCATAGTCTGTAATCAAAAGCATAAGAAAAATAGACACAAAAGAGGCAAAATACCACAGGAATGGGTTATATTAACTCAAACCATCAATTTCTTTTGCCAACATTTGTATGACATAAAGAGATTTTTAGAGGGAGGCCAACTTGAAGACATGTTGGGATGCTATCAAATGCTAGATGAAACAAAAAAAATAATTTAATATTAAAGAGCAAATTTAGAATACCTAGAAGTTTAGCATTTTTAGAAGTGTTTTGTAACTTTCAGGATAATAATTATAAAACTCAATCCTTTTGTATTTTACCATTAAATAGACTCATTACCTATATCTATATAAATGTGGAAAGTCCTCCAAAATTTACCTCACTATAATATTCACGGTCTATTTTTAGTTCCTTCTGACTATATGCACTTGTAAGAATCCCAAGTGTGTCTGAGGAGATTGTTCAGTGTGCAAAGCAATTGCAGTGTAAGCACGGATGTCTTAGTTTTAATCTCCCAAACCATTTGTAAACCCAAATGTAAGGATGTAAATGTGTGTCTATAATTCCACTGAAAGGCAGAGACAGGAAAGTACCCAGAAACCCATAGACCAGCTAACCTGGAGTGTGCGGTGAAGAAAAAAGAGAGCCTGTCTCACCTGCTTCAAACAAGAAGGAAGGAGAAGACTTGCTAACCTGGAGTGTGCGGTGAAGAAAAAAAGAGAGCCTGTCTCACCTGCTTCAAACAAGAAGGAAGGAGAAGACTTGACATATCCCACATCCCAACATTGTTCTCTGATGGGCACCATGGCATGATCACATGTGCCTGCATATCTCTCTCTCTCTCTCTCTCTCTCTCTCTCTCTCTCTCTCCACACACACACACACACACACACACACGTAAACTCGAGCTGTATCATCTATTTATTAATCTTCAGTAATCTGCTTTTCCTCATAGATGATGAATTCAGGAGTGGTGGACACTTGGTTCTTCTGTTTGTTGACTAAGATAGAGGAAAGTTATTTTTCAAACTTTCACTACAAAGACCAAGTAAAACTCAGCGTTGCTGAAGAGTGGAGGATTTTAGACACTCATGCAATGCTTGCTTCCTCCTTGCAATTTCCAGCAGCTCCCCATGTGATGAGAGCAGAATTGTGGAAATTAGAGGAATCCTTTCATCTACTCATTCATTTAGAACTTATCATAAAGCTATTCTTTCTGAACTGAAAAAGTCCCTCCCATAGGAACGTTCATTAAGATTCAGAAAGTAAACTTAACTTAAAAAGCTCAGGAAGAAAACACAAATCATATGTTTCAGGAAGCTCCTAAAACTTAAAAGATTCAGAAGATCCCTCCTCAAATTTATTTCAGCAGCAAAAATTGGTGGTCAGAGGAGACTATCTGACCAGCACAGTTGTCTACAAATTGTTCAGAGAGATCTAGGCAGCATGGGTTGCCACCCATGGTGGGTGGTCTTTTTGGTAATTCAGGTGCCTTCTAGTAATTCATGCTCTCATAAGTAGCTCCTCACCCATGATCCTATAAGTAACCTCAATAAAATCATTAATTTACTAGGCTAGACTTGAGTGGAACTATTTCAGTAATTTCTATCTTATCTGGGGTGACTAAAAATTTTTCACTTCTCCCCAGGGTAAGTTATACAACAAATGCATGAAACCCAGATAATCTGATCAAGGTCAAAGACAAAAGTTGCTCTGACTCCACAGCCTGTGCCTGAAATACAATATGATATCATTTAATGAATTACTCCATTGTTTCTGAGTTCTGTATTTGAACTCACATTCTCTATTCAAAGATAGAGTCCAGAGAATTTGGTTCATACACACAAATCAGCTTTGCTGTTTAGTGTGACCTCACAGTGGAGTTCATATATTTCTACTCTTGAGACCAGCTACTCTGATATTCCAGAAACAGCTTTTTTGTGCCTCTACTTGTCAAATTTAATTTTTCATAAAACAAAATCCAGGACTGGAGAGATGGCTCAGCGATTAAGAGTACTGGCTGTTCTGGCAGAAGATCAGGTTTGAATCCCAGCACCCACATGGCGGCTAACAATCTCTGTAACTCCAGTTCCAGGGGATCCAACACCCTCTTTTGTCCTTCGCAGGCATTGCATGACACAGTTGCACTTACATTTATACAGGCATAACACTCATACACATAAAATAAAAACAAATAAGCAAAAACCCTTGTGTTCCTTTCTTATATTCTACACACATGACTGTCTTTTGTACATATATTTCAGTTGTCACCATTGTGAGGGTAGAATAAGCAATCTCTGTGCAGTAGAAATCATAATATGATACAGAGGTGAAAAGAGCTTGGTTGGACCTACACTCTTCTCTGATAAATATGTGTTTCAGTAAATTACCTAATTAAACAAGTATAACACAAAAATTAGATGTTTGTTTTTAGACATCTTTGAGGAAGGAACCATGTTCCTTTCTGTGCTATTTATTATTCCTTCAATTTGCAAATGCTGAATCATCAGGAATCCCATTCCATAACTTTAATTGCAAACATAACCACTAACTGCTGATGTGGATAGTCTGTTGCCGAGCTTTTAAAAAGTGGCATCTTTTTCTGTTCAGTTGTTTTTTAGTAATTATAGCGACCTTATATGGTCATATCACACCCTTATTAACATATCACTGTACTCTAATATGAACAGCTTTTTGTTTTTAAAAATACTTCTAAATCTTTTAAAATTTATATACATATATATGTATATATAAATGCATGTGCATCTGTGTCTGTGGTGTGTGTGTGTGTGTGTGTGTGTGTGTGCGTGTGTTGCAGGTGCCCAAGGAGGTTAGAAAAAGGTGTCAGATTTCCTGGAACTGGAGTTACAGATGATTGTGAACTATCTGACCTGGGTGCTAGAAATGGAACACAGGTCCTCTGCAAGACCTGCAAGTACTCTTAACACTTAACTAGTGGATCATCCAATTATTTGCCAAAAGACAAAGACAATTACATTCAGAACAGTCTTAGTAATAGCTAAAGTGAACTCTCTAGGTAGCATGCACCAAGCATCATGGTTGACACTTGACCTGTACTATTTAATTCAATAATATAAAGGACATTGCTTAGGGATGGGGGTATAGCTCAGATGGTAGAGTGCTTCCTTGTATGCATGATGTCTGGGTTCTATCCACAGCAATGCATGGACATTTTGTTAGGTGGATGTCTAAAATTCCATGACTCCAGAGGTGGGCCCAGGTGGATCAGAATCTCAAAGTCATTCTCAGTTCTTATGATTATTATTTTTCAACTGTCAACTTGGCACAGCACAATCACTGGGGAAAAGGGTCTTAAAGAGGGATTGTCTTCAATTGGTTGGTCTGTGGGCATGTCTAAAGGGGAATTGTCTTAATTAACTAATGTCAAAATCCAGGCCACCGTGGGTTGCAGCATTACCTAGGCAGGGGTTCCTGGGATGTATAAGAGTAGAGTAACATAGTTGATCAGCAGGAAGGCCTGCATGCATTCCTTGTCTGTTTTGTTGACTATGGATATGATGGGACTGGATGCTTCAAGCTCCTGCTGCTATGATTTCCAAGCTAGGAGAGACTACAATCTGGCATTGTAAGACGAAGTAGCCCTTCCTCTCCTCTGTTGCTTTTTGTCAAGGTGTGTTATCGTAGCAATGAAAATGAAACTAGAACAGCTACATAGAGAGTTTGAAACCAGTCTAGGCTCTGTGAGACTATGTCTCAATTCTGCAGCAGCAACAACAAAAGTAACACCATTGAAACTGCCGAATGGATCAAGTACAAACTAACCTAATATTTTTGGATACTTGTTCTCCAGAGTCTTGCATCACAGAGTTGGGAACATTTGTTGGACCTCACTCTGCCTTTGGCCATTATTTAACTGCTTGTCTCCATTTTCTTAGGTTTCAGTTATGATTAACCAATGCATCAGGATCTAAGAAACTTTGTTCTTCCTTTTCTCATCTTCTCCCTTACTTTCCCTAGCTCACCGATGATGGTTCCATAGCCCACTGATGGTGGTCCTATGGCTACCCGGATTTTCCATAGCTCATTGGTGGTGGTTCAATAGCTCCCCCATGGTAGTTCCACAGTTCCTCCAGGGTGGTTCCACAGCTCACCTATGGTGGTGCTATAGCTCATCTATAGTAGTAGTTCTATCTCACTTGGTCACTCTGCAAATTGTATCTCCTAAATCAGGGTTTCTCAGTCTTTAAGGTAGATATGACTCCCTGCAGATTTGACGGAAACACAGATTCTAAATCAGTAAGTCTGGGATGTGCCTGAAATGCTATACTTCTAACAAACAGTAGATGTAGAAACTATGCTTGGAGTAGCAAGTGTTCAATAGTTCTGGAACTGGTCATTTAGCTCTCACTCCTAGACACTGCTGGTAATGTGAGGACCAAGGGCCTGGCCTGGGCTTGTGTCCCACTCTGTTGAGGGGATAATTCCTATTGCTTTACTTGTCCTTCTTTATAAGCTTGTAAACCTCTATGTGATGGCTAATCCTGGGTGTCAACTTGATTGGATCTGGGATTAACTGAAATGAAAGATATCTTCTTGATTGGATCATCTAAATCCAGAAGACACACCCTAAATGTGGGCGTTACCTTTTGATGGCAGCCGGTCTAAAAGATCAAGGCAGAGCAGAACGCCAGATTTTTTGCTGCTTGCCTTCTCTCTCGCTGGTGAGTTCGTCTTGCTGCTGTAGACTGAAGACTAGCTGATCTTTTGGAATTTGTCAGACCTTCAGCACCAGATTGGGACTACTGAGACATCCAGCCTTGTAGACTGAGTGACTACAGATTCTCAGCCTCTCCAGTGTGGTGCAGCCATTGTTGGACTACTCCGACTCTATTCTGTGAGCTAAGCTGATAAATCTCTATACATATTCATTCTACCGGTTCTGTTTCTTTGGAGAACCCTGACTAATACACTCTAGTTAGACAGAGCTTAAGCTTCTTACCCCTCAACAGGAGAATTAGTTTCAAAGTGTTTCATGAACACTTTTGTGTTTTTTAGAAAAAAAAAAAGACTATTCTCAGATATATGCATCTGATGGATCCTCTTTAAAAAATCATTTCATTATTTATTTATGTCAGTACATGTGTATGCATGTGGATACTGGGGGCATCAGAAGAGGGCATCAGATGGCCTGGAGCTGAAGTTACAGGCAGTTGTGAGCTCCCCAATATGGGAGCTGGGCAATTGTAACTACTGAAACATCGTTCCAGGACCCCAACTAATCGATCTTAAGCATAATGCCTGTGTATCTTAATCAGAATCTTCTGTTTTCAAAAATGCCCCAAGAGGCTTCAGGAAAAGGCCTAGTATGAGCTGGTTGGTCTCAGGCATACTTGAATTGCTGCTGATTTTCCAAAGAAGTTCTAGTGAACCTCTCTGAACCCAGTGGTTTACCTCACTGTCTGGGGTGCTACCTTCCTAATCCACTAGCATAGTTTCAGGAATAATTCTGCTCAGAAACACCTTGCTTGTGGACTGCAGTGCCTGGACTCATGGCAGTCTATGCAAAGGGGCAGCTACATGGAAGAATGAGGGGCAGGGCTGGAGCTAAAACATTATGAAAAGTATTCTGATTTGTTCACTGATAATTGAGGAAGTACAAATGAAAAAAATTTTCATCTATCTATGGGATTATTTAAAACTAAACAAATTATATTTGATATTAAAAATGATATACAAATAAGTTTAAGAGAGATTTGGAAATATATATTACATTCATTGCAGACATGCAGGCTGGGGACTAGGGATATGATGAAATCAGTAAAGTGCTTGCCATGCAAACATGAGGTCATGAAGTTGACCCCCAGAACCTACAGAAAAGCTCTCCATTTGGCACTGCCCTGTAATCTCAGTTCCGGGGAGACAGAGACCAAGGATGCCTGGGGCTCACTGGCCTGTCAGCTGGCCTAGCTAGACTTCAGCTGATTTCCAGATCCACTGGAAGTCAAAAGATAAGATGGACAATATAGAAGAAGATACCTGCTATCCACCTCTGGCCTCCACATGTGCACAAACAAATACACACTCAAATACACACACATGCACACACACAGACATGCACACACACGGACACACACACACACACACACACACACACACACTTGCAGGCCATTTTGCAAGTATATCAATCTAAATATCGAGAATTTATCCTGAATCACCAGGCAAATGTATAGATAGGATTCATATACCTTTCTATATAAACATATGGATGAGTATAAATGACATTTCTAAATACATTACAGATTAAAGGCAAATTAAATATTTAGTGGAAATTTTTTGAATCACATTGGAATATTCAATATTTCTGATTATCTGTGACTTAAGAACAAATAATTATATACAGTTCAATTTGATAATTATAGTACATGCAAACAAAAACTAACAGAATACTACATACTAAAATATATATTTTAGCATATTTATGAACATACTGAACACATATATGGAAGATATTGTATCAAATGTGAATAATGTATGTTTTTGTGTTTAAATTATATTTACTTTTCTTCATATTTAAAATTTTCTTCAATAAACATGAGCAAATATGTCATTTAAAAAGTGAATAAATTGGGCCTGTAGAGATGGCTCAGTGGTTAAAAGAACTGGTTGCTCTTGCAGAGGACCTGGATTTGATTCCCAGCACTCACAAGGTAGCTAAACCATCTGTAACTCCAGTTCCAGGGAGCAAGTAGCCACTTCTGACCTCTGCGAGCATTGCATGATAACTTGTGCACTTATATGCATGCATGCAATACAATCATACACATAAAATAAAATAAAAATAATAAAAAGTGAATAAATTAAAAGACCAGATAATCAACAAAGAACTTTAACAGTTTTAAGCTCTTTTCCAGTAGCCCAAATTTGAGAGCACTACCAAGTATATTTTGCTGATCATGACATGATAATATGTGATATTAGAAAAAGTCATTTTCAGTTATTGTATTGGAATCCAGTAATTACTTTTTTCCATAAGGAAACTGAAAACTATAAAAAGCAAAAATGTGAAATAAATTAGCTTTATGTCTTGCAGTCAATTAAACTATCATAGCAAGAAGGTAATGAATTAAGATAATTTGAGTATAGGAATAAGGCTTTGCAAAGCAGATATTTAACACTCCTCTAAAATTCATTAAAACAGTGTAGAAGATCACAGCAAAGCTGGAAGCCCACAGACACCTCAGCCAAGTGCACAGTGTATGCTAGGCTCGCTGGGGTGGTTCTGCTTTCAAAAATATTACAAGGCAAATACATAAAGTCACTGAAGTATACAAAGTTGGGTTGATGACTAGTTTCACAGCTGCAAGAACATCAAAATGGAACCAGGAAAGTTGCCTTTAATTCCAGTGCCTGAAAAACAGAGACAGGAAGATTTTGAGTTCAAGGTCAGTCTGGGCTAAGTTCTGAGGTCCTTTCTCTCAAAGTTCAGTGTGGCATGTCTTTGCTCATATGCAAAGTTGGTGAAAAGTCATGAAAACAAAGGCAGACTATAGCCAGCAACATGGTTCAGTGGGTAACGATGTCTGCTGCCACAGCTGATGACCTATTTTCGATCCCTGGGACACACATGTTAAAAGGAGAGAAATGACTCCCACAAACTGTGTTCTGACCTGCACACACACACACACACACACACACACACACACAATGATATGTATGTGCACACATTCATGCACTAAATAAATAAATAAATGCATAATTTTTCTAAAGAAAGAGGGAGAGAATTAGAGATGTGGTAGGGAAAAGGGAGACAAGAAAGGCTAATAGAGGAAGGGGAGTGTGGAGCAGTGCATTGCATGCATTATGACAAGAACACAATGAAACCCTTAATCGGTAAATTTTGTTCTTATGACTTGTTTCCTTGTTTGAAAACAATT
>NW_008339765.1:1505537-1530570 GCF_000622305.1 Nannospalax galili
TATATAATAATATATTATTTATATTTATGTAGAAGGTGTGTATGTGACATTTTGTAAACATGATGTTACACTTCAATATCGCTGCTGTTCTTTTCAAAACACACCCTGGCTCTATTTCAATATGCCTCACCATCTGGGCAGATACCTTCCCACTGCCTCTTGAAAATCACTGAGGCAAAGCAGAATTTCTGACTCTGTAATCTTCCTACCCTGAGAGGTACATAGAGCTATTTTTAGGACTCCTTGAAAATGTGTGTTGTTCTAAAGGGAATGGTGTTTCACACACAAACTTGAGAACCTTGAGTAAGTGAGGGAGGACATACAATACTGGCATGTCCAGGATAACAAGGGTTCTTTCTTTTAAGGTTTATTTTCTTTTTAACTCTGTGCATGTGTCTGTGTGTGTATGATTGTGGGTATATGCATGAGAGCCACCCAACATGGGTGCTGAGAACTGAACCTGGGTCCTCTTAAAGAGCAGGGAGTGCTCTTAACCACCGAGCCATGTCTCTAGCCTTGAGAAGAAAGAGTGATCTGGCTTAATCATTTGATTTCCTCTTTAATATGCAACATGAGAACAGGTTCTCTATGAGAATCTAAGCTTTGCTAAGAAGAGGGAAGTAAAGCAGCATTTGTGTACTAAGCTCTGGTTCTGCAGAGAGAAGCCTGTGGTAGTCGCAGGGTATTAGCGTGAGAAGGGAGAAGGTGAAGCAAACCATGGGGCTTTATGTGTCACTTTAACCAATGTTTGCAAAGCTTGCTTGTGGTCCTTGAGTTAGGAGAAAAGAACCATGATTGCCTCCTTCCACCTCTTCATTGCCATCAGAATATGGTATGGAGGCTATTCTCCACAATCAGTCTGCACTTCCTCCTCATAGTTTAAAGCAACTTTTAAAATTGAGTTTTTAATTGCATACAGCATTTCCCATTCACATCCAGACCCCTCCCATTCCCTGCCTCTCCCATTCCCCAGTACTGAACCCTAGGCACCCTGCCATACATGCTGAGTCCTATTCATTCAGGTGTTTGTATCCAAATGTCCTTCAGTGTAAATGTGTCCACTGGAGTCTAGTCAGCCCATCCAGTGGTCCTATGAAAGTCATACTGTCCCTCATCCAGCAGCGATCAGTCTCAAATAGTTCTCAGTCTAGTGCTGGCCTGCCACCTATTTCTCACCTCCCCTTTGGGCTCTTGTTTAATTGAGCTGACATGGGTCCCTGATGCCACCACTGGCACAGGCTCACATGAGCAAGCCTCCAGTGTCCTGGAAGCTACCACCTCCCTGTGTTCATGAGCCAGCCCTGGCTGGCTCTTATAATCTTTTTGCCTCTTCTTCTGCAATGGTCCCTGAGCTGTGGGTGGGTGAGGGTCCATATAGTAGTCCCATCCCACACTCAACAGTCTCTTAGTCTCCAAAACTTGGCCAGCTGTGGCCTTCTGTGTACAGTCTGATATACAAGGAATTCTCAGTGGTGAGAGTTGAGGGGTGCATTAGCCCTCTCTCTACCCCTTATTCTGCTATGTTCTATGAGCTTTATCTGTAGAGATTCGACTGCAGATGTGTCACCTAGTACTGGGCATCTCCCAGGCATATGTTCTCTGTGCCTGACCAGATGTGCAGCTCTGCAGTAGCTCCATTTGTTACAAAAAGAAGCTTCTTTGATGAGTGCTGTATAGCATGCTTGTCACTCTAAGGGAGGTCTCTTCTATCCGGCACTGCATTCCCTGCCAAGCAGCTCCCAGGATTAATGTTCTAACACTCTATGTGCATTTCTCATAGGGTGTCTAGGGCATCACTTTTCCCTCTAGGTTTCCTAGTCCCCTGAGATTCACTCATCTCCACTCTTTTTCCTCTCATCCAGCTTCCCTCCTCCCTCCCTCCCTAGTCTTAACTTTTAAAGATCATCCATAGGCTTATAGAGCATCAGCCTAATATTAGTAAAATAAAAGACTTCTTGAATTTCACATCCAGACTGTGAATTCTTTTGCTCCCCTTCGAATGTTTCCTTTCAGAGGTGGGGTTCATTGTGCTCACCACCAAACTCCCAGTCTCTAGAGTAAGCTCCTGGAAAACTTGTGTATATGTGTGTGTGTGTATGTGTGTGTGTTTCTGTGTGTCTGTGTCTGTGTCTGTGTGTGTTTTATAATATAGCAAGTACTTCTGTAATAGGGTACTGAGTCTTTTGGGCACATGCCAAAGAATGATAGAGCTGTATCACATGGTAGATCTATTTTTAGCCTTTGTGTTTCTGTGTCTGTGTCTGTGTGTCTGTGTGTCTGTGTGTGTCTGTGTGTCTGTGTCTGTGTCTGTGTGTCTGTGTGTGTGTTTGTGTGTCTGTGTGTCTATGTCTGTGTCTGTGTGTGTGTTTGTGTGTGTGTATCTATGTGTGTGTCTGTGTGTCTGTGTGTGTGTTTGTGTGTGTGTGTGTCTGTGTGTCTGTGCCTGTGTCTGTGTGTCTGTGTGTGTGTGTGTCTGTGTGTCTATGTCTATGTCTGTGTGTGTGTTTGTGTGTGTGTCTGTGTGTCTGTGTGTGTGTTTGTGTGTTTGTGTCTGTGTGTCTGTGTCTGTGTGTCTCTGTGTGTGTGTGTGTATGCGTGTGTCTGTCTGTGTATTATTTGTGTGTCTGTGTTTCTGTGTCTGTGTGTCTGTGTGCCTATGGAGACCAGAGGACAAACTTGGCTATTATTCCTCAAGTACATTTTTTTCATTTTGTTTATTCTTATTATTTTGAGACAGGAACTCACAAACCTGCCTAGGCTGGCTAACCAGTAGGACTGGAGATCTGTCTCTGCCTTCTCAGCACTAAGTATTCACGTATATCTATAATACCTGTCTTTTTTTAAACATGGTTTCTATGAATCAAACTCAGGTCCTCATGATTACAAGACAAACGCTTTACCAGCTGAAACATTTCCCCATCTCCTTAGTGAGCACTTCTGAACACACAGGTTGAGATTCAGGCACACAAAGGTCCCAAGCTGAAACCTGTGTTTTAGGTTTTCTAAAGTTGCTGATCATGTCTGTTTAATTCTTTTGGCTCAGAGACAGTGAGGGACATTCCAATCTCACTTGTTTGCTCCCTCACCTAGAGGAAGGAGGTCCTGCCTGTGCTAGGAATCAGAGAACCAGCCTGGGGTCAGCTTCCCAGCAGGACAGGTAAAGTCACAGGTAGAGCTGCAGCAGCAGCTTCTTTGGAAAAAGACACTGGGCTGCCTACCACAATGAGAGACAAAGACACAGATTTCTCACCTCAAATCTGGGAGAAACTTGGTATGAGAAAACAGACAAAGTTTGACTTAGTGTGTAGTCTCTGTTTAATGAGCAGCACATTCTCCGCTTTTATTAACTTTGTAAATCACACAGGGCTTGAAATATATTTAGAGGAAGGAAGACAGAGTAAACTGTTCAGTTGTGTGTTTACTTCAGTATTCAGTAGGCGCACTGGAGAAATGGCTCAGCATTAATGAGCATTTGCTGCCCTTGCAGAGGAATTTAAGTCTCAGGATTCATGTCTGGCAATGAATAACCACTGTAACTTGAGCTCCCTGCTACCTAATACCCTCTTCTGGCCTTCACAGATGCCCTCATTCCAGTGCACATACACATACACAGATAGATACCTTCCAAAATAAAAAATAAATCTTTAAAAAATATTCAAAGAATAGAATGGAATGTAAGTCTACCTTTCCTAGAAAGCCAGATAACCACAGCTGCATAACACAGCAGGGCTGAGAAATACAAGTAAGATGGCTTGCAAGTAGGGTTCTCTGCTTAAAGGTCTTGTGAGGACAGAGAGCACTGATATGAATATCTCTGCTTTGCCACTCAAGTTCCATTGGAATGCCAGTATAATTCCTGGCTCAGTAAGAAAATGACAAGAAACACTCCTTTCTGTAATTTTCCTCTAAAATATGACAATTCAATAAGCTGTTCTATTGATGTACTTGAACAAGGGGACTGTGTCTATTACTCTTAATTTTTATTGCCAGGAAGGTTTTATAGCAACTGTGTAGAAGTCTGTGTAACCACATGTGCGTACTCTGAATGGGTTATGGGGAAAGGTCTTACTAGTTTCTGGAAGGAAGATGCCTAGAATTCTAGCATTAGAGATCAGCTTCTTCAAATCCCTCCCATGCCCACTGCAGTATTGTTCTGTCATCTAAACTTACCTGAAAAGTTTATATAAGAATCACTGGCCAAACCACCACATTGAAAGAGGTGTGAATGTCTTGAAATCACTGGAGTGGAAGGAGAGGAGAAGACAAGTTCAAGAAGAGGAAGGAAGAGCAGGAAAGATGGCATAGTACGTAATGTCCATGCCATGGAGGCATCCAGGACTCACATACAAGCTGAACTAGGTAATGCCAGTGATAGAAGGATGGAGACAGGTAGATGTCTGGAGGTCACTGACCAGTCAGCCTGACCAAATCAATGTACTCTAGGATCAGTTTGAGACCTTATCTCAAAAGATTAGATGGCGGGCTGATAAGATGGCTCAGAGAGTAAAGCACTGAGGCCCAGTCTGATGACCCAAGCTCAATCCCAAGGTCCCACAAAATGGGAGGAAGAACCCACTGCAGGTTGTCCTCTGGCTTTCACATGCATGCTATGGCATGTCCACAACACCCCCTACCCCTACATACACACAAATGAGTAAGTGTAAAAGAAATAAAAATAAAAATGAGGTGGAAAACAATCAAAGAACATCCTGGATGTTAACAACTGGCCTACGCAGACACACAGACACACAGAGACACACAAAAACGCAACTCACATACATACAGAATTTCTTTTTGGTTTCCTAGGACCTGTTGAAAGGCATTAAAGGTAGGTGGTGTTCCTTATAGGCCGGATGACCTTCAGTGAATTGCATAATCTCCTGGAGTCCTGAATTTCATCTGCAAAATGATAGAGAATTGAAAAGGGAGTGGGAAAAATTCACAGTACTGCTATATTTTCAGGTTAGACATCACTGCAGGGGCTTCTTATTCCCAGTGGAGTTTTCTGAGAACTCTTGTATAATGTGTCTCGGAGTCCCTGTCAGACCCAGACCCCAGCTGATTGAGGACCACTCACAGGTGTTATTTCCCTGTATCTCTGCTTGGTCCATGTTGAAATGCAGGTCAGTTCAACTGGGAAAACCTGGGCAGAAATAGATCCTTAGAGGAGGTACAAGAGGAACTAAATGAAGGGCTTCCAGGTTGCACATGAAATAACAAGTGGACATCAGACCACTAGTGATCATAGCAGCAGAAGAATCAAAGTTCAGGATGGGGAAGATTTTAAGCAGCACAGAAGAAAGGACCAAGTATAGGCTAGGAGACGGCTCAGTGGGAAAAAAACTTTTCATACAAGGGTCCGAGTCAAGTCCCAGAACCCATGTAATGCTCTGGTAGTATGTCCACAATCACAGTACTCCTAAGGCAAGATGGGAGGTAGAGATAGGAGAACCCTTAGACACTAACAGATCAGTCAACCTGGTATACATAGTGGAGAACAAACTAGAGATCCTGTAGCAGTAAAACAGGATGTGAGGACTGATACCAGAGGCTGTCTGCTGACCTCCAGACACGTGCCATGGCACATATAAGCCCATGCACACACACTGGTATATACATGCGTACATTATATATACATACCAAAGCAAGAAATGAAATAAATGATAGGCACACATATTTTAGGCCTATTTATGTGGTTATTTGATGTATCCTGTTTTTACAAACTCCAAACCAATCAGAAAATTCTTTTAAGGTACTCATTACACCTGTCCTTGGCATGTGAGAGGGTCCAATACTTGTATAAATTGAAAAATTGAAATCATACAAAATAGTTGCCTATTTCTTTTTAATTTTTGTATTTATTCATTTTTATTTTATGTGTATGAGTGTATTGCCTGCATGTATATAACTGCACCTATGTTATGCATTGCCCATGAAGGATCAGACAAAAGAACTTATCAGATTCCCTAGGACTGTAGTTATAGACAGTTGTTAGCCACCAAGTGGGTGCTGGGATTTGAACCCAGGTCTTCTGCAAAAACAGCCAGTGCTCTAATCACTGTGCCAGCCCTGTTTTATTTTTAGATTTATTTATCTTTATTTTATGTGTATAAATATTTGCCTATATGTATATAGTGCACAATTTGTGTACCTGGTGCCTGTAGAAGCCAAAAAAGGGTGTCAGATTCCCTGGAAATGGAGTTACAGATAGTGTGAACTGCCACATGTGATGGGAACTGAACCAGGTCCTCTTAATCACTGGCCATCTCTTCATTTTCTTTGTTTATTTGATCTTTTAGTTTTGTTTGAGACAGGATCGCCCTGTAGTTCCAGCTGCTCTGGAACTATGTAGATTAAGCTGGACTTTATCTCACAGAGATATTTCTGTGTCTGCCTCTTGAGTGCTGGGACTAAGGGCCTGCGCCATCACAGCCAGCTATATTAACAGTTATTTTTAAGAATTGTGGTTCTGAAATGCTCACTATTGCTCATAAGCTGTTGTATTTTATCACTGGTTTCCAGCTTACTTCTCTTTAAACACCTTCCCCCTCTTTAATTGCTTTCTTTTTTATATAATTTTATACCTCCAACAACAGAGGTGAGTCCTTTCAAATCTTGTCTATTTTATATGATATAATTTGGCTTTTATATCATCTGACTTGTTTAAATCCTTGCTGACTAGCTTTAATTTTAATGATTTTGCTTAAAGAAGGTTTTTTTTTTTTTTTTTTTTAGTTTGTTTCTATGATGTATTTTAATTTCCTTCTAAACAAGATGGTTTATGATTTTGGATCATGAGTAATCAATGCCTCCTCATTTGATCACTGAATCCGCACTCAGGAGTGGGAAGATTAGGGAGGAAAGATGCTGAATCCCTCCCTCACTCTGAGATCCGAAGGCTGAGCTGTGTTTTCAAGTGAAGACTGGAGGGTCCTCACCCTTTGGTCTCCTCACTTACTCCAAAGTGGGTTTCATTGTGTGAAATTACTGAAACAAGCTCATTTGCAAAGACTGCAATTATTCTTCAGCAAAGCTAGGATATGATAACATTTATTTTAAGGATGCTGTTAACATAAAAATGCTTCTATTGAAGAAGCTAGCCACTTCATTGTTTTCATCTTCGTAATCTGTTTACCACAGCTCTGAATGCTCTAAATCAGTAAACGGAACAATAAAACTGGAAGAGCAGTTAAGCTGGTCTCCATAACAAGTATTCAACCGAACATTTGATTTGCTTGTCTTCCCAGATGTACTTGATAAAGCTCTTATTTTTCTCCTCTTCTGAAGTGGGTCATGGTGTTTTATAAACTCAATATGCTAACTCTTCAGTTCTCTCCCTCCTCCCCTTCTCTCTCCCTCCCTTTCTCACTCTACCTCCCATCATCCTTTCCTCCTTTATCTCTCCCTCTCTCTCTGCTTTCTTCCTCCCTTACTATTTCCCTTTCCCTCTCCCCTTCTCTTTCTCCTTCTTTTCGCTCTCTCTTTCTCTTCTTCCTTTTTCTCTCTCTCTCAACCTCTTTCCTTGAATTTATGTATGAGAACCCCTTGTAAATATAAAGAATTTTGGTTGGTATAGTATGTATATGAAACATATAGAAACTAAATTAAAAACCCAGACTCTGATAGAATTGGGTTATGTACACCTTCTTCTTAGAATGACACACTTGTTAGGCTAGCCCCTTTTACCTGCATAAGTACCGTCTCTGAATAAAGCACATATCAACACTGAACCCCCACCTTCGGCAGCAAAGATTTACTCCCCTCTCTGGACAATGGGATACATTTCTCCTCCCCTAACAATATATTCCCAAATTATCTGGATATGAAGAATGGAAATGTTGATCCAGTCTGAACTGATTTGGAGGTATACATGTAATAAGGCAAATTGTGTCCTTCAAGGGAACTTTAATGGAGAATCCTCAACATATTATTCCTATGCATAATTGGGCATGCATATGATTCAGTTAATTTGCATCGTGGGAAAGGACCTGCACAGAAGGAAAAATAAGCATATGACCTAATCTATCAATTCAAGCCGAGAAATCCCCTTCCCCTTACTACATTCCTTAACGATGAAATCCTCGTTTTCTTGAACCACATAAATGGAAACCCCAAACAATAATCAGCACCCTTGAATGTCTTCATCCATGGTATCCATGCTCCCTTGACACTTTTACAAATATAAGTGGGTTTTTATTTCAGTTCCTTGAATAAGAGCCCAAGAAATTAAAAAGACCAACCCTTACCATCAGTAACAAGCATAACATGTGTGTCTATATGTGCATACAATCATCCACACCTTCTCCCCCATAGTCCTCACTCAAAGTAAAACTAAGCCATTTCTTTTTAAATGAACTTTATTTATTTTTATTTTATGTATATGAATGTTTGCATCTGTGGATATAAGGACACTACCTGTGTGCAATGCTTGTAAAGACCAGAAGTAGGTGTTGGATCCCCTGGATCCGGAGTTATAAACAATTGTTAGTCACCATGTAGATGTTGGGTATCAAACCCAGATCCTCTGCAAGAACAGCCAGTGCTCTTAACCCCTGAATCTTCTCTCCAGGCTTGCTAAGTCATGTCATAACTGAATTTCAGAGGTGTGCTTATTGCACCTATTTCTTCATCTTTTCACCCATTGATAAAATGAAAAGGCAAATAAAATACTATTATTGTATTCTGGAAAAGAATTATAATTCCATGAAAAGTATACTAGTCACAAAAGTAAAATGTAGGAGGTTGAAGTTTGACCTCTTGAGCTGATTGGGAGACCTGAGTGACCTTGAAGAAACTAGAGTCCCAGGATTCTAAAATTTCCTGATTTATGTACCGTGATAATACATGTGCTTAGGTATCTTTAGTTATTCTAAGGAAAAATCAAGGTATCATTTGTGCAAATAACTTAAAGAATAAAAAGTTCTTACAAAATTTATATAACTTGTAAAACAAAACTGTTATGTTCTTATTAAGAAAGTGATATACAATGATTTGACATTTAGAAATGTAGGTGGGCAAAGAAAAATTCGATCACCCTGGACTATATTTCTTTTCTCCCTTTCATTATTTGAGCACTTAGATCTGTGGATCTAAGAGGATTTGGTGGAAGAAAAGTCAGGGGCCAGTCATTGATCTGCAGAGGTTTTGCCTTTGCAAAAAACATTGCATCTTCCCTCTATAACTGTCTCTTACAGTTTGCATATTGAATATTCCTCAAGTCCAGGTGTTAAATGTTTGGTCCCATCTCAGTGCTACTGAGAAGTGGTGGAACCATGAAGAGGTGGCATATAGGGGAGGTGTTTAAGTCATCAGCGTGTATCCTTAAAGTAGAACATGGAATCCTGGACCTTTTGTCTCCTTTTTTACTTCCTGGCCATGAGGTAGGTGGCTCTGCTCAGCCATATGCTCCCCAATGGTAGACAGCCTTGCTATTAGACTCCAGTCCAGACTTCTGCTCAGACCACACTTGTAGCAGCCTTTCTTCTGCAAGGGAAATAGCAAGCTCCCTACAGGCAGTCTACTGAGACACCTGAACCCCAGGTGCCAGGATTCCAAAAGAACAAGTTCCACTCTTACTTCCCTAAGAGAATTTCCATACCTGAGATGGCCAGATTCCCAAGGACATCCCAGGGCTGCTATGGTGACACATGCACAGACCTACATGTTTCTTCTCTAGACTTTCCTCTCTTCCCCATTGCCTCCTGGGAATAAGAGACAATGGAGCTACAGCCTTGTGCTGTGAAGCCTCTCCCTTTCTCTGTGACCTAGAAATAGCGACCGCTGCTCATCCTCAAGGGCCTGAACTCATCAGAACCCTGCCACTCTCCTGCTTGTCTGTCTGTTTGCTGTCCATTGTGTTAAGAACTTTTAACAAATCTCTTATCAAAGAACAATCTGCGTCAGTATCCCCCTTCTAGTTTAGTGCTAGTTTCCTTTTCTGTTGCTATGATAAAATACTTAGACTAAAAGCAGCTTAGGGACAGAAAGGGTTTATTTGGCTTACACTTCCATACACCACAGTCCGTCGCTGAGGGAAGTCAGAAGAGGAGCTTAAGCAGGAACAGAAGCCGAAACCATGGAAGAATGCTGTATACAGATTTGCACACAATCTCACTCTAAGTCTTGTGCTCAGCCAGCTTCTTTAAACAGTCCAGATCTACCTGCCTAAGGACGGTACCCCCCATAATGGACTGAGCCCCTCCCACATCAATCAATAATTAAAACAATCTCTCACAGGCATGGCCACAGGCCAATCTGCTTTGGACAATCTCACAATTGAAACTCCCTCAGGTGATTTTAGGCTGTGTAAAGTTGGCAGTTGAAACTAACTAGAACATCTCCAAAGACTATTTGCTTGCCTCAGACACCAAAGCAATTGAGTTCTCCAAACTAACGAGCTAATAAACTTTGTCAGTGTACAACTGAATATCTTACATATCTGTTATAACAAAGGAAGGCTGTCTACCATACCCCTACTGCTATATATTTACCTAGGTATGACATTGAATCTTCTGCAATATTTGTAGGAAACCAAGATGCATACTTTAGGGTGAAATGGATCTGAAACTTTAAGATCAGGCTACAATATCTGCTGAAGGGAGGGGTGCTGAATACAGGACCCTCAAATCCCTGTCTTACAGAACGCTAATGTGACCAGCAGGAGAAAAGTGGCTAGGTCAAAAGTTTAAGCTCCTTGCTCTAAGGAAAGGCATCTTGGTCAACAGATATTAGCCCACCTTCTTGTTCTGAACAAATAACTCTCAGCTCTCACTAGCTAAAAGAATAGAAAAGGTCAAAAGTTTACTCCTGGGCTAAAAGTTAAGAGTTTATTATGTTCAAGTAATCTTGAGTAGAGTCAAACCTGCTATTCAAACAGCCCTTAGCTGACACCAACTAAAAGCTATATGTTGTTTCTTGTCTAATTGTGCCCTAAATCTTTGTATGTAACTGCCAATTCCTTATATTGTGTAAAAACTTACTGATTTTTTTCAAAAAAGTTGACTTGCTGCAAAGAGGTTCAAGGCCCAGGGCCAGACCTTGTGCCTTCCGACCTCATCATCATGGAATGAGCCCTCCCCCCATAGGGTGACCCCGAAATAGTAACTGACAAAAACTTCAATAAGTGTGTGTCGATGTTGGAATGTTGCAGGTCCAGAGACTAATTGCAGTTTATGTTGGGCTCCTTTAGTCCCATAAGTAGCCATTTCTTGTCTACCTCTGTGGCCAACCTAACATTGTAGGACTAATTCTTTTTGGAATGTATTAATGAATTCCTAGTTTCTAGTATCCCAAAGACTAAGACTGTCATAAGGTAGCCTTTGAGGCCTAAAGCTGAGATTTCCCCAGTGTGCCATAACCACCTACTTAACGTTTCTATCAATGTATTTGAAAATTACTTTGATTTGAGACGTTCTTTGTTACTATAATAACTTTCCTGAAACTGTAAGCACTTCAGAGCATGGAATTTGACGTAATGGGAATCTGTGTTCCCAGGTCATGGTCATGCATTTATATTTGCCTTCTGAATTAATTTCTCTTATCCCAAATGAGGGGAGAGCTCTGTTTGTTTTTGTATTGGCTCTACCCTGTCCTGTATGTGGAAACTGTTAGAATGGAAAGTTCTCTCCAGAGGTGGGTTTTATATCCTGGAAAGTCCTACTAGTTTCAGAATATCTTTTGGTGTGAAAACAGCCTTGGCCCTTGCATCATCTGCTTTGAAGTTGCTATCAGTGAATCTTTTCAAGAGCCCACACCATATGTCACAACTAATGTGTTTATCTGTGCCCTTTTATAAACCAGTTGAATAAGAACATGAGTAAATATTAAGAAAAGCTGTTAGTGCCACAATACATAGATGATGATCACTTGCTGACATTTTAATAGCATTTTGGATTCATTTGGAAATGTTTAACCTTCTGGTGATCTACAACTAAAAGCAATGAGGTTTTATGAACATGATAGCCTATATTTTAACCTGACCACAGTAGTTACACGTAGATAAGAGTCTCTCTCTGAAATGCATATGTAGAAAGGAACTAGAGAGATGGCTTTGTAAGTATAGTTCTTGCTGCACAAACATAAGGACCCGAATTCAATCCCCAGCACCCATATAAAAGCCAGGCATTGTTATGGTACCCATTTGCCTATAACAAACAGAGCTGGGGTGTAGGGGGTAGTGGGCAGGAAGATCTCTGGAACTCACTGGCCATCCAATATAGCTGAATTGATGAGTTCCAGCTTCACTGAGAGCTCCTGCCTCAAAAACAAGGTAGAGATTCAATGAAAAGAAATCTGATGTCAAAATTACCCATTCTTATGGAGTGTTTAGTGATGTGTTCAAATATAATAGACATGAATTTAACAGGTCTTCTACAAAACCTAGTAGTCATCTATTTCCCTAGATACAGCTAGTATCACATGCTGTTTAGGATCTCAGATAGCTCCCAAGAAGACGCTCTTACTCAGTTTATGCTAACAGTCATACTGGAACATATTTATACATGAATATTGACATCTATATGTACAGAGAACTTCCCAGAAGAGTGTGGTAGTCTGGCTTTTTCTTTGTATTTACTTTAACAGTTATGAAACATGTAGTATATTTAGATGTATAAAATTTAATCTCTGAATCCCCATTCAGGATTTTATATTGTGAAGGGGAGACAAGGGTTTCCACTGATGAACACATTGTCACCCTAGCTGCAATAGAGGAGCTCTGTCATCTTCAACTTAAGCCACAACTATAATTTAAGTCCCAGAGGTAACAACTTTATTGGAACAAATAAAGATCCCTGGCACAGAAACCAAGTGCGTCAACTGCTGGTTGCCACTTAATACTGAGTTAACAAAAGTTCCATTTATTTAGTAACACATCTAAGAAATTGATGAATAAATTATACTTTTTTTGCAAACAGCATAAGAGTTTGTGAGACTACTGAACTTTACATTGGTAAGCTAGAGAGACACCTCAGTTGGTATGGTGTTTGATCCTCAGAACTCATGCAGAAAAAAAACGAACAAAAAACACTGTTGTGGTATCAACTTCTAATCCTAGTGCTGATGAGGTAGAAACAGGTGGGTCCCTAGGTTTCATTGGCCAGCCATCCTAGCCTGTGTGGTTAGTTCCAGGTCAGCAAGAGACACTGTCTCCAAACACACACACACACACACACACACACACACACACATACACACACACACAGATGGAACATACCATACTGGAGTAACAAGAATTGAGGTTTTCTCTAGTGTCTTACAAACATACCTATATACATGATACACACATGTGCTTCTGCACACATAAAAAACATGCACATGCATACAGAAATACACAAAATAATTTCACGTTTTTCAATCAATTAAATTGATAATATAATCAAATGTACTAGATCTTTGTGGTAGAGGTTGGCAAGACCCATTACATTGCTTTATTATATCTTCCACCTACATACGTTGGTCTGTGTCTTCCAGTCTTCACTGGGTTGGTGAAATTGCAACCAACTTAATATTAACAGAATTATAGAATTTTAATTTGCATGAAAATGGCCTGCAATACTTTCAGGCCTGGACTGTGGGCTGACCTGTCATCCATGATTTCTCTTCTTTGGCTAGTCTTTTCAAGGGACACAGTGAAACTTTCTAAAACTATCTAGCTCTAGAGTTTAAGCTTTCAGACAGAAGCCTTGAACCCTAAATGATAGTATGAGGCAGAAACTATCTTCCAGCCTAACCAAGAATAGTTTACTATAACATAAGAAATAAGCCCTTGTGGTAAACAATCAAAATATGGGACTGTGGTTATGAAGACTACCAACTGTGACAGAAGTATCATGGCTCAATAGACTTTTTACTGTGATTTCCAGGAGAGCATCACATGATACACAAGTGTAGGTCCCAGAAAAGTCTCATGGAAATTGAGATTTAGTGTGGCAAATATTTTGAATAGATTCTATAATTTAGTAGCTTACATGTTTAAGCCAAAGTCTCATGTGGCTCTGGATGGCCTCAAATTCATTATGTAACTGAAGGTAACCTTGAACTTCTCATCCTCCCTTCTTGACTACGCTCAAATGCTAGGATTACCAGTATGTGCCAACAGCTTACTGGTTTATATTTTGAAATAAACTTCTTGATTCAGAAGAGAAAACTGAGTAAACTATGATAAATTTATTCATCAGCATTGAATAAAGCTATGTCAAATAAGGGCTGGCAGGATGCCTCAGTGTATTAAGGTACTTGCAACCAATTCTAAAGATGAGAGTACAATCCATGCGCCCAAGTAGTAGAAGAAGATAATCAACTCTCACAAGATGTGTTTTGACCTCTACATTGGTGCTGTGGCACAGACATGCTCACATGCAGAGAGAGAGAGAGAGAGAGAGAGAGAGAGAGAGAGAGAGAGAGAGGTGCACAAATAAATAAAATGAAAAAATTAAAATATATTTTAAAATAAGGTCAATAAGATGATAATTAGGATGACAGGTTAGTAGGACAATTATAAGCAGTAATACTTTTTGAATATAAAGTCTTTATAAGTAATATGCTATATTTAATTCACTTAAACACCTCATTTATTTTCAGACATATTCCTTCTTTAAAGGTATTTAAAATAAAACCCAGAAACTGTTAAGCAACTCATGAAAAGCATAGGACAATTTCATATTCAGCTCTTCAGATATTTGACCCTTAGTCCATGCATTACTACTACCCTACAATTATTTCAGCAGAACCTTTCATGAAATTATAGGTATGCATGGGTCTACTTAAAGGCAGCTCTTTAAGCATGCAATTTGCTAGGAGGTGGTATAAAGTTTTGCTATGCTGAGGCTCCAGGAATTCCTATTTAATGATGTCATTTCTATAGACTCAAAAATATTCTTTTGCATTTAACAGATATAAATAGATAGAGTCATTTAAATAGTTACTTCTTTGAGCTTCATATCGATTACAGATAGTGGCTTTGAGATGAAGACTTAAGCATTATTTTGCATTTATTTCTAAAGCTCTGTTGTACAGGATTTCAGCACAAGGCAAGTGGCATTTTTGAGTGGCTACTTCTTCCTAGACAGTTCAGTCAACTCTTTCTTCTCCTGCTTTCTAATGTTACTCAATCATTGCTACTGTTCATCCATTACCAACCAATCAATGTCCCTTCTAATGTGAACATAAAGCATATATCACTAATTAACAGTATGAAATGTATGATCATTTCTGGTTTGCAGTTAATTTTGGAGCAGTGGTATGCTCAGAACTTCAAAGCTATATTCAACATTTTGTAATGGTTTCTAACATCTTATTCTAAAAGTCTTTGGTTTTTATGGTACATTTGCTTTCCTTGAAAATAATAGATTAGAGAGAGTATAATACAGTCTCTAATCCTCCTGAATCTTTCCTTATTTGTTTCTCTCTAATAAGAAAGCTTGAGGTAAGGTTAGGTTCTCATTAGATGTCTAAGCAAGCTCTTCTGTTTCAATAACAGTGCCAAAGATTAGTCTCTAAATAACGCATTCACTGTTAGGCAAAATTTGTTATACCTATTCATGGTTCACCCTCACAATAGACTACCAATTTTCCTATCCATGCCTGTTGATTACTATAAAGAAAGAGTTTTTTTTTTAAGGAAAGATATTCTTATCTATCCCTATGTCCACAGTGCCTGACAAAAAGCATGATCCATACTGAGTGTGTTGAATTATATTAGTTTTTGTTATTTAGGTGTCTATGTGTATGTCTGCTCATGTTCATGCAGGTGCTTGTGGAGGCCAGATGAGGGTATTGAATTCCCTAGAACTGGAGTTGATACTAAGAGTTTGTGAGCCCCTTGATATGGGTGCTGGCAACCAAACTGGGTCCTTGGCAAGAGCAGAAAGTGCTCTTAACTACAGAGACACCACTCCAGCCCTGTAGTAGCTCCTTTTCTGTTGCTGTGATAAAATACCATGACAAAAAATGACTTATGGGGAAATCATTTATTTCAACTTATGCATCCACAGAGAGAGTCCACCAAGGTGGGGAGGCATGACAGCAGGAATAGGGAGCTGAGAGAGCATATCTTCGGTCACAAACAGGAAGCAGAAAGAGAGAACTGGAAAACTATGAGTATTCCAAGCCCACCCCTACTATCATGCTTCCTACAGGAAGGCCACACCTCCCAGAGGCTCTAAGATCTCCCCAAACAGCAGCATCAACTGGGGACTAAGTTTTCAAATAGTTGAGCCTGTGGGAGCAATTTCTCCTTCAAACCACCACAAGCCTCAAGGGTCTGCTGAATGACTAAAAAGAAACTCTTGATCCTTCTCAGCCATTTGGCTGTTGGCACTTATTTCCTACTTGATTTTGTATTTTCCCCCACAGGTAGGTGAGCAACCAAAAAACAAATGATAAATAATGATGATTTTCTCTGCATTAGTCACAAAAGTGACTTTGGGTGGACTAGATATGGGTCAAGGTTTGGGTGGTCACTTCATTGGACCTTATAAATTTGAATTTCTAAAATCCTATCACAAGTCTACCTTAATTTTCTGTGAAATACAAAGGTCTTAGACAAGAAGAGAAAAAAATAGAAATATTTACTTTATATCCAATTTTACATCAGTAAATGAAGTATATCAATTTAAGTCCCAGTTATTCTTAGCTTCTGTTCTGGTCAGTTTTTTTCAAATGTCAACATGTCACAAACTAGAGCCTCCTGAGAAGAGATTCTCAATGAAGGGCTGTGTAGGCCACTTTGGCCTGTGGGCATGTCTGTGTGTGGGCTTCTTGATTGCTAACTGACACACACCTGTGTGGGTAGTGCTCTTCCCTAGGCAGGGGGCCCTGTACTATACAAATGGAAGAAAACTGAAGCTCAGCCTGAGTGAGCAGGGAGCCTGGTCACCTTCTCTCTGCTCTTGACCACATATGTGGCCCTCTAAGCTCCTGCCTTGACTGTCCCTCACTGATGTACCTGGAATTGTAGGGCAAATGAACTCCTTCCTTGCCTATGTTGCTTTTGATCAGAGTGTTTGTCACAGCAACAGAAGCTGAACGAGAGCAGCTCCTTTGGAAGAAAGTGAGGGGATAGTTTACTAACATTTTAGCATTCTGGCCTGTGTGCAGAACATGGCATATATCTTCATTTAAGAAAGGTTTGATGAGATATCATTAATATGAAGAAAAAATCTATTTTCTCTATGTATCATTGTGTAACCCTCATAGTATCTGAAACAAGTAACAAATGTATCATCGCCACATGTCCTGTCCCTTTTCTAGTCTTTTGCCTATGCGATGGCAGCATTAATTTGTGCCAATGGTTTTGTCTTCTCAGGAACATTATATAAAAGAAATGATATGTTATACAGGTTTTGTATGGGTTTTCTTCCATATATTCCACTTAAATTATTATTATTATTATTATTATTATTATTGAAATTATTGTGTATCTCACTGTGCAATCCTGACTGGCCTGTTACATCTTATATAGACCAGGCTGGCCTGTAATTCACAGAGATCTGCCTGCTTCTGCTTCCAAAGTGCTATGATTAAAGGCATGTACCACCACATGCATATATTCCAGTTAAATTATTATCAGACACTAGGAAGTTTAAAGATTCACTTTCTAAAAGCCATGGTTTGAGCCCAGAAGTTTTCTGATTTCATAAGCTGAATACATTAATACTTTAATGAAAATATTAATCTAATAACATTAGGAAGGGCCTGATGGTGGAATGTCAGAGAATCCATGGAAATATCCTGGGGTAAGATTCATCTGCTTACAGCATCTTAGTATCTCGTTTAGTTACTAAGGACTGCAGAAATACAGAGTAAGAACAAATGGGAGAATGTGGGTAAAGCTTTGTTTGGTGAAACTTGAATCTTGAAATAAGATTCAGATAGCACATTGTATTTGCTTTAAGAAAAATATGGTAAGAGGTGGAAATCTTCAGAGTCACACATAAAAGTGTGGAGACTAGTGACTGTTGAATGTTTAGCCCTAAGTGGGACATCTATCTCATCTAAGGCTCAGGGAACGCTGCAGAAGAGGGGGCAAAAAGAATGTAATGGCCAGAGGAAAGTGTGAGTGTTGGTTGCACATGTCTCTGCTCAGGTCCTGGCTTGTCCTTTGTATTCATTTTTTTTTCTTTGTGTGTGGTGTGTGTGTGTGTGTGTGTGCATGTCTTCAGTTCTTTTCATAAATAGCTAGGAATGTAATTTCTGTATCATAGGATAAGTACTTATCTGTATTGGCCTTTGTATTCTTGAACCCTGAGCATCTGTGATCACTGGCATGAGTCTGGCACAAGATTGGACCTATCAACATTCTTTCATGGATAGGGAGTGTATTAAATGTTGCCCCTGTCTAAGGACCTATAGACAGCTAATGAGTACTGGGGAGGCAGAGACCTTTATTCAGCAGTGCAGCGACTGGTAAATTGTCCATGCTCCTGTAAACAGACCCTCACTCACCCTTCTGTACGTAATCCCAATTAAACTAATTGTTTCATACAAAAAAGAGACATGCAAGGAGCTGGGTAGAAATGGGACTAGAAGAGAAGGGGTTCAGTGGAGTGGAAAGAGTACAGGAAATTGTCCAGGAGGTAAAGGGGGTTAAAACATGTTATATGTGTGTTTAGAACTATCATGAAGAAGCACATCACTATATAAAATTAATATGTGCTAATGAAATCTTTAAAAAGAAAATTTGTTGCAAATAGAGCAATAGTATAAATTCTTATCAGCGAAAATATTTGGATCTTTTTTCTGTGTCTGATAAAGGCCTGAGTAAATCAATATATGTTTTATTTAAAAGAAAATGAAATAAAGAAGTCAGGGACTTGGGCAATTATAAAAAATGATTTTATGTACCTCTGCTCAAAAAGATGATTTTGCATCTTAACAAAATGCTGGAGTAATCTAGAGATAATGTGAAAATTGGGGAGGAACTGTCCCAGGAGAAATTAATCAGAATCTGGGATCAAGAGTTTTTCTTCATAGTTAATCTTGTTTGATGTTCCTGCAGAGGCCTGAGAGGAAAAGATGTTACAAGAAGCAATTTTCTTCCTTGGAAAAGAATCCCAAGTATTTATCAGGTGCTTCCTATAAGCTCAGGGCACAGGAGTAGTTATAGATGTTTAAAAGTTAGAAAGTTTATTTTATTAGCCTGAAATCAGATTAAGTGTTTGCATGGCTATGGAAATGCTCTATTAGGGGAAGAGTTCTAGTTCTACTGAAATGTCATATGCTCTCTTTACCCACTAGGGTAACAACCCAACTCAGGTTAAGTAGTGTTGAAGAAGTAGGCATCAGCCCCTTGCTAAAGATGTTGGCTTTTTTTCTTCTGTTCACATAAAGACAGAATACTCTAAGTAAAGAATAGTATTGTTTCAGATAGATAGATGATAGATGATGATGATGATGATAGATAGATAGATAGATAGATAGATAGACAGAGAGATGATAGAGATAGATAGATGATAGATAGATAGATGATTGATAGATAGATAGATAAGTGATGATTATAAATTATAGATATATACATGATAGATGATAGATAGACAGATGATTGATAGATGATAGAGATAGAGATAGATGATAGATAGATAGATGATTGATAGATAGATAGATAGATAGAGGTAGATGATAGAGAGATAGAGCGGTAGATAGATGATAGATAGATAGATAGATAGATAGATAGACAGATAGATGATAGAGATAGATAGATGATAGATAGATAGATGATTGATAGATAGATAGATAAGTGATGATTATAAATTATAGATATATACATGATAGATGATAGATAGACAGATGATTGATAGATGATAGATAGATAGATGATTGATAGATAGATAGATAGGTGATTATAAATTATAGATATATACATGATAGATGATAGATAGACAGATAGATGATTGATAGATGATAGAGATAGAGATAGATGATAGATGGAGATAGATAGTTCATAGATAGATAGATAGATAGATAGATAGATAGATAGATAGATGATAGATAGATGATAGATAGAGATAGATAGATAGATAGATAGATAGATAGATAGATAGATAGATAGATAGATAGATAGATAGATAGATAGACAGACAGATAGATAATAGATCCAGCCACCTCTGCCTCCCAAGTTCAGGGATTAAAGTTGTGTGCCACCATGCCTGGCTGATTTTCATTTATTCTTCTGACAATATAATCTTTTCTTCTATAGAGTGTGATTTCTTCTGATGTACCAGGAAGCAGTTGGTGAAATTATTGTCAAAAATGTGGAGTATTTGGTGGCTTAGCTGTGAAAGCACATAGATGAAGAACTGACTTCTGCAGTGTAGCCCTGGTCATTGTCATGATAGGATAGTAGGAACTTAAAAAAGCTACATCAAGATTAACATGAAATAAGTCAGTTCTCAGAGAAAGACAGGGAGCCCTTCCTTACTCTGGAATCATCTAAAGAACAGCATTTTCAATACAAAGTCTGAGGACTGAAAACTGGAAGCAGACATATAGAAGAATGAACATGGCATGGTGGATGCTTTGGGGGCTCTTTCCTCCACTCACTAGCCTACCTCCATTCCTGGGATAGCTTTTTCTTTTTTAATAAGTTGACTATGTCTATTCCATGCCTACTTTAAAAGGCATGGATTTTTCTCCATGTATTCTCCTGCTAGCTGCCAGACTGTCACCTACCCTGTATTATATTTTCTCTTAAATGTTAAAAAAAACTGTCCTCCTGCTCTCTTTGGAGTCCATGTCTAAATTCTTTTATTAATGAAACTAAAACCCCCCAAAAGAACATCAGTTTCTCAGGGAATAAGAACATGTATCAACCTCTTTGCACAACTGCAGTTGAGCTAATATTCCTGTTAGCAGAACTTACTATGGGATGGAGCAACTTGTCAGGTTTTGCTTTTATGTGTGAATCCACACATAAAAGGTTTGGAGCCAAATATCTGCCAAAGTTCACAAATTCAATTACCCTTGGTTATCAAATGCTCACAGGATATTTTTGCAACAGATTGTACTACTAGATCAGCTACTCATAACGTTCATATCCAATATTCTTCAGTGTAAAGCAGGAGAGAGATTGCTCATTGAGTAAATCCCTTGTTACACAAGTGCAAAGACCAGAAATCAGATTCCCAGAACCCATATTGAAGTTGGATGGGTGTAGCAGCCCACCTGTAATCCCAGCACACAGGAGGCAGAGATAAGAAATCTTTGAAGCAAGTTGGATCATAAGACTAGCCATATTGGTAAACTTTGGGGTTCAAGTGAGAAATGCTGCCTCAATATACATAGATGGAGAGTGACTGAGGAAGACGCTGTAAACATATACCACACATACACACACACACACACACACACACACAGGAACACACACATGCAAACAACACACACATTCCTAGAATTCCTAAAGACTCAAAGTTCTTCAGTGCACCTGACACTGACAAACTTGCTCTTTCTGTTCTATTTTTCCATTTGATTTTATAACCATTTATTTTTGCTGAAGGCTGAGGAAATATGGCCAAATTTTGGGGATTTTCTTCAAGAATTTTAAATATATGAGTAGTTCCTGGAGATGCTGATCATTTATGCATAGATGTGACCTGCAAATGAAAGTAAAACTGAAAAGGTCTACAGCAAGACCAGGGTTATAAAAGATATCCAGAGATTGAGGAAGGACGGTACTATTCAGCACTGAAGCTGAGGCTTATATGAAACTTTTCTATCTTATACTTAGTGTTCCCCACACCCTTCCACCCAGATACTTGCAAACACAGGCCCCCTTTCTACAAGACTGGCTACTAAATCAAGGAGAAAGCACGTATTGGGGGATTTTCCACTCAGTGACTTTTTACTCTGTTTTATTCATGTTAGGGTCAGTTCATTTTAACATCCACTGTCACCTTCTGTTTCCACACGGCTGCATAACCCTTACTAGCATTTGTATGAATTCCTAGCCTAATTTAAAATCAATGTCATTTCCAAAAGCATATCAACTACAATACCACTGTTGGGTGTCTATTAATAGTTTTTATTGATTATTCAGCACACAAGGTGTTATATATCATCATGACATTTTCATGCAAAGTATGTTTTAGTGATTCTCCTCCCACTTTAAAGATAATCATATGACAAATGCTGAGCCAAACTTACAAAATGAAAGAGGAAGACCAAAATATAACAAACTTGAGATGAGAAGGTTATTAATAAAATAGACTCCAATGAAATTCAGAATATCATTAGAGAATATTTTGAAAATTATACTCCTCAAAGCCGGAAAGCCTTGAATTTCTAAATGCATACAAACTACTAAAATTAAAGACAGAAAATACAAATATCTTTAGTCCCATTGTAAGCAAGGAGAATGAAGCTGTAATAAAACATCCCATGGGCTGGAGACAAGCCTCAGCCATGAAGACACTGCTGCCCTCTCAGAGGACCCAAGGATCATTCCCAGCACCCGTGTCTCACAGTTCACAGCCACCTGTAACTCCAGTCCCAGGGGAAAGGATACACTCTGGTCTCTGGGGCCACCCATACACATGTGGTATTCACACACACACACACACACACACACACACACACACACAAATGCTTATAAAATGTCACCCTGAAAAGAAAATCCCAGGACCAGATGGGTTCAGTGCTCATTTCTATTGAACATTTAAGGATGATCTCATACCAATCCTTCCATTTTTTGTTATATGTATATATACATATATATATATATATATATATATATATTCTATTCCTAGGGGTTTCCCAGGAGCTTAAGGTTATCATAACCAACACTAAACCACCCATTACCTCTATTCTCCATTGCTTCTCTGTTGTCTGTCGCTCACTCTTCCTCATGCAGGAGGATTGCTTTCCACTTGAAAGGGGAGGAAGCCAACATGCATATTTTGATACTATATTTTTTCCTTCATTGTTTTAAGTAAAAGTTTCTAGGCACTAGATACATGGCACAGTAGCTCAGAACACTTGGTGCTCTTGTGGAAGACTAGAGCTTCTGCAATGGGTTCCCAGTACCCATTCCTATGTCTCACAACTTCCACATCCATCTCCATTTCCAGGGCATCTGATGCCCCCATCAGACCATTGCAGCACCTACACACATGTGAGTGTATTCATATACATGCAGATAAACTTTTAAAAATAAAAATAAATCCTTATGTAAAACTGCTAGCAAAGACTTGTGGTAGCCAACTATAGTGTATACACCTAGAAATCCAGTACTGGAGATGCCAAGGCAGGATAACAGGAAGATCATGAACTCCAAGGCAGACTGGGAAGATAAAAATATCCTGCCACAAAACAAGAGCATCCTGCTCTGCATACTGCAGAAGGCTTCATTTGTGTGGAGGAGGACTGCTATCTCTCAGGATTGTACAAAAGTGACACTGGATGGGTATCAGTCTATTTCAGTGGTTGACTGAGCCAGCACGTTTGGCCAATAATCTAAAACTTTGCCTATCCACTTACAAGAATGACATTGGCTTTAAAGATTTATCATCCATCCTCTTCTGTTTCTTAATGCAAGTTACCTTCATTGGACACACATAAGACTATCCCTATCAACAATAAGTCAACAGGAAAGGGGAGGGGCTCATGAAGCTGTTCCTTTACTTCTTAATTATTGGTTAATGCTAGATTTTGGTAGAGGTGAGTCACTGTTGTTATGTCTCCACGTATCAGACCCCCATATTCTAGAAGATAACCTCAAACTCATGATCACTGACAGTCCTGTCTAATCTCAGTGGGCCACAAAAGAAAATGAGTAGACATGAATATGAAAGATTTGTGGATGGGGCATGACAGGGGTGACTGTGAGCAGCTGGGAAACGAACTTTGGTCCTCTGCAGAGCAGCAAGTGGTTCTAAAAGCTGAGACACCTCTCCAGCCCCGAAGTACTCATTCTTAACTGCTAAGCCATCTCTCCAGCCTCCAGTTAGTATTCCTGATTGCTCATTCTGAAACGCAGAAGTTGCTACTACTGATCTGTGTCCCCATATAACCTTCAGTGTGGTTCCATCCACTGGGCTCACCAAACTCAGATTTAATGAAATGCATTTTATTTTTAAAACGTTTCAATGTGTATATTCATTAACATGGCACTGTGTTACACAAAGGTATCTTCATAATAACATATGTTGTGTATTGAGCACACCCCCATGCCTCTGCTCTCCTCCTTCTCATCACTGCCTCCCCACTGGTCCCTTTGCTAACACAGACAGTTTCACTTGTGAAGAAAGAATTTAGAATCTTGGTTCTCCTAGAAATCTAGACATGTCAGTGTTCTAAATTGTATTTGTAATCTATTTTAAGAAATATGTGGAGAAAACTAACATATTTTTAAAATATTTATTTATTGAGATAGTGGTCTCATTATGCCGCTCAAAATGACTTTAACTCATGATCTTCCAGCCTCAGCCTCCTAAGTAGCTCCCAAAGTATCCCATATATGCCAAGTATGATAACAGGTGTATCCCATGCTCAATTGAGATATGTTTTTACTATATCTTTCTTGGCATCTCTTATACCACATTCAAAAGCATGGATAGTCAGGCCCATTTCTCATAGTTTTAGTCCTCTATATTGACATAATCCTTGCTGAATGAATGAATGAATGAATGAATGAATGAATGAATGAATTACAGAGAGAATAAGTTAATCAAATTTTGTGGACCAATTATTTATACCCTAAGCTCACTGGGATGTATCAGGAAAATATTTAGATGGCTTACTGGGAAAATTTTGCTCTCAAATTCTAAAACTATGGTGCTTTTAAGTCAAGTATTTATCTACTTTTCCTAACATATACATATAGAAACAATTTACCACACATACAATACTATTACTTTAGATCAAATGTGTAAAGCACAATTTTTAGAAGTTGAGATGGTCAGAGGTTGGCTTACTTCTGAAATAATAACAACCACAGAAAGAAAATAAAACGTGCAATGTTACAAGCCACTAGCCACCTGAAAGGATACTCTGTGGCTTCTGATTGAAATAGCTGACCCAATAGAGAGAAATCCTTTGAAAT
>NW_008339765.1:1531800-1531905 GCF_000622305.1 Nannospalax galili
AACTGCAATTGGCTTTTAAAAAAATATTGTTTGTCAGTTTCATGCATTTGTATCAAGAATTTTCATCATTTTTACCTCTCCATCCCGCTCTGTCATCCTCCTCCC
>NW_008339765.1:1532159-1591230 GCF_000622305.1 Nannospalax galili
ATTCTGAAGATCAAATTCTGGTCCTCATGTTTGGGCAGCAAGCAGTTTAGTGACTGAGTCGTTCTTCTAGCCCATAAACTAATCTGTTTCACACATACAGGTGTGTGCCGATACACATACACGTTCTGAAGATCAAATTCTGGTCCTCATGTTTGTGCAGCAAGCAGTTTAGTGACTGAGTCGTTCTTCTAGACCATAAACTAATCTGTTTCACACATACAGGTGTGTGCCGATACACATACACACACACACACACACACACACACACACACATTGATCTTACACATATACTGAATGACAAATTTAAGCAATGGTAAAGATTGAGGAAAGAATTTTAATCCTATTATACATGTACATTTTATAATTTTAATTTTATTTTTACTTATGGGTACACGGGGGGATATGTGCACATGTATATAGTTTCCTGCAGAGATCAGAATTGTGCATTAGCTACACTGGAGTTGGAGGTATTGGCAGTTATCAGCTTCCTAGCTTGGATGCTGAAAGTCCATGTCCTCTACAAGAGTAATAAGCATTCTGAAACTCTGAGCCATCTTGTTAGCCCCCACATTTTGAGTTGTAACTGCATCAATGAATCTTAATACCAGTTAAACTCAGATCAGAACTCTTTCCTGTCCTTTTTCCCTTCAGAACAACAGGACTGGAAAGAAGTCTGAAAGCAATAGAAACATGTTTTGAAAAATAGCGCTGGGGCTGGAGAGATGGCTCAGTGCTTAAGAACACTGGTTGTTCTTGCAGAAGACCCAGGTTCGAATCCCAGAACCCACAGGGCAGCTAACAACTGTTGGCAACTCCAGTACCAGGGGATCCGACAGCCTCTTCTGACCTCTGCGGGCATTGCACGACATGGGTGCACTTACATACATGCAGGTGGTACATGCGAACACAAAAAATAAAAATAATAAATAAAATAAAAAATAGCACTGTAAAGAGTAGAAATTAAAGACAGTTGACAGCACAAGAGCTCTGTCAGAGCATTGCAATATAAATAACACAAAACTACCTGGCTTTTTATATGAAGTGAATGATCCTCCCATTTTTGATGCTACCACAATACCATTTAGGCATGCAGTTTAAGGTATCTAAACAACTATTTAAGAAATATTTACCACATGCACTTGGATAAAGAAGCAAACCTTTGTTCAAAGCACAGTTTTCAGTATTTGATGTGATTTTTACAACACCCCAAATTAGAAAACTTTTTTGTTTCTCTGCAAGGAGTTAGGTCTGTGGACACAGTAGAAAGTAAACAATACTCTAGAGTCAAATTGCAGCCAGGATTCAAGAAGTCATCAGAGACGCTCACATGAGACTCTTAATAATCTATTGTAGGAGGAAGAGGAAGGATGGGGTTTCCAAGGCTGCCCTCCTCAAGCTGGACTGAAGTTTGTTTTTTTGTATCAGACTAGAAGAAACTGGTTCTAAACTTAAAGGGAACCACTGTTGCCTCTCCCATTCCCATTTGCCACCAGCATTGTGGTGCCCTGAATGTTCTAAGTAAACATAATCTTTTACACTAATGTGAGCTCGTTGTTGCTGTTGTTTCATTTCAGTGCTGGTTATTAAATCCAAGGCCTCATCAATACAAGCTTGTTCATTCTCAGACCAATTTTAAGGAAACCTTTTCAAGATTATTAAGGTTTTATTGATTGCAACATATCATATCGGATTAATCCTTGGTTTTTTTAAAAAAAAACTTTGTAGTCAGATGTGCTGAAACGCACCTTTAATCCCAGTTCCAGGAGGCAGAGGCAAGCAGATCTCTGTGAGTTCCAGGGAAGCTGGGGTTACAGAGAGTTCTAGACCAGCTGGAGCTACAGGGAGACCCTGACTCAAAAAGACTAGTACAGAACCGAGGAAACGGGCAGCAGTCCACAACTTTGGTAAGCATCTACTGGTAGTTGATGACTGCTGGGTGAGAAATAGTTGATCCTCTTTAAGGGAGTAACTCTACACAGGCTGAAGAGGCTTTACTGAATGAATTCACACCAAGGGACATCTTGACTGTGCTGGATAGCTTTAGTTGTCAACTTTACATACTTGGGTAGAGGGAGCCTCTAGTTGGTATTGGTCAGAGTGTTTTGTCACAGTAATTGAAAGCAAATTAGAACAGAAATTGGTACCAGAGTGTGGGGTATTCCTGTGACAGACCTGACCTTGGTGTTTTGGGGAGGATTGTGGAAGCATTTGGAACTTTGGGCTGGAAAAGCCATTGCATGTTTAAAGTTTGTTGCTGTGGAGCTTGGAACAGTTATGTTGAAAGAGTTGTGAAAAATGGAGGCTTGGCTTGTGAAGCTTCAAAGGGAAGTGGAGATCATCTGGGCTATATGTGTGATATCGTGTACTGGGAATCTATTGGTTCTGGTAAGCTGGGGCTGAAGAATCAGCTATGGTTAAGAAGAGACCAGAACCACTAAAGTAAAACTTTTGCTTTATTGGGACAATTGATGCTGGTTAGCTGGGGCTAAAAATCAGTTGTAACAAGAGCCAGCATCTTTGAGGTGAAATCTTCTGGAATTCCTCAAGGTTAGTGCACAGAAGCTATGGTCCAAGAGGAGGCCAACCCTCCATCTCAAGCTGGAAATAGAACTTGATAATATTTAAGAGTCTCCTTCATGGTTCTAGTGTTGAAAGTGTGAAAGAGTCACAGAGACTAGCTGAAGTTTGGCATCCTGAGAGGCCAGGAAAGGCCATTGGTGAACATGCAACCTCAGTTGCAGTAAAGATGCCCAGGAATGAAGGGGTTATGGAGAGAATCTGAGGCTTTGCACCCTAAGAGGCCAGAAGAGCGCATTGGTGAGGTGTAACCTCAGTTTCAGTGGAGATCGGGCTTTTTGGAGATAGTCAAGACCATGGAACGACCACTAAGAGCAGTAGCAGGTGTGGAATAGAGCTGGCCTGGGACTGTGAGGTGAGCTGTGTGTGCTGTGGATGGCAGAGTCAGGGAATTGGAGCTTCTAAAACACTTTGGAGCCCAAAAGTTCCTGAGTGAATCCCAGATGTCCAGCCTTGTGCTACTTCACTGTACTTAGGTTTTGTTTACCTGTGCCTGATTCTTCCCTTTTGAAATAAGATAGTACTTATTTTGGATGTTACAGGATCCCACAGTCAAGAGACATTTAAAGGAAACTGGAGTTTTAAGTGTTTGGATTTTTTAAGGTCTGTGGGACTTTTAGGGTTGTACTGTCTTATGTTGTGATAGTCTTAGCATCATATCTTGAGGACAAGAATTGGGAAGGTTGTTGTTTAATAGTAATATGTTTGTGTGTCAAGTTGCCAAGGGGTCAATTGTGCTTTAGTTTTTCGTTTTCAACATACATGAATAGTAGGATCTTCAATTGCAGAATTTCCTCCATCAGACTGGCCTGTGGGGTGTTTTGGGTTTTTGTTTTTTGGGGGGGTGGTTTTTGAGTGATGTGGGAGGGCCCAGCCCACTGTGGGTGGTGCCACCCCTGGGCAATTTGTTTTGTACTGTATAAGGAAGCAGGCTAAGCATGGGCCAGGGCAGCAAACCAGTAAGCATTGTTCCTCCACGGCCTGTGCTCCAGCTCCTGCCTCCAGGTTCCTGCCGGGTGCCTGCCTTGGCTTCCATCACTGATGAAACCCGGGAAATATAAGCCGAATAAACCCTTTCTCCCCAGGTTTGTCACAGCATTTGAAAGCAAACTAGAAAAGTTCTATAGGCCTTAACATATATGACAAAAATGTATCATGTCCTGTGGGCACACTATGGGGAGGTTGCAGCCAGGGAAGGGGGGCTAAATATGAATAAGATGTATTATGTAAAATCCACAAAATTAAATAAAATTTATTTTAAATAAAATGAAAAGACCAAAAAAACTTTGTAAGACATAAAAAAACTATTATTTATGACTAGATATTTCTAGAAACACAATTTAAATCAAGAGGCAAAAATTATATATAAAACCATAAGCAATTTTAAAAGATTCATTGTATTTATTATGTGTATATTTATGGGGAGTATGTACATGTGAATTCAGGTGCCCTTTAATTCCAGGAGAGGACATTGGGTCCCTGGAGCTGGAGTTACAGGCAAATATGAACCACCCTATGTGGGTACTGGGAACCAAATGCCATTCCTTTGCAAGAGCAGCATGTGTTTTTAACTGCCAAATTATCTCTCTAGTACCTGAAAGTACAACCAATTTTGAATTTATTTGGTCTGAAGTGCAAACTAAGAATTTGACATAGAACTAAACAGTCTTACTGCCCCCTGAAGACCTTAAGAGCAAAAAGAAACTGAAGAATGAGACAACTATAATTCACATCAGTAATTTCATCTTAACTCTCAGGATAAATTCCAAGTCCCTTAGCATGACACAAAAGGCTTCTCAAGATTTACCCCTCCTTGCCAGTTCTGATTTCACCTTACTATGCCCTCCTGTGATTTTAGGATTCCTGAAAATCTGGCCTTTAGTATTTCCCAAAGCATCAGCCCTTTAATGCCCTGATGCCTTTGAACCACTGAATTTGTTTTAAGCTGGGAAATTTCAAATTATTGGGAAAGACACACCAGAACTCAGCCTCTTCAACACATCCCATTTGTTGAAATGCTCCCCCAGTACCCAGTGAGGCTCCTTTCCCAAGGATACTGTGCTAGCTCTTTTACATACCTGTTTCCTTTACTACATTTAGGAAATACCTTTCACAGAACTCAGCTACTATGTCGTCCAAGGCAGAAATCATCTTTTCTGTTTAACATTATTTTATTCAGACAATGGTTAAGTCTTACTCAGAATGCCGTGTTATAGATCTATTTGGATCCTGCCTCATACTACCTAATTGTTCAATTTGTCTCTCTAGCTATTGGCAGCCCGGTGGGTATTGGAAGGGAAACTCACAGCTATTTTAAGAGGTTCTTATTGAGTCAGCCTTGAAAGTTTTGTTTATCATTTTCTGTATTCTGCTTCCTTTTCTATTCCTTGGGACCACTGAAAAGCATTTAAAGCCATCTTCCAATTTATTTTTCCAATGCATATTTCCAGCTGAGCTCTTTTTTATTACTGAGTATTTCCTCCTTCCGAATTCTCAAATCAGTTCTGAAAAGAGTTCACATCAAATTATTTTGGCTTCTCTGTTGTTTATACCGTTATTCCAAGCAACACAATAGGAGAGAGAAGAAAGGGAGGCTCTTTTAGAGGTTAGATGATATGGCCTAGCAATTAGAGCAAGTAGAAGAGAATGAAAAAAGATGCACAGACAGCCAACTGGACTCTCAATCAGATGTTTAGGCTTTCCTTGAAGAAAGGAAAGGTGTCTCTCATGAAGATATATATATATATATATGTCTCCACTTTCAGAATGTGCCAAGCCATGTAATTAAAGCCAGAAACGTTGTTGGAACAGGAAGAACAAAAGCAAATCTTCACAGGAGGCTGAGCATCCGCTTCATGAATGTTTCCTCTTGGAGCTTGAAAAGGGGAGAACCAATGCTCAGATGAGACAGAGAAACAGCAGCCACCACAGCATCGTTTCTGCGCACACCTCCCCAAGGCAGCTCCGTTGTCCGACTTTCTTTCTCTGCAAAGATGCGTTCCAGATCAGTGTGCAAGAATGAAATTGGTGTTCTTAGGAAAAGAGGAAAAAATCGTGTTGAATGTTGAAGTCCTAGAAATGAGTGACAGTCACATGTCCAAGAAGCTCTTAAGATGCAATGTGATGAGTAGTTACTCGGTTGGCTTCAGGGCTGCAGATGTGGCTCAGTGGGTAGAGTGCTCGACAACCTAGCATGCATGAAGCCTATGTTTGATCCCCAGTACCACATAAACCAGGTATGGTGGTGCATGCTGGGGGCAGGGGGCATGAAGATCAAAAGTTCAGGGTCACTCTCTGCTATGTAGGAAGTTGCAGCCAGTCTGGGATACCAGAGAACTATCTAAAAAAATATGTCATCACACTTACAAAGAGTTGGCTGATAAGGAGCTGATGAGTTTGGGCACTGTAAGACACTTTACTCTTCCATTACAGCAGGTTATATTTTCTTTTACCTTCACAATTATGACATGGAAAAGACTACGAAGACACCGTGTAGCATTGGGGAACAGAGCTTAGGACACTTCAGTCATATAAAAGGGCTTATGGTTTGGAAATGAAATATGGCTTTTATGTTTGAACCTTTAGTCCTGAACTGCTGTTACTGTTTTGGGAAACTGTAGACTCTTTAAAGAGGTGAAGAATAACCTGCAGGAAGTTGGTCATTGGTGGGTTTGCATTGAAGGTTCATGGTCTGCAAAGATGTAAGCAGCATCACCTCTCACCATCCTGTCTTTTCACCAAAATGGATTGTGTGCCCTCAAACCATGAGTCCTAATACATTCTCCTTTCCTTGAGTTGCTTCCTGTACAGGACTTAGTCCCCAATGATGATGAAAGAAACAAATCCATCTAACTTTCCTCACAGAGGGAACGATTATCTTATCAATCTCACCTAGAAATAAAGCAAATTTCTCCAGAAGAGACCCTTTCTCATTTTACTATACTGGAATGTCTTCTTTTTTAAAATTTTTATTTATTTTTATTTTTATTTATTTGTTAATGTGTATACGTGTATTGTCTGCATGTACGTAAGTGTATCCGGGTCTTGCAATGCCCACGGAGGTCAGAAGAGGCTGTCGGATCCCCTGATACTGGAGTTAAGGACAGTTGTTAGCTGCCATGTGGGTGCTGGGATTTGAACCCGGGTCTTCTGCAAGAACAATCAGTGTTCTTAACCCCTGAGCCATCTCTCCAGCCCCTGGAATGTCTTCTTATATCAACATTTTTAAATTGCCTATAAGTGCTTTTGCTTAGAGTTTCAGAATATATAAGAATAGGAGGGACCCAGGGGGCATTATCTTCTAGAAAGAACAGTATGTAGTATTTTCCTAATCTACTTAAATCACTAAAATATATATCCTTTTTCATTTTACCTAACCATCTTGTTCAATTAGTGCTTCTTGGAAATTCTGTTGAAATATACCAATGGAGAAAATGTACAAGGGCTTAGAGTAGACACCTTTGTTAAAATGACTAACGAGCTATGTGACTCTGAGTACATTTCTTTAGTCATTAAAGAAATGTTTTCAACTGCAACATGGAGTAAATGATGCAAGCTTGATTGACAGTATGAATTTGTGATGCCCAGTGATAGACCAATGAAAAGCCACTGTTTTTCAAAGGAAATTTTATTTCTTTCTTCTTTGCCCCACATAAATTTTGCTCATTTGTTTGTTTCTTTCAATCCTAGCATTGTTTCTGTTACTGTGATAAAATATCCTGATATAAGCAACTTAGAAAGGATATATTTGGGATCACAGGTCCAAGTGACAGTCCATTATAGTACAGAAGTAAAGGCAGCAGGCACATGAAGCAGCTATTTAGATTAAATCCACCACTAAGAACAAAACAGATGAATGCATGCGTGCTTGGACTCAGTTCACTTTCTCCTTTTCTACATAGCCCAGGACCTAAATCCAGGGAATCCTATATCTACTTTTAGGTTGGGTCTTCCCACACGAGTTAGCATAATCATGCCGATGCCTCATAAACAAGCCTACAGACCACCTTTATCTAGACAATTCCTTATTGGAACGCTCTTGGTTCTAGAGTATATAAAATACGCAAATATAATTAGCCACCGCAGTTTCTAAATACTTTAATTTTCTCTGAGTTATTTTGTATTTGTTCACGCTTACAGTTTCCCCAAAATTATTCCAAGATGAATTTACACAAAAAAGCTTATTAGTCATTCCCCACATCATAAGGAATTGAATTGTTCATTTTTCCTCTTTGATACAAGTTTCACTCATTGAAATGATATGAAATTTCTTCACCATAGAATGAAATTAAAAATACATTTTGGCAAACCTTGTCATTTTCCTAAGTTGAATGATTATATTCACTTATGCTGTAGGGCAGCAAAGAAAGTCACAATGTCTATAATTCCCTGAAGCAAGGGTTCGAGACGGGGTACCTGAGCAGTTGGGAGTGGGATCAGAATAAAAGACAGGAATGGATGCAAAAAAAGAGAAGGGGGAGTGGAGGGGAAGCAGAAAGGCAAAGAATAAAGGAGAGAAAGGAGAGAATGGGGAGAACAAACAAGATCTGTTAGGATTTGGGAAGGTGAACATTCAGACCGAAGAGCTTCAGTGAAGACCTGGCTTAGCTGACAACCAGCCTCATTTAACCCAATCCTAATATAAAATCTGGGGTATGAAAAAAAAAATCAAAACAGATTTATCTCACTTTAAGAGAAGGGATCTGGCCATTTTTATGTCTGCCATGAATTAAACACTGGGTGTAATATACTGAGAGAGAGCTGCCAGGCTCTGTGGTACCCATATGTTCAGGACAATTCTTAGAGGAAGCTGTGAACCATTCCTCAACATTGTTTTCAGCTGATGGAGGAATTACATCCTCAGTGCCTGGGGAGTTTTATCTGGTGGACCAGAAAGAGCATTGATTGTGAAGTTAGAAAGGCTTCTGGATTATAGGGATTTATAGAAAAGATATGATAGCTCAGAAGAGGGGGATTCCAGTACAGATAGAAGTGGGTAGATTCTGGATTTTAAATTATGACCATTGAAGCTCAAATATGAGTTGCCTCTCTGGTGGTGTCTTTTACTTGTGATCTAATTCCAAATTCTCTTTCTCTGTTGTGGTTTTTCCAAATTCTTTCATTTTCCACAAAGGCTTCAGTTTCTGCAATATCTTGGTGGCTAACATTTGGCCTGACACACTGATTTCATTTGTTTTACTGTCACTTAGCACTTCCAAGCGGGCTTTGTCTAGCCACATAGACTTTGAAGGTCCCATTTTGTACTCTTGATCTCAATTTATTCCCCGGTCCCTAACCTTCTGCTGTCTAAACACTTGTAAATCTTCTGCAATCTGCTCTTCTGGACCAAAATACTGGCCTTCTCCCCTCAAGGTTTTAGCTATGAAGCAGGGCAGGCAGAACTCCTTTCAAACTTGGACCTAAATGATTTGGTACCAAGTCTTGATGCCCACAGAGGTGTCAGGAAAAGGTAGTCAGATGAGAAGATAAAACAAAAAAGTTTTCTGGATTTTAAAAATGATTTACAGCTTATTCTCTGGAAGTATAAACACTGAGTTTGCCTCAAACGGAAAAGGATGCTTTATAGCCTGGTTACTGCTGTAAGAACACTGCTTATATGACACCTAGTAATTGATTCCAACATCACCAGGAACATCTAAATATAGTCTTGGTCCTATGTTCAAAAACACCATAACATTAAAATAGTTACTAAGTTCAATGTTGTATAACTGTATTAATTCAACTGTGAACCTACAAATTTTATAGCCACTTTTGAAAGAGATGTATCTTTGCTCTGGAAATTGTTATTGAGTATGTTAAAGCTGTAATGAAATGCTTCTTCTAAAAAATAAAAAATAAAAAAATTCAAAAAAATATATGTAACTTGGCCAATAAAAAATAGTTACTATCAACATATTTTGATGCTTAATATGCAAAAGAGCAATATCTGAAACTTTCATTCTTGCTATAAAATCTCATCAATATATGCAGTTACTGGAATAAAAGTTTGATTAAGTAGAATCCCTGGAAAGGGCTCATTTGATCACTTCAAAGTTAATGCAATTTGTCTTCACAGTCTTGTTGAAAAATCCTTTCAAAGGACATTAGTCCATTTCTTGTCTTGAAAGTACAGACTTCCAAAAATAATTGAGTTTTTGTTTTATAACTAAAAATCTTACAGGGCTACAAGGTGATCTGAACACCCATTTTCACTTATGTAGATTGCACACATGAAAAACAGAGGGGGTCACTTTGAATATTTATTGTTTTTTTTTATTTTGTTTTTGAATTCCTTGATGGAACTAGATAGGTGTATCCTTTATGTCTGGTCTGACAAGCTAAAGTGGGGACAATGTACAGTTAATTGAGGTTCCTGCTGTTTTCTGGTGCCATTAATCAAGGTTTTGCTGTAAAATAATTCATTTTTCATGCATGCAGACATCTCTAATTTAGTCTTATTTAAGAGGGTTACAGGGAAAATTTGAGTCCATACATTTATTTGAAATACAATTAGAATAATGGAAACATCTATATCTTCGTAGCATTAAACACCCTAGAATGGACAATTAAAAGCCATCCCAGATTAATACTATTAAAATGTCATGGCTAATACAGGCCTGGCTATCTGATTTATCATTCCTCATGACTATATAACTTACTCAGAAGCTAATAATGAGGAAGGATGTTAAATGAACACAGCTATGAATTCTTAAGTAGTGAAGGAATAAAGATTCCTCAGAGTAGACTGCTTCTCAAAGACTCCAATTATTTAAAATATGATTGGTTGGGATGAATATTCCAACCTCACCTACAGAATACTGCAGCCTGTGGGAACGGTCAGGAAGGGAACAGTGTCAGGTGGTAAGCGCTAGGTGGGGTGCATGCAAGATTAAACGATGTATATGGCTACATGTGCCACAGTGATCATTATGGTAACCGATTTGTTTTTCAGAAAAAAGGCATGGTAAATATTAGACTTGCAGTTGCATAATTTACAAAACTGATCTACAAGGAGTCAATGGTAGAGGCTAGAGAAATGACTCAGCAGTTAAGAGTGCTTGCAGTTCTTGCAGAGGACCTGTTTTGTTTCCACCACCTACATTGGGTAGCTCACAACCAAACTCCTGCAACTCCAGCTCCAAGGGATCCAATGCCCTCTTCTGGCATGCACAGGCACATACATGCATGTGGTACACCCACATACACATAAATGTAATTTTTAAAAAGGAATCAGCAGTAACGATGCCTCTTGAAGAATGCCTGTGGCTCAGGGGCCGGGGAGATGGCTCCATCGATAAAGGACCTGACTTCAAAATCCCTTTCCTTTCTTGGGTATACTGAAAAATAACCAGTGTGACTGTTCATATTGGAAAAGCACATTTTCATTTGGTCATCTTATTTCCATAATCCTGTGCAAGTCTGGCCCTTAGCCCCAGGTTATTCAAGGTCTGGTTAATTGTTGTTAATTGCTTCATAATCATTCCTGAGAAAAAAATCAATGATATAAATGTCATTTCCTTTCAAGGGAACAGATACCTTGGCCTCAAACAGACCTTCTTGACCCAAGCTGTATATTAGAATTATCTGGGGAGATTTTTAAAACAACCCTGGTGCCAGGCTCCACCTTCAGATATCTAAAGTTCATTGATCTGAGGGGGAGCCAGGGTCTCACTCCCACTGTTTTTAATGTTCCCAGGTGATTGTAATGTGTAGCCAAGGTTGAAAAACATTGACTGAAAGAAAGAAAAGTAACTCCATTCCAGCATAGGATGAACTGCTTGCTCTCCTGGCTTCCAGATTGGTGCTAGCCTTCAGATCAATTGGCTCATTATACATGAGAAGCAGAGAATTTGCTCCTAGTTGTGTTTGGCAAGCTCTTGAAGGAGCAGCAGGCACCTGTTTTAGATTTTGGCACCCATTTAATCTTTTGGATTGGTGGGGGACTGGAACTGGTTGACAGAAAACAGATGATTTCTTCCGCCAAGGCTGCCTATCTGCCTCACTGAGTCTCCAACCTCTTGCTAAGCCTCTGCCCCTCCTCTGTTCACCAACTCCCTAAGACCCATGCTCTCGTCCACCGTCTACAACTTGTCTTTCTTCCTGGAGTCAGACAAAGCCATAGTGCTCAGATGGGCTCACAGGAGGACAAGTATTCCTCAGCTTTCAGCCCACATAGCTCACGTAGATTTTTGTTTGGTTTGTTGGTTTGTGTATGTGTGTATATATGTGTGGTATATGCAGGTGTGCTTGGGGTTTCTGTGTCTATTCATGTGTGGAGGCCAGAGGAGAATGTCAGGTGTCTGACTCCATTACTCTCCATCTGTTCCCTTGAGACTTGAGACAGGTTTATCATTGAACCTGGCAGCCAGGAAGACGCAGTGATCTTATCATTGTTCCCCACATTGCGGTTCCAATTTCCTGTGGAGCCACATCCAGCGTTCTACATGGGTATTGGCGATCCAAACTCAAGTCCTCCATCTCGTGCACCATGCACTCTTGTCCTTCAGTCATCTCCCCAAACCCCTCACATACAACTTTTCGTCTCCAACGGACTACTACACAAAAAGCATTTCTGACGCATTTTGCATATTTCCTCCCTTAAGTCTTCATTAATCTCTTTTCCACCTTTCTGATTACTTTACACCATTTAACAATTTCACATATATATAAATTTTCCTCAAGTTTTTAAATTCTTCAGGAACAACTACAACATATTTCACTATATGAAGTTGTAAGGCTAAGGGATGAAGGAGAATGGAAGGGAGAGACAATCACTAAATAGAATCCCTCCTGGATGTGTGAGCTAGTTATCCTTCCCAAACAATCTTTGGGTGCTCAACTTTTTAGCCCCATTGAGAAGAAATAAAACTGAGGCTCAGAGGGGTAAAATAAGTAGCTTAAAATGAGAGAGAGTTCATATCCCTTTGTATCACCAATTCACTGTATTAAAGGTAAATGCTAAACTGGGATTTTCAGTCAGTTGGGTAGGCAGGCTTGAAACTTGGTGTCTTTGTTCTGGGGAGCAGCACTGCCCCCGACTGCAGGCAGAAAAGGAGTAGGACGCATGCCCCTGCAAGCCACTGGCTCACTAAGAGAATGAAGGAGGAAAGGGACAAGCCATGGCCTTCAGGAGCACGCATTCTAAGCTGGCTCTCCATGCCCTTATCTAAGGTAGGGGAAGATCCCACGAGAGGACATTTGAAAAGTTCAGGACAGCCTAGAAACAGGCTGTATATGAATCTAATTCTGAGGCTCAGCTAAAGAAGGCAGTTAACAGGCAGGAGAGACGGCTCAGTGGTTAAGAGCACTTGCTGCTCTTAAAAAGGACCAGAGTTCATTTTCTAAAACCTATATTGGGTGAATCAAAACCACCTGTAACCCCAGCTCCAGGAAATCTGACAAGCTCTTCTAGCCTCCATGGGCGCTCACATGCATTTGGGCATACACACATGGGAAGAAACACACACACACACACACACACACACACACACACACACATCACCACCACAACCACCACCACCACCATCATCATCATCATCACCATCATCTAAAATAAAATAATTTTTTAAAAGAATGCTTTTGAAAAATAATATGGCCAATATTGGCTTCATCAGCAAAACATACCTATCTTTCAATCCTGCTTTCTGTGCTGGGTCATGATTGCAGAATTTGGTTGGGAACTGTGGTCTAAGGCAGGGGCTGTCGATTTCAATGTATGGACCTCAATCATTGGCAGTTGGGAACTTAGTAAAAATATAAATTCCTGACTCCAACACAAACAATAGATCATAAATTCTGATGGCAAGATCCAGAAATCCAAATTGTAAGTCGTCCCAGGTGGCTTTCAGGCTCCCTGTCAATCCAGAGGTAGTCAGGGTCTCCCCCACATCCTGTGGTCTGGACAGTAGCAATCACATCTCCTGGGAGCTTGTTAGAAATTCCCATCTCAGACCCCACACCAGGGTGACCTTCCTAGGTCTGTTTTCCTTTTTGTTGTCTTTTTGAAACAGAGTCTCTCTGTAGCCCCAACTGACTTGCAACTCACTATGTAGACCAGGCTGGCCCCAATCTCACAAACATTTACTTACCTCTGACTCTGAGTGCTGAGAGTGAAGGCATGTGCCACCATGCCCAGCTTCCTGCTTTGAACTTTAACAAATTTCACAGCACAGATTTGTTTTAATTTAATTTTTGATAATTTCATACATGTATGCACATGTTGTGAACGTATTACCCTTTACCTTTTTTGTGTGCCCTCCCACTCCTACAGACCTCCTTCTTCTTCCCAACTAGTCTGCCTTCTACTTTCATACTAAGCTAACTGGGTATGTCGCAAACCTGCCTTTTGAATACTTACATTTATACCCTGAGACCACTGTTGCTCTCTGCCTTGGCCAGAGACATTGCTTTTGGGAGGGGGTAAAAGTTAATATAGAGACTCTTAACTAGATGAAATAAAGAGAAGAAATGACTGTTGAGTGCTCAGCCCTAAATGAGAAATAGATATCATCCTTCAAACCCCAAGGTCCAGAGAAAACTATGGAAAAGGGGTCAGAAAGACTGTAAGAGTTATGGCTACCCAGACAAGACCTGAACAAATGATTGAATGAATGAATGAATGACATTAAAGTTTTAAAAGTTCTGGTTCAAAGACAACAAAGCAAAATTCAAATCAGGGCCAGAGAGTAGCCAGAGAGATTTTAGTATGTTGTTTAAACTCAGCCACATTTGCCTTGGAGCCTAGGGAATGAGGCTGGAGTGATGACAGACATTGAAGGTGGAGAGATGGTTCTATGGAAATCTCTGGAAGCCTGAAGCAAATATTCTCCTGGATCTGCCCTAATTAACCTCACCCCAGCTCATTGGTTAATTCTGCTGTTTGCAGCACCTTCTGAACCCAGACCATCACCTGGGGCCTACTGTGTCTCATTTCACTATGCAAAGTTCCATTGGTGACAGATCTGCATGAAATTTCCAACCCAATTCCTTTTGAAGTTCTTGCTGCATGTCAAGCTTCCCTAGGTGTCCACAGAGGGTCTTTTCTCAGTCCAAACATATAGAAGCCTACGATCAATAAGGGCCAAATCAACGTTGAGCATTTTAACATGTGGCAGAGGTGTAACTAAGTAGTTGGAGAAATTGTTAAGAGGTCAGGTAGCAAATACTAGCTTTGTAGCTAGCAAGAATCTTTGTATATATTTGGCATTTCACAGAACCTGAGGCTTAGTTTGATTAGTTATTAAAATTATGGTGGGCCAGTGGGGAGAATCCTGATAATTGGTTTAGGTCATAGATAATCAGAAATGTCTTTCCCAGTGGGATGAAAACTATTCAAATTTGTTATTTAAATCTCTTTGTCATTCTGCATTCTGCTCATATGTAGAGTGGTGTGTCTTCATCCTGGAAGAAAGTAGACACCTTTCAATGTTCTTTATTTGGGGCTAGTTAACATTTTCAAGAGGGTTGACTTAAATATAGCTCTTCTATTCAACTTCCAGAGCCTAGCTTTATCTCATTAAAGAATTAGCATTGGGGTGTGTGTGTGGAGAAATGGTTTCATGGTAAGATTTCTTTCTATGCAAACAAGGGAACCTGAGTCTGAATACTCAGCATTCACATAAAAAGCCAGGTGTGACTGCATGTACATGTAACCCTAGCATTGGGGGAGGGGTAGAGAGGGCAGATCCTGGGAAAGTTTTGGTCATTCAACCTAGCTGAAATGGTGAATGTCCAGTTTACTGAGAGACCTTGTCTTGAGAGGATAAAGTAGAAAGTGACAGAGGAAGAAACCTAATATCCTCCTCCTCACCCAGTCTCCACATGCACACACATGACATGCACACCTGCACACTCACAATCATGTGCCACTGCCCCCAATATATATATGAGAGAGAAGAAAAGAAGAAGAATTTGCCCTTCCTATTCAGAATGTTATTTTATTTTTACTGGTATCTCCCAAACTTGGAATTGGAATCTGGAATCACACACAAATCATTCTTAGCCTTATGTGTTGCAAGCACTGAGGGGAAATAATGCTTTTTGAGAGGTGATGCCTGTTATTTGATTCTTTGCCTTCGGATATGAAATATATCACTGCCCCTTAACAGTATGAAATGTTGCATGACCTCCAGTAGATATCTAAGACAGTACCAAATTTATGTATTCAGTTTCTTTACTATACATGCATATCTGTGATTGATTAAATTTAAACTTATAAATCAAACACTATAAGTAGTCACAATAGATTTGAATAATATTTATGAGAATGCTGTCATCATTAACCTTTGATATTTATACTTAAAGGCTGTATATGTGCAAAAAATATCACAAGAAACCCCATTTACATGGACAACTAACATGTAAATTAAATCTAAATGACTGACAGCACAGTTTTTCTTTTGCATCTATGAATTGCCTGCATCTTAACCTTGTGTTTTACGGGTCATTATCAAGAAAAATAAGGAATTCCTTGAACACTGAAACTACAGTATCACAACAATTTTGTCACTGAAATGCTTGCTAAGTGCTAAGAGGCAGGCAGTGTATACAACATGCATATCCCAGGACAAAGAGATGATTTGCATTCAGAGTTTAACAAAGTTTTATCACAATGCTCAGAACCACACACGACTTAAAACATATGCATTACTTATATGGGAAATTCCCAGATAACACTTGCAGTTTTCAGTGAACTGTGGATAACTGAAAGTGCAGAAAGGAAAAGCATGGATAACAGGATGCTTCCTCCTAAGAACATCAGCAGCCACCAGGAACCATGAAGGCAGTACTGTGAGTGAACAGTCACTTCAGAGACACTGAGAGCTTGAGGACACTGGCATCACTCACAAAATGTTGACAGTGCTTATGCCTGTTCTTGTTCCCAAAAGAATGCTTAAACTGTTCTGAGGTAGCCCCACTATTACCATATTGACAAGAACTTCTAAAATCCTGGCACCATTGGCTGGGTTACTTTCTTCCCCTCCTTCCAGTCTCCGTAAACTATGTCTCTAATATACTTTTGCCTTGGCTTTTGTTGGCTCCCTGCCTTTCACAGTCACCCATGACTTTTGATGTGGGTAGTGAGTATCCAAACTCATGCCCTTGTCTTTGTACAGCAAGCATTCTTACCCAGTGAGCCATCTCCCAACCCCCAAAACTAATACTTGAGTGAGACAAAAATAGATTTTTTATAAACAAACTTTCTTACATTTCAAATTTATTTCAAATATTTTACACAAAAAAGGACAAAGAATAGTGAACTGGACATTAAACACAAAGGGAAAAAAAACTACAAATAATCTCGCCAACTAAAAATAACTCCAGAAAACATTTTATGACCTTATTTCTACCATTGGAACATAAAAAAATCTTTATCCAAATGTGTCATGTTAAATATATCCTTTGGCAGTACAAATGTCCTCTTTAGAACAATACCATGTCCAGTAACTAGAGAAAAGGACTCTCTCTGTGTGTGTATGTGTGTGTGTGTGTGTGTGTGTGTGTGTACATGTTCCTGTGACTGTGCACAGGTGTTCCTGTGAACTTGCATACTTGCATGAAGGTCAGAAGTCAGAAATGGGTGTCTTACTCTCCACCTTATTTATCTAAGATTTATTATTTACATACCTTAAAAGTATTCTATTTATTTTTTTTAATATTTTATTTATTTTTTATTATTTTACTTACTTATATTTATCATTTATATTATTTTATTTATTGTCTCTCTGTAGCCCCTGCTGTCCTGTAACTATGTAGACCAGGCTAGCCTTGAACTCACAGAGATCCTCCTACCTCTGCCTCCTGAGTGCTGGGATTAAAGGCGTGTGCCACCATGCCTGCTTATTATTTTATTTTTTATGTGTTTTGCCTCCTTGTGTGTAAGTGCACCCATTTTATGCAATGCCTTCAGAGGTCAGAAGAGGGCGATGTTGGATCCCTGGAACTAGAGTTATGGATGTTTGTTAGCTGACAAGTGTGTGCTGGGAAGTGAACTTGGGTCCTCAGCAAGAGCAGACAGTGCTCTTAACTGCTGAGCCATCTCTCTAGGCCCTTATTTATTTGTGGTGTTTGTATATGTGTGTGCCTGAATGACATACCATATGTATACCAGATGAATGCAATGCCCATGAAAGCCAGAAGAGGGTGTCAGATTCCCCTGGAACTGGAGTTACAGGTTGCTGTGATCTTCCTTGTAAAGGTGCTGGAAAACAAACCCAGGTCCTCTGCAAAAGCCGTAAGCGGTCTTGACCACTGAGTCATCGCTTCATTACCAGCACTTTAATTTTTGAGGCAGTGTGTCTTTCTGAACATGCAACTCAGCTATTTGGCTAGTTTCAGGTTCAGAAAGTAGACGGATGACTAATGATTCCCATTACAACCCAGGGATCCTCCTCTGCACTGGGATTATAGATGTGAAGTGTCACGGTCAGCTCTTTTTACCGGGTTCTCGGGGATCACATTTAGGCGTTCGCGTTTACTTGACTGAGCCATCTCCCCAGCCCAGACGATGACTCCTTACAGCAGCGTTTGGAGTGAATGTGAGGGTACCTCTTGACATACACTGTAGCTTTCATGGACAACTACCTATTTTCTGTTGTGTTTCTTTTTTAAAAAGTAAACAAGAAATGATTAGTGTCCATGTTTGTATATCTTTGCAAATCCAGCAATCAACGATACTGAAAGACAAGAGGGTGAAACAGCACAAAGCTGATATAACAAGATAGAAAAGGTATTGGCAATAACAGAAATCAAGCAGTCAGTCCTATCCTGAAAGCAAAGCACTCAAATAAACAAACCCACTCTTACGAGGTTAAGATTATCTTTGTTACATTTTATTTATTATTAGTTTATATGTGTGTGTATGATTTATGTGTGTGATGTATATATGTGTGATACGTCTGTATATGAAGTGTGATGGGAGTGTGGTATGCATAATATGTGTGTGGGAAATGAATATGTATGTATGTGTATGTGATATGTGTATGTGTGTATATTAGTGTGTGGTGTGTATGGCATGTGTGTAGTATGTATATGTATAAATACATATGTGATGTATGTTTATGTGTGGTGGATATGTGTATGGTGTGAGTAGGTAATGTATGTATGGGCATGATGTGTATATAAGTATGTATCTGTATGTTGTGTGTGTATGGTGTGTTTATGTATGTTATGTACGTGGAGCATACATGCCACATTCCACATGTAGAGGTAAGAGGACAACTCTGTGGAGTCCATTCTCTCCTTCCACCTTTATATAGGTTCCCAGGTATGAAACTCAGGTAACAAGGTTTGCATGATAAGCAATTCTACCCACTGATCCATCTCACTGACCCCTATAATCTTTTCTAAGTGCTAACTAACACTTTGGAAGCACAACATGTCTATTTCTCATGGAGCCTTCTAATAAGATGCAGTATCTAAGTAGTTTCCATCCTATGCAGCAGCGTCTCTCATGATGTCTTGGCCAAGGACCACATTTTTGCGTGTTTCCTTTTGATGTCCTTCCAAATTTTCATGGATATATACTTTTGTAAAATAGTATAAAGATGAATACATAGAAAAAATAAAATAAAAATGATATACACTATACAAGCCTATATTTTTATTACTCGATTTCAGAGTCATAAAATTTCTTCGACAAATTGCCATAAATATTTTTAAAGTGTACTCTCAAGTCTCTACACTTGATTTTTCATGATGGGGCAGTAACTAATGCTTTACAGCTCAGTGTTGGTGGACCCTAATCTGGGCAGCACTGGTTTTGAGCATAGTCTCAAATAAATGCTCCAGCCAGTGGGATCATCCTGTGTTGGGATGGGGAAAAGTTTCTAGCAGAGTTATTAGGGAAATGATAATTCAGGGTGCTGGGGAGAGGGTTCAGCAAATAAAGAACTTGCTGTGAGGATGAGGACTGGGGTTCCAATATCCAATGCCCGCATAAAAGCTAGAGAAGCGTGGCAACCCACCTATAATCCCAGTGCCCGGTGCCAGGGAATCCTTGGTGTAAGCCAACTAGCTAGACTAATTGAACAAGGAAGCCCAGGACTCAGTGAGGGACCCTGCCGTGATATGTAAGGTGGAGAACGATCAATGAAGACTCCAGATGCCAACATCTGACCTCCAAACATGAAGGCCTGCAAACGTGTGTGGCCATACATGCAGGAAAAAGAAAACACATGTACACATACAAAATAGTCACATAGGTATTTTTGGTTATTGAATGAAATAGGAAAGTGGGGCTAGAGTCAAGAATATTAGAGACAGAGGGAGCTGGGAAAGACAGATGACAGAACTGGAACGATCCAGAGAAAAAGAGTACAGACTGCATAAGAACAATATGGCTGTCTGGGGACATGGCTCAGTTGATAGACTGCTGTCTAGTATGCACAAAGCCCTGAGTTCCATCTCCAGTACCACATAAAGCCAGGCATGGTTGGCAAACTCCTGTAATCCCAGCACTGGGGAGGTGGAGGCAAGAGGCTTAGAAAGTATAATAAAGTGAGTTCAAGGCCAGCATGAGATACCTGAGACATACTGAGATAAGAGAGAGGGGTGTTGGGGGGGCAGAAATAGAGACGGACAGAGACACAGGAAGAGATAACAAGGAATAAATCCATTAAAATTTCTTGGAAGTTCTAATTCTAGACTTAAGAATGTTTTTTTCCTTATAGCTATTTATTAAAACATGTTTGTAAGTTTTAAGCTTTTCTGTGTATTTTATAATTTTAAGATCTCACACATACACAAACATCTATGTGCTAATATTTGCTATGGCTGTGACAGGTACTTCTCTGTCAACACAATTGGATTCAGGGGAGAGATGGGAGATCTATATTGGAGGTGACTTTGCCATATTCATATTGAAAAGCACATTATTTCTGTCCAAAAACCTTCCAACACCCTTAAATAAAGAATTTTGTACTTATCACATATACAAGGGATAAAAGACTGATAAAAAAAATGAAGACAAGCCAAAATCTTATTTTTACCAGCAAAGGACACAGTCTATTATTCTTAGAGAGAAGTTGTCAAGTGAGATGAACTCTACAAGATGAATTCTGTCTGTGACTAACATTTAAATGCCGAGAAACAGGGCTGAGAGAGGGCAGCCTTCACACTCTCCCCTTATTTCTCTCTTACTTATTGGTAGTTCCTTAATGAAAGGAAGAGAGAACAGTCTTTCACTCTTTAACTTAACCTTTAGGATGATGTGGCAAATCACGCAGGCAGGACTGACTACATGATAGAAAATATTTTATTAGGATGTATACACAGTTATGTGTATATCCATGGACACAACAAGATTATCTCAGAAAATTTATAGTTAACCTAAATTTCAGGAACGATGCTTCATTGGCATCTTGCTTTTTAATTTTATTTAAACATTTATGTTATTTTAATTGTGTGTGTGTGTGTGTACACACATGCACATGCCTATGCACATGCATACATGAAGCTGCAAACAGAGGTCAAAATGAGTGTCAGATCCCCTGGAGCTGGAGTTACAGGTGGTTGTGAGCCACCCAACCTGGGTGCTGGAAATCAAACTCAGGTCCTCTGCAAGAGTAGTGCACTCTTCACTGTGGAACCATCTCTCCAACCCAGTAAGTTTTGTTTTTCTGCATAAAAGAGGAGGTGGTATGAAGCTGATGAAGGAGGTTAAGTGTCCCTTGTTCTTTGTAATTATTCCTTTCCATTTCTATCTCTAATTTACCTAAAGGAGATTGTTTCATTTCTTAAATCAGGGTTCTAAACAATTACTCTCTGGGTTTCTTTGGAGTTGGTTCATCAAATGCAAAGGAAGAAAGATGAGGTGGAATTATTTCTCTAGCATCATTCTTAGGTCCATGTTCCAATGTTCTTTGGAAGCCTTTGTTGTCCCCGCCACGCCCCCGCCTTGGAGCCAAATACTCCAGAGACATCATATCGAAGCTTCTTTCGTGCAGGCAGCATCATGCCTGGGTGGATTCTGCAGTCATTGGCAGGTCACTAAGCCAGTAGGGTATTTTGGTCCTTCTTTCCTTTGGCTGATTTTTGAATTATTTTAAATTGATTTAAAACAATCGATTTTTCTGCCCTAGGATCAGAGGTAAGCAAGAAAAATTAAGACTTATTACAGGGTCAGAGCAAATGAATGAGTTAATTAAATGTATTTGGCTCAACAGAAATGCAACTCAGTGTGGGGAGGGGACAAAGGCAGTTCTGCTCTTTGAACCACTGGGATATCTATTGAACTGGGTGTCACTATGGTTACTTTTTTAACTGGCATTTCCTATTTGGCAAAAATTGTAATGAGAGGATAAGAAAGAGAGAGAGGACAAAATGCTAAGAACGAGTGAGCTTTCCAATTCTCCTTGGTCATTTTCCTGCTAGTTAAAACACGGAAAAGAAAGGAAGAGGAGGGGCAAAGTGAAAATGAGCATGGCAGGTGCTCCAAAGGAGAAAGAGGGACAAGAAAAGTACGCCATCAGGGGTTCCCTTATCTGCTGTCAGGACCCAGAAAGGAGCTCACAACAACTACAGATGGAGCAATGCATCGGTCAGAAAGTATCTACAATGTGAGCGTGGGGATCTGAGTTCAATCCCTAGCACCCATGTAAAACTCTGGGTTTGGTAGCATGTAATTATATTCTCAGGTCTCCGGAGTAGACACAAGCAGATCCTTAGAGCTCTCTTACCAGACAGCCTAGCAGAACCGGTAAACCCCAGACCCATGAGAGAACAATATCTCAAAAAGGACGGTGGACAGTATCCTGGGAAATGGCATCTGAGGTTGACCTCTGGCCAGCATACACATGTGCACACATGTTCATATGCACGTTCATATACATAGACACCTTCATGCACCTGAAGAAGGACACCCCCACATAAATATTCACAATGATCACAGGTCCATTTGAAATCAAGGGTGGAAAAGCAACTATTTTAAAAGACCAGTGAGGTAGTGGTGCTAGAGAGATGGCTCAGAGGTTGAGACCACTTGCTGCTTTCAAAGAGGACACAAGTTTGGTCCCATCACACATGTAAGACAACTCACAACTACCTGTAACCCTGGCTCGGGAATTCCAAGGCCTTTCTGGCCTTCTCAAAAATTCACATTCGTGTGGTCATACACACACACACACACACACACACACACACACACACACACACAGACAGACAAAAAAAAATAATGAAATAAATCTAATAATGAAAAATCTTAATGGGAGTAGCAAGGAGGCTGGCTCAGCACAAAAGAAGAAATGACAGGTGTGGTATAAACAGACACTTGGACCCCATACCCAGGGACCACAATTGCCAGCTTCAAGAGCCCCAAACGTGTGATTTCCCAAGCTCAGCATCACCAGATGTTTTGATGTTTCAAGAAAAGCTTCAAAGCTGAATTTTTATTTAAAGCATCCTGTTTGTCAAAATGGTCAGCTGCTGTGAACTCTTCTTTGTCCCCAACTCTAAGGCAAAAAGGAAAGAAGAAATGAAAATTAATTCTCCCATTAGTTCGTCTCCAGCATATTTAATTTCTTCTTATGTTGTTTTCATGCTTTTATATCTGGACCTTTGTTTATGGGAAATTAGAAATTCCTGAAGGGCAGACACCATGGTCCATATTTCACTGTGTGCTATTTATACTCTTCAGCATAAATTTGAGATCAGGTTTGATTAAAACCTTGTATGTCTGTATTAAAATTATGTGGTAATGTATTCTTTTTACTACCTTCTTCTGAATGGAACAGATCACGAGCTACATTGCTGTGTTCATGCAGTGTGTGCTATCATGAAATAGAAAACACTAATGTAAACAGTTGTGTCCTCAATTCACTTGCTTTGCTTTTAGAGGCTTGTTAGTTCCAAAGCTGCCAGGTAAAATCTTTGAGGTTTCAGAGGCTGTTTGCAACTTGCTTCAAAACGAAATAACAAGTTGAGTGCAGTAGCTATTTCCATTTATGAAACTTAGTATAATTATAAGGGTATTATTTGTGTGTATTGGTACATGTTTGTGAGGGGGGTGTGCATGTAGAGGTCATGCATGTAGGGTGTCCATATGTTTGTGCATGTAGAGGTCAGAGGACAACTGCGAGCATTCTCTCTCAGGAGCTGCCCATCTTGATTTCAAGATAGGGTCTCTCACTGACTTGGAACTTACCAACAAGTCTAAGCTTGTTGGACACTGAGTCCCCACTATCTGCCTTTATCTTTGCCTCTCCACTGCTGGGAATAGAAGTGTATATGACAATACCCAGCTTTATTTCCAGGGATTTAACTCAGGTTTTCATGGATGTAAAGTAAACACTTTACAAACTGAGATATCTCCCAGCTCATAAAAGTATTCATGATTAGGAGTCAGCAAACCATTATTTAAAAAACCCAGATACATTTTAGATACTGTCGTCATTTTGTATGGTCAACTGTCATGAGCACATGGCTCTGTCACTCAAGCAGCCACAGAGAAATGAGTTACTGCCTCACAAAATAAATTTGCAAAAGTAGGCATTAGGTAGGATCTGGGCAGTAGGTCATAGCTTGCCCATCCTTCCTTCACACGAAACACTATTTCTCAGCCTAAATAAATGCCTCCATTTCAAATTCATTTTCTAGTGCACATGGCTCACTTCACTTGGCATTCCACTCTGCCTCCTGCTTAAAATTGCCCAGTCCTCATCTCTCTGTCCCCATCTTTGTACAGGCCATTATTACTTCTGCAAATCATTACTCCTTCTGATACCATATCCAACAGCTATTCAGTCTTCACCAATTCTCTCATTTTTGATAGCTGAAAATAGCTTTAAATTTGGTCTATCTTTCTCTAACTTCTCATGCCTCCAACAGTCTACTTGGATATATTGATTTTTTAAAAAGATGAAACAATAATATAATTACTCTTCAAACACCTTATCTCTTGTGGTCCATTAAAATGTACATATATGTGTATTTACCAGTACACACACACACACACACACACACACACACACACACATATATATATACATATATATAATCTAGTATCTAAGTACCTCTTAGCAAATTAAAATTTATAGTTCTGTAAGACTTAGAATTCCAGGAAATTTTCGTAAATAATCATGGTGCAATATGACCTGATTCTATAACATCATGAAATCTATAATTCAAGTACAGCATCTCAAATAAAACACTACATGAAAGAAACACATTTCAAATTTAATTATTTAATTATTAACAATAGAAAATTATCCTTTAAATAAAATTACTTTATTTTAATTAACTCACACACAATCATCACAGAGTTGGTTTAAGGAAGCCACTCAAACACTTGCTCAGTCCCAAACACTACATCTCAGTGAATTTATGTACAGTTAGAATGGCCATTCTTAAGCAAAGGAGCTTAGCTTAGAGTTTTACATTTTCGCTATCAGTTACATTTTCATTCATTAATCTACCACGAGAAAAGAAAATTTTCTGATGTAGTTGAGAGTAAAAAAATGAGTTTATATCCTCTTTATGACTCAAATCATATATCTTTCATTTGTAATCTGTCTTTCCTCAGCCCCTGATAGTGCCCTCTCTTGCATTCCTAAATGTTATGCCACACTTACACTTGTTTACATATATGCATAAATACACTAGAGGCTAGGATCTGAATGTAAGGGATAACATGCATTTCTTTTCTTTCTGAGATTCTCAGACTTCAAATTTGAACAATCACCAAAGGAACAGATGCTGGGAATCAATCAATCATTGCATTGGTAAAGGTCCTGATTCTTTACAGCAGGACCAATGTGCATTTTTGCTTCTAACATCACATTTTCAAAAATGTGATGCACTTATTATTAAAATTCTTACTTAGGCTATTTGATCTCGGACAACTGAAATGAAGTGTAGCTTAGAGTGAAAAGTTTTCAAGAAGAGGAGTAGACAGAGAATGAGAAGGATTTCTGAACAACCTCATTACAGTAACGACAGGAATAAGAGATTGCTGAATGCCCAGAGCTAGAAGAGATGTGTACTTAAAGCGTCGTGACAAATGAATAATCCAGTGCCATTTTTCTGAAAACAAGTTTGTTTTTTTTTTTTCAAGAGGAGACAGTGTGATTGAGTTAGTAGGGTGACCTTTCACCTCTTGTCCTAAAATGAGAGACCCTGAGTTTGAGAGTCTCCACAGGACAAGTTACCCAAAGGACACCAGCAGTGGTCACCTGAAGAGTAAGAATGCATGAGTGGCAGGTGAAACTGACAGGTGTGCACTGTGTTGTCATCTTAGGAGCACAGATTTCGTGTTAGCAACTTCCCTGAGCATTCCACTGTCGTTCACATAGTTAATCAAATGAGAGCCATACAATTAATCAAATGAACCAGTTGAGTGAGTGACATCTTGGTTGGGCAAGGTGTTAAAAGCCTGCCAGGAAATCTCCTGTACAAAAATCTTTCAAAGAATCTTTCCCATGATTCCTGTATGCTGATTAGTGTGCATTGGTAACATTTGTCTAACATCCAGCAACTTTTGTATCATGTTAACCACTTATCAAATATCAACCAACAATTAAACTCCTTTGATGTTCTAATTATTAGAGAAAATTTAAACCTCAAATTGGGAAACAGGCCGACAGAAAAAAGGATAAGATGGTTTTTCTAAGGCTAGCAAGAGAGTTCACATTAGGATGAGGCGGGGCAGTAGGGGTGGGTTTCTAAACTCTCACAAGGCTCTCGGAGCACCCCACATAATCTAGAATGAAGAAAAGGTTCAGAAAAGGATGCATAAAGGAATAGTGGTAGGATTCCCACACAGTCACCATACATACTACAAATCCACTCCTCAGTCCCATCAGAGGTCAAGGGTGTGTAATTCAAGGGCATATGGACATTGATAGGGCTCCAGATCAATGGGGAATTACCTATTATCCTTTTCCATTTTAATCTAACTGAAATTATCCACTTCAAATTTCTACCTCCCTTATTTTATATATATAGTGAAATCAGAGTTCAAGAAAATGACTTAAAAAATCCACAAATCTGAGCAATAATTGGACAAAGATTCTAGCACAGGAATCAGGATTCAGAGCTTCCAGTTAATCCTCTGCTGGAGAGACACTGTTCTTAGTCTTATTTTTTTCTACTAGAGGTAAAAAAAGTCAGGTTACTCTTTTAGATACTCCAGAATACTCTAAAAAGTTAGTTATCTCAGTGGGGTCCCATAGTAGTGGGAAGGGAACAGTAAAAGTGTTCCCCAGCCTCTCTGACATCACCCAGCCAAGAATCCTGCTCAGTCAGGAGAAAGACATCCAGCTAGATTTGTGGTTTTATTTAAATCTTCCTATGTGCCTCCTACGTGTTGGTGCTGTTTTTGTTTTGTTTTCTTTTTTTTCAATATTTTGTTTTAATTCCCTTCTCAAAAAATAAAGTTTTGTCAGAGAGGTAAAATAACTTCTATAGTACAACCCAGGAAATAGGCTTATGTGTGTTGTTCAAGGTTACACAGTCCTCAATGGGAGAGATATGAGAATCCACATCCCTTGAGTTCCAGTCTTGCACATCTTACACTATGCTCTGTCTTTGGAAACTCCAAGGCACCATGTGATCTATTGGATTCCTGTCTTCTGAAATAAGCATACCCTGACTTCTGGATTTCCCAAGATAGGAATATGGATGCTTCCTATTGATTCTATGTCTCCACTGTGTCTCCTTGAAGTCTTGCAGATTTCCTTCCATCAAGCTTGCTGTACAAACAGGATTCAAAAAAAAAAAAAAAAAGGGAGTGATGCTGATCTGTCAGGAAATTTCTATCTCCTGGAGAAATGTTAGCCTTTTCACAGACCACTGCTCCTTAGAAATGTGTAGTAAACTTGAAAGTACTGTCTTGGACCAGAGTGATGTGAGAGGTATCTGCTGGCCTTCTTCAGTCAGATACAAGTTCATGTCACAGCTCCAGCTCCTTTGTCCAAATGAGGGGAAAGGAAGTTCTTAATAAGTATTTTTATGACCGATAGAAAATCCTCTGATCAAAATGCAATGAGTTACAGTGATATACACATATAATATTTGGTATATGTGAAGCACAAATTCTAGGTAATACTGGGAACAGATATTAACCATATTCTTTTGCTTTATTTCTTCCTGGTAACAATTCTTACATACCTTAACATGGGTTACTTAGAAAGATGATTAAGTGGGTAAAGCACTTGCCACACAAACAGGACCTGAGTTCAAATCCCCAGAACACACCTATAACTCACACAAAGTAACAGACATCTGTAATCTGGGCTTGCCTACAACAAGGTGGGAAGTGGAGACAGGACAATCCCTGAAAGCTCTTGGTCCACTTCAGCTGGTATTGCTATGACAAGGACAATGTCTGAGGTGTTCTGACTTCCATAAGCAGAGAGAGAGAGAGAGAGAGAGAGAGAGAGAGAGAGAGGATCTTCCCATTTCTATCTTTTTGGTGCCTTTCTGGAATGGGTGGATATTTGTTCACATATATTTTCTAATGTATATTTTCCACATAATATTTTTCCTAAAAATGTGTGTGTGCTGTATCCTCTGAATTTAAACATATTCTTCTGAAAGGAACAGGGGATTCCAAAGACTCAGGAAACTAAGGAGACTTCAGTTTCAGAAAACCACATAGAAAGAACAAAACGTTGCAAAATTCACAAGGTCCTTTTTCAAGGTTTATTATCAGTAACAACTTTGGGGAGGAAGAGACTCCCAGAGTGGTTGAGCTCCCTGTACATCATGCAGGGAGCTTCACAGATGGAAGGATTCTAATTCATCATCACTTACACTGAGCGGGCTTTTCCAAGATGCAGCTGCCTTTCAGATACTCATGCTCCTGTAAGTAACCTCTACACCCACACTGCTGTAAACCCTGATAACTCACTGGCTCACTACGTTAGACTTTAATGGAATGGTTCTTTGGCTGCCATTGGTGCCTTTCTGGAATGGGTGGATATTTGTTCACGTCTTCCCAGAAAAGTCACACAACAATAACATCTTCTATGGGTCTATGTTTTTGTAACACTTAGCATAAGTACTGTGAATTTGAGAAGAGCTGAACAAATACTTAATAGCTAGAAGACTGATTCATTGCATAAATAGACTATGATTATCATCAAAAAGCATCCCGAAATGTCTGGAAGTGTGTCACCAGGCCTGACTTATACTATGACAAACCTCTAGGTGATCAGAAAGAAAAGGCACTAAAATAGGCTTCATTTTCTCATTTTGTTTAACTCTCCCTCCCTTCTTCCCTCCTCCCTCACTCCTTCCCTTTCTCATCCCCTCTTTCCCTTCTTTCCTCTCTCCCTCCAACCTTCCCTCCTTCTTACCCCCCTCCTCCTCTCTGCACCCCCACACTGCTAGCTGAGCTGAGCACTATGCCCTTGAGCTGTCCCAGTAGGCCTCCTCTGGTGCCCTCATTCTCTTGTGAATGTGTCATGCACAGCTTCTGCTCTTTGATGTATTTAGCTGAGCTGCCTCCTTTATGTTTCATCTGACACATACATTTAGGTTTAGTTATTTGTGGCAAAGGAGCTCCCAGAAATTAGATATCCTGGTAGCTAGAAACTGGACAGAGGTGAGATAGGACCCACAAAGGCATTGACCAGAATAAGCAAATTTCCTATTCAATAGACATGGTCATGGGTTGGATAACTTGACATTATGCTATTCACCAGGAAGAGAAAGTATTCTAGAAAAGTATATTTGTAAAGTAATGCCCACAACTGCATCCCCTGTGGCTCTTTCAGAAATGAGCTAGTGCTCATAGCACGACTCCAAAGGTAGAGTTCAAGACCAGAGCAAATCAAAAGAACACCTTGGTCTGGAGGAATGACAGAGCAGTGCTGATAATCAAAGACGGGAAAGACTAAATATTTCCAAGTAACAAAGCATTATTTGAAATTTGATTATATGCAATTCAGCTATAATGAATGATATTAGCATGCTTCAAAAAAATAAAAAGATTTGGGGGCTGGAGATATGACTCAGTGGTTAAAAGTGCTTGCTGCTCTGACAGAGGTTGGCAGTTCTGCTTCCAAAACACCATGTCAGATGGCTCACCACCACCTGTAACTCCAACTCCAGGGAATCCCATGCCCTCTTCTGGCTTCCTCAAGTGCACATGTATACACACACACACACACACACACACACACATAAGTTAATAAATAAACAATAATAACTTTTTAAGTATATCAACCAAGATAGGAGGTTTAGCATACAGCATAGAAAAGACATTCAGAAAAGCAGAGTACATTCCATTTTGATTTCACTTTTCCTTTAGATTTGCTAAGAAGGTTTTCTGTGGAACAAATTTAAGAATACAAACAAAACAAAAGTTAGATCACATAGATATGACTCTCTTATGTGTTTGCTTAATTATCAAGAATAATGAAACATCTGTGAGGGTTGGCCACTTTTTGTGCCATAGCAGATTGAGCATTATAGATAGGAAAAAATAAGACAGAATCTTGGGAATTTGGGACCACACCAAAGGACTGAAACCATCCCAAGAAACTGCTCATCTCTGAGTTTCTCTAGAAGGGCCGGGTGCTCCATTGGGTGGTGTGTCTATGATTTTGTTCTCTGCAGTGTTATTCTTTTACTTAATAGGCATAATGATCACATTATCTACTGTGTGTGGTCTAACCACATAATTAATAATACAAGAATTTTTTTTCCTGGACTAAGCTTTAGTCAATGCCCATTACAATGACAAAATTACTTCTTTCAAAAGTCTTCATGATTTTTTAGTGCAATTGGCTTTTTCACCTCTAGTATTTCTTGCAGTTCTGTTTGGACAGTTAGCATGTATTTTATTTTTATTATGCATTTATTCTGATAACAATTAAAAACATTTGTCAAGGTTTTTCTTTTCATTTTTAAGTAAAAATCACAAGCATTTCTGATCAAAAGTACTTTTAGTGAATTTTTCTGAAGTTTCTGTGTTATGACAAGTAAATAAAAATTCTAATGATTTGTTGAAAAGCTTTAGTTTGTTCTTTAATTTCTCTGTCCATCTTTAGGGTATTTCTTTCTGGCAGATCACCCTTTTGTGTCCATATTTTGCTTTCAAGATTCTTCAGGCTGTAGATTAAACAGTATAATGGATAAAACATACAGCAAGTTATTGCTGGAGGGTGTGTCCCACATTTTGAGACTCACCACAGTCTCAATACCTAAAACTACCAGATTCAGAATTATGCCCTCACTGGAAAATGTATGAAAACAATTTTCTGGGCTCTAACTCCAGACTTCCTGACACAGTAGGTTTAAAGTAGGTCTAGAACACTAGCATTTCAGTGTTTTTTTTTTCTTTTTTTATTGACAAATAATTTAATCACTTTATCTTGTCACATAATATACAATTTTAAATTTATTAATGCAGTAGTATAAGATGCATTGAAACATAACTTTCTTTTTTTTCAAATTCCAAGTGATTATGATGGTTTCTATTTAAGAATCAAGCATTAGACTTATACTTTTTATTTCTGGTAGATAGAAATTTGATGAAAAGCCAGAAACTAAAACTGTCTCACACTACTCTGGTAAGATTCTAGAATCAGTGTATTGTCTGTAGGGAATTCTCTGCATGCCTAGGTCCATAGAGGTCACTCCATTCATTCATCCCACCACACACATCCCATCCCACCTTATCCATCTCATTACCTCCATCTATCCCCTCCATCTCATCCCACTTCAGCCTATACAGCCCATCTATTCAACTCATTTCAGTCATCCATTCCATCCCATTCCATCCCATTCTATCCCATCCCATCCTTCTCATTGTAACCATCCATCCCATCCCACTCTATTCCATCCCATCCACCATCCATTCCATCTTGTACTAACATATCCCATCTATCTCATTCCATTCAGTCTCCTCTAGTCTCATCCTGTCTCATGCCATTCATATCATCATCTCTCCTATTTATACCATCCAAACCCACCCCATATATCTTATGCTTGTCCATCCATCCAATCACAACTCATCCCACCACACTCATCCCAGTCCATCTTATTTATGCCAACTCATCCCCACTCTATCCATGGGAAGCAGTATCAGAACCCCTTGTGACAGCAAGATCCGCAGATGCCCATATATTTTATTTAAAATGACATAGGCTTTGCATATAACCTATACTCATAAATTGTGTACTTCTAATATCTAGATGACTCACCAGCTCTAACACAATATAAATGCCCTGTAAATGGTTTCTATACTTTCTTGGTTGGGGACTAAGGAGAAAAAAATATATGCAGATCTGCAGTCCATATTTTATTCTAAGTGCTTTAGCTATGCAATTGGTTGTTTGCATTGAGGCAAAAGTCATGGAAAGTGAAGGCCAACTGCACATTGAGCCCCCAGAGATGCTCAGTGGCTTTGGGGTAGCAGTTTTAACAATGGTGTTTAATTTTTAACTATAAACTTCGCGCTGCAGCTTGTTCTCTGCAGCTTTTCTTGGAGCCTCCATTTGTCTCTATTCAGTAAGCAGTGCTGCCATCTTCTGACTTTCTGTTGAAAATGTGATTTTAAACTTTTGCTCTGGGTAGAATGCATTACGTACTCAGTAAGTATTTATTTTAACATTCTTTCCTTCCTGGCTTCTTTTGCTCCCTTGGGCCTCTTCTTTCAAATGCCACTTATTGTTTCCTGTTAGCACATTTCTATACAAAGCTCTTGAGCTCTAATCACAGCTCTCAGCATTTTATAAATGCTGTCCCAGTTAAACCACCTTCTCTTTATGGGTCTGGAGCCATGAGCCAAAGAAAAATGCTAAAGACTGTAAACTTTTCTGGTGAGAGGGCTGGAGTTTTAAGGACTAGTTCAAAAGAGACTTCAAAACCCACTATACAAAATATCTGTGTAAAACTCATCTAGAAATGTCCATTGTCCAACTATTTCTACTTCTGAAATCACTTCCCTATCTATTACTTTATAGATCCCAATAATACCAAGTGACGTAATCACGTTCGTTTCTCTTCAGGTTGACTAGTACGCAGCTGGAGCCTGCTGGAGGGAGCAGGTACGTAACCAAATCAATTCCCATCATGTTACCCCATGAAAAAATGCTGAAAGCCTGTTCAAGCTCTTACCCATTGAAGTGAAACAACTGGGCGTTCTTCAAAACAAGTCCACTTCTCTAAACAGACCTGACCTGCAGCAGTGTAAAAGCCTCCTCTGGATCATTTCTATGGCCAAGGGAATGGGACCTTGTGATTAACCAAGACTGGTTCAAGGGCCAGTTTCTGTGATTAAGGTCAAGGTAGGGAAAGTCAAATCTTCAGAATTAACAAGAGCTAACTATTTCAGCATTTTTCTCATTGCTGTGACCAAACAGCTGACAAAAAGCGAGTTAAGGAAAAAGTTGGGGCTTGGTTTACATTTCAAGGTTGAGAAGGGGTGATGGTAGACAGAGGAGGCAGCCGGGCAGTCACACTGCATCTGCAGCAAGGAAGGAGACAGAGGATGCTGGTGCCCAAATCATGTTCTCCTCTTTTTTTGAGTTTTGGACCCCAGCTCATGGCATGGTGCTACAGACATTTAGGGTGGGTCTCCCCATCTCAACATACCCAATCTAGAAACTCCCTCATAGACATGTTACTATGGTAAGTCTAAATCCCACCAATTTGACCATCATGATTAGCCCTCCCACTTCCCATCTTAGAACACTGTTAGCCAGGATGTCTTTGAAGAAAATGCTTGATGCTAAGGCTTTTTCACTCTCTGTCTCAGAGTTTTAAAAGAAGAATGGAGAAGGAGGCAGAGGCTGGAGATGAAAGTCTAACTCCAAGGCCCATAGTAGTCACCATTTTTCTCCTAGCATCAGGTAGCACTTGATCATGTGCAAGTTAAGCTCTATGGCTCAATTTCACCATCTGAAATGAATGCTAGACTGCCCTAAGATTAGTAGTGATGGTTAAATGAGGCTTTTAAAGAGATCTGCTGATCACTATGATAAAGAAATATTAGACACACAATAAATAATGACGTTCATGATGACCAGTATACTATTGACATTATTACCTCCAAAGTGCTGGTTGCTGGCCGACAGATCCTATCAATATGATCTTGTTAGAATTATCTCCATTCTGTATTTGTATGACTTAAAAAATATCTACACAGCCCCAGAAAAACTTAGACTACAAAAGCTGGTTGAATTTTGAAGCCACAAGAGAGCCATATGTTGGTTTTCCTAAGAGTGACTATTTGCTTCAACCATCTACTAGGGGAAAATAACTTAAAAATGCTTCAGATCCATCTGCAAAGCTGTCGATAGCCAGTGATTCAGACACCATGCTGGCATGGAAAGAGGGTATACCATTCAAATGATCCCAAGGCCCTTTTTATTTTTACCCTTCTAAAAAAGCATCCTGGATCATATATGACATCCAATCTTGCCTTATTAACTAGAAACTAAATGAGCGTTCCAGAAATTTAATTGAAAGTGATTCTCTGAATGTTAATCAGTCCCTGGCCAGGAGAGAGATTGATGTTCCCAGCTGTAGACCCAGCCTCGAGGAAGAGTCTCTGAAGACCTTGTCACCAGAGCCAGGCTAAGCTTCTGTTTATTGCTGCTACTTCCCTTGTAGACTTGCTTCTAGAAGTTCTCCAGGCCACCCACCTGCTCCCCACATTTTTACTTAATCAATCTCCTCCCCAGAGGCCCCTACCCACAGGCTCTGTAACCAAACACCCAACTAATAGCATACTGCCGCAACAGGAATGAAAACCAAAATCCTCTGGATGAGGTTTTTTTTTTTTTTTTTTTTTAAATGAAAATGATGATGCTTGGGAAATGAGGATTCAGACATTTTAACGTGTCACTTTTGCAAACAGAAAACATAGCAAACCATACGAGTTCTTTTCTTTTGAGAAATGTCTTTGAAAAAAAGAGTATGCAAAGGATTAGAGAGATAGCTCAGTCACTAAAGTCTCTCCATGTAAGTATGATGACCAAGTTCTGATCCCCAGCACCTCCATAGAAAACCGAGTGCAGCTGCAGCACACTTCTCTAACGCTAGTCTCAAAAGAGCAGGAAAAAAGCATAAAACATACAGGGGCTGGAGAGATGGCTTAGTGAATAAAGAGCTATCCGTGCAACCATGAGGACCTGAGTTCCCATCTGAGAACTCATGGAAAGCTAGACCTGGTAGTGCATACATTTGTAATCCCAAAACTCCTATGGTGAGATGGAAAGCAGAGACAGGAGAGTCCCTAGAAGCTCCTGGGCCTGACAGACTGGCATTTGGGGACAAACAACAAAATGACACTGTTTCAAACAAGATGGAAGGTTAGGACCACTAACTAAAGTGGTCTTCTGACCTCCACATTCATACCATGGCAGACACACACGAATAACACGACACATACATCATGCACACACATTCACGCAAACATCCCCCCCCACACACAGACTCTGAGCTTCATTGATACTGATACCACTAGCATGCCCAATGACTTATTTTTTTAATTTATTTTATTTTGATTTTATTTGTGTAAGTGTTTTTGCCTGTATGTGTAAGTGCATCTACGTGTGAAATTTCAGCAGAGGTCATAAGCGACTGTCAGATCCCCTGGGACATTATTTACAGGAAGTTTTTAGCCTCCATATGGGTGTTGGGAACAAAACCTGGGTCCTCTGCCAGAGCATCCAGTGCTTTCCACAGCTGAGCCACATTCCCAGCCTCAGCTCCATGACTTTAATTGCTGTTTTAACCTTGGCTCCAGGATGTTTGTTTTCCATTTTTCCATAATTGAAATTTTAAGAAATATTTCAGGGGGCTGGAGAGATAACAAGTGCTTAAGAGCACTGGCTGCTCTCACAGAGGACTCATTTGGTTCCCAGCATCCACATGGTGACTAACAACTGTCTATAACTCTATCTAGACGATCCAACACCCTCTTTTGTCCTCTATGGGCATTACATGACATGGGTACATTTGCAAGTAGACAGGCAAAACATACACATAAAAATACAGATAAATACACAAATAACATTAAAGCATCATTCAAGGAGAAAAACAACGTGAACATTTTTAATTTTTATCAAAAAATATTTCTACATAAAAGTGGAGATACTGATAAAATCGAACCACTGGAGTACAAGTGCTACCAGGTTTAAGTGAAAATATTTATGCGTCAGTGGCTCTGTGGAAACCAGAATTCCTACCACAATAGAGGGGTTAAAAGTATGATCCTGGAACAGCCGAAAGTGTGAACTGTATGTAAAGATGAGTATTTGAAAGCACAAATTCTTTCCCAATCAGCTAGCCAAGAAGGACTGCTGGTTGATCTGAGATCACTGGCTCTTCCAAGACATTTGCCTACAAGTTTGGTTTTCCTGAACTGTGCTGGAGGAACACTTTCATGGAAATCGCTTCTGTTCAATTATTGTTATCTGCTGACTTGCTCTCAACAGGTTATTCAAAAAAGCAAACAGTTGTTTTTCTTACACTCGCCATGTTGGTTTAGGAAAGACTTGAATGTACTGGGGAGATGGGTCAGTGGGTAAAGAGCCGCTGTGCAAGCATGAGGCTCCAATTTAAGATCCTTAGCACCCATGCAAAAGTCACACACACCTATACACACCTGCTCACAACTGTACACAAACAAAAACTGGAAAGCATATTAGGGTTGCAGGTGTATAATAAGGGGAATGCATGGTCTTGAATCAAATCTCTTATTAGCCAGGCAAGCAAAGATAATGGTAATTTCTTATGTAAAAGAATGACAGTATTTATTCTACAAGACTGCTAAAAGGAATTGTTTTAAGTAATGCATACAAGCACTTAGTATGGGACAACTGATATGTAGTAATTCTCAGTAAATATTACTCTTCATGATCATCCTATAATCAAGTGCTTTGAATTCTATAGGGAGAAAGAATTCCTACTACAGAGGACATGGAGCCACTGAAGAGTTGCATGATGATAGGTGACTGGACATGTATGGGAGCTGTGAGGAAGATGGAGCTGGTGGGCAGAGAGCCATGGAAGGAACACTGTGGACATGAATGAGAACAGAAATGAGTTTGAAGGAGAGCCATGGATTCAGGGGACAAAAAGAGAGGGAAATGGATCCAAGGAGTACTTCATAACAAAATTAGAAGAAATCGGTAAAAAATCGGAACTTGGACTGTAGGCAGACAGAGGACTGTCATGGCTTGACTACACAGAAGGGATGACACAGTCAAAGAAAGACTAGCCATCTGTCAACATACATAAAGTATAAACCTTGTGTTCTCATGCACTATGCCAAGATTCTAGTACTGTGCACAGATTCGCTGCTTTTGTTGGGTCTGTTCTTCATATTAATATACCCACGTGAGAATCACACACTTGTCTACAGCTTCCACTGCTCGTATGACTGCAATTATTATTTATCTTTAGTCAGGTCACTTAGAAATCTGTTTAGACAGAAACCTCAGTGTATGTGGCCTGATACCCCACTGCCCCTGCCTCACCCCAGTTCTGGCCCCTGCTGTGGCACTTGAGTGGGAGACAGCACCCTTCCATCAGAGAAAGCTCTTCTTCTGCCTCCTACTAGTTAAGTTTCAAATCACTTATCACCTCCCCTGGGGAGCCCTCCAGAACCATGCCTTCCACAAGCCAGGTTAGGCTCCTATATCCCATACTTTCCTCTCCTCCTAAGACAATGGTCAGTGACCCATAATCACCCCCACAGTTGCACAGTCCAGCTGAAAAATCCCTGGAAACAAATATGATCTCTGCTTTGATTCATCAGTCAATTCTGTTTCCAATCTAGCATACACCAAGTGCTCACTAAGCATCTGTGAGGTGGATAACAGCAGCTCAGCTGGGTACAGTGGGAAAAACCTTTAATCCTTCACTCAGGAGGCAGGGACAAGCAGACTCAGGGGCTACCCTGGTCTACATAGGGATTTCCAAGTCAGCCAGGGCTACTCTGTCTCAAAAAAACAAAATAAAACAAAGGCATCTCTATTCTTTGATTTGAGGAATTTTCTTTTATGATTTTGTTGAAAATATTTTCTGTGCCTTTGACCTGGCTTTTTCTTTTTCTTCTACATCTATGATTTACACATTTTGTCTCTTATAATCCCCAGAGTTCTTTACATTTTGTTCCTGGGTTCATTTAGATGTAATATTTGCTTTGACTGAGTGACCCAATTCTTCCATCTTGTCTTCAGATCTTGATAGTCTCTCTCCACTTGATCCATTCTGTTGGTAATGATTTCCACTGAGTTTTTATTTCACTGACTGAATTTTTCATTTAAAAGTTTTGCTTGTTTGTTTCTTTTCAGTTTAGATTTTCTTCAGAAATCCTATTTCTTTATCAAATTCTATTTTCATATCTTGAACTATTTTCTTCATTTCATTCAACTGATTACTTATGTTTTTACAGTGTTCATTCCAGAATTTATGTATGTCCTCTTTTAGTACCTTGAACATATTTATAATTGCTATTTTTAGACCAATGTCTTGAACATCAACTAAGTTGTTTTTCCCATGGAACATCATGACGGGTGGTGGGGGGAACAGTACTAATTTCTAATTTCTGGAGGAGACATATTGTCATGACTATTCACTTTGTGGTTTTGTAATGGGACATAAGCATCTGGAATTAGGTCATTCTTATGGATATCTGGTCTTGCCTTAGTTGAATGGATATTGTGATCTTTGCTGTTACCCTGACTTGTCAGTTGTAAACTAGCTGAATTGTGTTTGGGGTCTGAATGGATGAATAGAGTATCAGAAGTGGTCAGAGCACAACTAGGGATAGGTACAACTTCTGAGCCCAGTAGCAAACCTGCAGCATTAGAAGATTTTCATGGTTAATCTTCAGAATTCTGTGGAGGGCTCACCAAGTTCTATAGGTGGTCCTCAGGTGTCAGGGAATTGGGTCACAGCAGGAGTGGGCAGTGCTGCTTGAAGGCAGGGCACAGGATGCCACAGCATCCTCACATGGAAGTGGGTGGGGTTGAGGTGGGGCTGAGAGTCCCTACCCAGGGTCAGGCTCATGAGAGAACAGGTGGTCCCAGAATCTCCAAAAAGTCCCACTCCCTCTTCCTTTTTACTTTTCCTTTTTTTTTGTTTTTCTTTAATAGATCTGTTTGTCTGGAACTCACTATGTAGACCATGCTGGCCTTGAACCTACAGAGACCCCCCTCACCTCCACCCTACCCCACCCCACCTCTGCTTCCAGAGTTCTGGGATTAGAGGCCTGGGCCACCAAGCTCAGCTGGCCCCACCACTTAATACTACTGCATCAGGTATATGTTTCAACCCGAACTTTGAAAAAACACAAACACTTTGAACACAGCCCCTGCCTAGCCCAGCTCCATGCTTAAATTTATGTTAAAAACTCCTTTTAATAAACTCTAATTGCTTTTCCTAATTTTTTTCTGGGGAGACATTAATTATGCTGAGTGGAGGTCTCTGGGACAACAGCCTCCCTTATATCACAGTGTCCTGAGGAAGATCTTGTAGGGACCATACTACTACTTTGCACCTGTGACACTGGCCTGGAGGCGGGTGACCTCCCCATGAGTGGCAGGGGGACAAGGGTGGTTGGGGTTTCTGAGATGAGGAAGGGCACCAGTTACAGCACCCTTCTGTGTGGAGAGCCACAGCCTCCGCCGCCATTACAAGATGGCGCCGGTATCCGGACCTTCTTAAAAGTAAACATCCTGCCACACCCATAAGGGGCGTGCACAAGAGCCTGCTTTCCCCCGCCTCCTCCCGTGGCGTGATCTCCAGCAACCAATCCGCTTCTTATGCTCTCCAGCAACCAATCCGCTTCTTATACATCATAAATGGGACCTTTGGGGCATATATAAGCAACAGCTCTCCCACTTCTCGGCGTCTTTGGTCTTCAGTCTTCAAATAAACTGCTGCAGAAGGATCCTGACTTGTCCTCCCGCGTCGTTCTTGCCAACAGCCTCCCTTATATCACAGTGTCCTGAGGAAGATCTTGTAGGGACCATACTACTACTTTGCACCTGTGACACTGGCCTGGAGGCGGGTGACCTCCCCATGAGTGGCAGGGGGACAAGGGTGGTTGGGGTTTCTGAGATGAGGAAGGGCACCAGTTACAGCACCCTTCTGCTCTAGCCAGATGACCTGAAGCCTTTGCCCACAGGTTCCTCTGCAATGTGTCTTATTAAATCACTTAGTGAACTATCCATTTTCTTAGTTTCACATCTTTATTAGTAGTTAGACATGATTAACTAGAAAGCACCACAGAGCTCCAAGACATCAGAAAACAATAAAACATACTAAGGGTTACATTTCAAGACATCCACCTAGCAACTAAAACAATGGGAAACTGAAATAGTCTAAGCTTAGAAGGAGATTATATAAGAATGGAATTTGATTGTAAGAATATAACTTTTCAGGGTTGGAGTGACAGCTCAGAGGTTAAGAGCACTGACTGCTCTTGCAGAGGACCCAGGTTTGAGTCCCAGCACCCACATAGTGACTAACAACCTTCTACAACTACAGTTTCAGGGGATCCGATGCCTTCTGAACTCCATGAGCACTGCATGACATGGGTGCACTTACACACATATATAGGCAATACGCATACACATAAAATAAAAACAATAAATAATTTTCAAAAGTAAAAGGAATCTAAGCTATCTTGGGAGACAAATGCCACAGCTATCTGGTGGAACATCTGTTTGCAGCTGCCTTGCTTATTAAGGAATCTGTAATAAACTCTCAAAGAATATCGTAACTCCTGACCTAATATCTGCCTCTGCCAACATGTCTGTAGAAAGGAATTTCCTTCAGTGGTCGTATGGCATGTAAGCACTTGTGTTGATAGTCACATGGACTGTAACTTAAACCCACCAATCCTGTAACAGCTAAGGAATAATGCAGAGAGACTTATAAAAACTGTGAAGGAACTAAACTGGGACTTGAGTTCTTTGAGAAGAAACTCTGCTTGGGTTTGCCTGCATGAATAAACTTTCTTGATTTCTCCTCCCCACCCCAAAATCTATTTATACACTAAATATTAAACATAAATACTTATTCTGAGATTTAATTTTTTCTTTGGGGGCATCATAAATTCTTTAGTGGAGAGGATATAACTTCTTTTTCCCCTTTTCATCCCCGCAGTCCTGCTTTTTAGCAGAACACATGAATGGATAAAGAAAAATGAGAAGTATTTAAAATATAAGAGAAGGATAGCAGTGTCAAATCCACATGCCAGCTGAGATTAATAAATACCCAATCAATACATCACAGGCATTGAATGGGGTTTCTCCGAAACAGGAAGGTAGCTTGGAGTACTTCCGTCCTCTCTGACAAATGTGCTCTCAATGAATGGGTTATTCTGTCAATTCTTTTCAAGATTTTATTTTAGTTTTGTATTTTATGTTTATGTGTATGTCTCCGTGTGTGGATGTGTCCATGCCAGTGTGGTGCCCATAGAGGCCAGGGAAAGGGGGTTGGAGCCTCTGGAGCTAGAGTTACAGGTGATTGTATGCTGCCGAAGGTGGATGCTGTAACTGAACTTGGATCCTCTGCAAAAGTATTACACACTTCTAGCCATTTAACAATCTCTCCAATTTCTTATCTCAGTTGTGCTTGTAGAAAAGATGTAGTTAAACCAAATCAAGGGTTCACTGGTTAACAGAAGCCGTGTTTGTCTGTGTTCCAGAAATTGGAGTTAATGTGCTTTGGCTTGGGTACTGACCATCTTACCACCACCATCCCTCTGTTAAACTCTTCTTTTAGCTTCTTATCTCCCAAAGGATAGGATTAAATATTTACAATTTTTCATTTTAAGAAGACTCTCTTTAAAAAAAAAAGAATTATGATTGAAAGAGTCAAGTTTAGACACCTAGAACATCCATCTTGGGATATTTGTCAAACATACATCTTTTCTCATGGGAGTTAGGAGTTTTCATGGTTAAGAACTTTGTACAAATCCAATGGGAAGTCACCTAACATGAAATTGGTCTGAAAGAGTTAAGGGCATGGCATCGCTACTGAGATGACTTAGCCTATTCATGATTGCGCACATACACCTCAACCCTTGTTGACTTAAGTACCTTGTGTCTGCATACCTTAGCTGACAACTTTGCTTAACACTATTGTACTTCTTGGGTTAGGCTGAAATTGGTTGTTTGTTTGATTTTTCTTTCTTATCGTGTTTTCAGCCCTTGAGGGGAGGAGCTGTTTTGCTGGTCTCTGTGCACTAGGGGCCTATACAGCACAGTACCTGATGAAGGGAAGTCTTCTGGGATAGGAATTGTCTATTGACTTGAATCTTTTATTATTTTCATTTCCTTATTTGTTTGGATACTAAGTAGTTGAATGATCAAAAAAATATCACTCTCTAGTTCTGACACTGGGTCTATTCTATTCCACATTTACTTCTCAGATCACTACTTAAAACTCAATGTAGAAACATCTATTAAGATCAGCATGGATATGTAAGGAATTTTAATTTGTATTCTTGATAAAAATAATTTTACAACATAAGTCCAGGGTAAAATAATAAGTAATTTATCTAGAAAAATTATTTCTTAGTTATACAATAGTTACAATTCCCTTCTTACCTAACTTTTTGTCTTCATGTTGAGGGATTTTTTGATGACCTCACCCATACCCTCTCTAAACCAGTTCTATGTTTTAGCCAGTTCACCTCCCATCCTTCATTATATCCTTCATAGGCAGAAATGACATTCATAGGTAGCTATACAGCCAAGCATCTTCTGGGAACTTTATATGTCAATTTTGTGCCCTCAACCTGGCTGCAAAATATGTTTGATTATTTATAAATTCCACTTAATGTTTAAGGAAGTAAAGTAACTTCCCCAAGTTACTCTGGTAGGAAGTGATGTTCAGAGCTACAGTTTCAAGTTGTTATGTGCAATGTCACTAGATTACTAAATATGACCTTGACTGTCAACTTGACTGAACCTAGAATCTATTAAAAATCTGGTCTCTGAGCAGGTCTGTGAGAGCATTTCTGGGAAGGATTAACTGAGGGGAGATTGTACCTTCCAGTTACAGCCCAAATCAAAGGCATCCTGTGATAAAGAGTGCTGATTGCCTGTCAGGACTCTCTTGTTGCCAGAGAGTGCATCTATCTTATTGCTGCTGCCACCACCATTCCTGGGCCCTTCCAACATAGATGGAAGACCAGCAACTCTCTGAGAATCTTCTTGGAGGCCTTCTGCACCACATTGGGATTGTTAAGTCTCCAGCCTTGTGCACTCAGCATCTACTAGGTTCTCATCCACTCTAATGTGATGACTGCCATTGTTGGATGCCTCAGTCCATATTATCCTTTCTAATCCAATAAATCCTTTTCCAGAATATTTCAATCACTTCTTTTCCTCTAAGAAATCCTAATACAACATCCCACTGTTGTTCTTTCCTCTTGTATTTCCAAATTAACATCTGAATTTTTAGTTTATCTCTAGAATCATGATGTGGTCCTGAGTGTGAAAGAATCAGAGGGTCAATCTCTAACAAGTTCATATATGAGAACATATGAACATATGACAAAAGTATGTTTTGCAAGTCACAGAAGCAACTGGCTGACACTTGGAGTGGGAAAGAGGGACTGATCCTGGTCCATAGAATCAGGTACTTGGCAAAGGCATTAGAGGTGAGATTCATGAATGAGTAACACAGAATAACAGGTTAAGAAGAGCAATGACAGAGCTCACAGATTTCTCAGTCAGCTATGGTTCTCTGCACTCTCAAAACTGTGCTTTTGAATACTGGCAGAAAAGGCAAAAGCCTATTCAAATATTCCTAATGAAAAGGATAAGAACTTTCACACAGCCAAGTTGAAATTAAAATCGACATCATTCCACATGCTTAATTTAGAAATAGGAAGATCTCTTTTGGAAGCTGTCAGCACTGACAGCAACATCTTTGGTTTTTAGAATGCGTTGGGAAGGCCTCTGTTGCTTTTCAAAGCATCCTCTTCTTATATTTGCAAGGCAAGCAGGGCTTGCATCAAAAGGAATTACAGGATCAGTGCATGTCAGACTAGAGTCATTAGAAGCAATGGAGTCCAACTTCTCCATGCATATGTACAAGGAAGCACATAAGCACAGGGGAAAACATGACAAAATAATGTCATCAGGGTGGAAGAGGTGAGACTCTTAACACCTAAGCCCTTATATTGCAGTGGTTCAGGTCTCAAAAGTGCTTCTGCTGAAGCTTGGACAGTTCTCCAGGGCAGCTATCTTCTCTGACATAACTTTATGGGCCTTTGTAGTTTCCATCCTTTGTCCTCAACATCTCAACTGAGATAACTACCAGGTTTGAGAACTGTGTACAAATTAACAGGATTCATCATGGATGCTGTTCAGAATGATGTGTGTTAATAATCCATAGATCATAGCAGAAATAGTGATATACTCTGAGCAAGGTCGGAGTTATGCAGTATTTCACTTGTCTATAAAATAGAGGGGGATAGACGATATTGGTGAATAGCAGTCATCTGCAATAGCAGTGGCCTTAAGTACCAGGATTCATAGTTTTTGTGGTTCTACTGTGTGGACTCATACATTTGAACACTTGCTCCCCAGATAGTGGTGCTGTTTGGGAAGGCTGTAGAATCTTTCAGAGGTGGAACTTCACTAGAGGAAGTGGCCTTGAGATTTTATAGCCTGGCCCCAATTATTATCTACTGTCTGTGTCCTGTTCTACTAAGAGGTGATCTGGTGAACATTCACAGCTGCACATGCCTGCCATCATGGAGCTGCCCACATCATGGAGCCACCCATAGCCACGATGGACTATATCACCTCAAACTGTGAGCCATACCCCTCCCACATACACTTTTCCTCCTTCAAGTTGCTTCTGATCAGATACTTGACTTCAGCAATAAGAAAAGCAGCTACCATTTGTGTCAAGGTCAGTATCAATCAACCATCTCATGACTTCGGGGCACTATTTTTACTAAATACTAGAACTCAAGGGAAAACAATTCAGAACATTTCAGAAAACTCGAGCACTCATTTTGTGTTAAGCTTCTTTTTCATGAATTTTACAGAAATAAGAAAACTCGTTCCTTCTCAGTCTGATTCTGTAAACTGTGACCTTTCTAAGGGATGACATCTTTACTTGCTCTTTTAATCCTGATGAGCTATTGAGATCCATAGAATAGTCTCTGTTTCTATGGGAACATTTTAGATGTAAATTATAAAAAATTAATCATTCAAAATTTTAAAATATTAAAGTGAGAAATTATATTAGACAAAAAACCCATAGGAATTAAAGTAGGAAAATTATAATGGTTGTGGCACTACATAGGTTAAGCAGACTCCAATGGATGGATGGACCCCAAAGCACATTTGGGGACACAGTATTGGCTTGATAGGTCTTAACATATATGACAGAAATGATAGAATCTGGTAGTGGGGCTATAAGAGGGGTTCAGGTAAGGGAGGAAGTCTAAATATGACCAAAACATATTGTATAAAATTCACAAAATTTCAATAAAGAGTGAAAGAAAAAGAAAGAAGAAAAAATAAATTAATATTCTGAGTAACTGAGTTTGGCTCTCATTCAGAATTCACAGCTACTTGTTTAAGCTGAATATGTCTCGAAAGTTGCTAAAGCAACTATTTGCTTCTTAGATGCACTTGTTAGATTCTTAACCTCTGTCCCTCTGATGGTCCCTGGATACCCAATGCTGATCAAATCTTTTTGTTCTCAGTTTCTAAGTTTTATAATTTTCTGTGTGTATGCATGCATGCATGCATGCACATGTGTACATATATTCATGTGTGTGGGTTTATGTGTGTGCAGGTACATATGTATGTATGTCAGGATAAGAGAAGAGGCCAGAAATCATCATTGGGTGTCTTCCTCAATCACTCCCCACTTTATTTTTTGAGACAAGGACTCTCAATGAACCTGGAACTCACAAACTCAGCTAAGCTGGTTGACCAGCAAACCCCAGGTATCCCCCTGTCTCTATGTTCCCTGTACTGCAATTACAGGTAAGCACTGGCATGCCTGGCTTTCTACACAGGTGCTAAAGAAGTTCCTCGTGCATATGCAGCAAGCACTTTACTGACTGAGCTGTCTCATCAGCCTCAAACTTTGTAATTTCTACTTGGTAAATAAGAGTACCACTCATCAGTACTGTCTATATCTCAGCAAGTCTCACTGTATCTCACCAGTACTGTCTGTATCTCAGCCAATTCATCACTAGTGGCTCTCCATGTGCGTTTATATCCTAGTTAGGAATTTCGAAGAAGACTAAATTGTGAAATAGGCCATACAACTGCTATTTTCTGGCCCACTGATGGACCTCATCTCTGAGCAAACCACATGAGTACTGGTAGAAATATCAGAGAGGAACATACATAGACATTGTATTTCAGCAAGAATAAGGATGGTGTAGCTGACTCAGAAAGGATGATGGGAAGGCAGACATATGTATGTCTCAGCCTGTTCAAGGCCACTATTTTCCTGATTTCAAGGTGAGCACTGAATGCAAAATTGTTGGCTCCCTCAGTATCAAGGTGATGAGAAAAATGTCTGAGGCATACTTAGGCAGAGATCTATGTGTGTTTTGACCCACTGGCTTTGACTCTGCAGATCCTCAGCCATTGTCAGCCTCAGATCTAGCCAATAGCCACATCATAAAATTAAAATATTTTCCTAGAGCTTACTGCAGTTTTTAATGGAATCTTTAGAGAATAATCCTAATTGAATCAGTAACACATTGGAACCGTAGTAAAGAGTAACTAAAGGAAAATAATACATCAATGGCTCTCAGGCTACAACTTTGAATTTGGTCTTTGGGGATACATAAGCCAGGTTGGATGTGTTCTAATGGGAACTCTATCTGAGTTTAGTGCAATAATTAATTTTATATCTTTTATTTAAAAATCTGCAAATGCATATCACTGGCAATATAGATGACAAAACTGCCACAAAATCCTTGGTGACATTATGTGGAACACTTAGCCTTTCTAGATCTCAGTTTCCACAGTAGTGAAATAAGAGAAGTTGAATTAAATTACCTCCAAGGGTCTTTCCAGCTATAAAATTCTATGATTGGCTCACATTTTATATTTAGCATGCACGCATCCTCATTTCCTGATTACAACCTGAGGCAATATCATTTTCTTCAATGTTCATTTTAAATAGCATCCAAGAATCCTTCACTAAAGTTTGTTTTAAACTAGACTGCCACACTGTCCAGTAGAAATTTCTGGGATGGCACAAAAAGTCTATATCTGTCTAACGCAATAGCCTCTAGCCATGCATGAGAATTAAATGCTTAAAATAGATCTGGTATAACCAGGAACTGAAGTTTTAGTGTCAATAATTTATATGCAAACAGCTACATGTGGCTAGCTGCTACCATAAAGTAGGGCTGTAGGAACTGTAGGAATGCATTATGTGAATGGCAAAGAGCAATCAAGAGGTGATGCTAGAAAACACAGCAAGACTATTTGAAGATTGGAATATCAATATTTAAAAATCACTGGTTTTCCTCTTCTTGTGGAAATTCATGATCCCCTTTTGAGATTCTAGGTAACAATCTCTTCTGGGGCATTGCATTGCTCTGTAGAAACAGAGAAAGAAAGACTTCTCAAATTCTAGTTCCATGTGTCAGAAAATAATGAGAATATCCAAATAGAAAAACTTGTTGGAAAAAAAAAATGGTCACTGTGAAGGTTAATATTGCCAACTTGACAGAACCCAAAATCATGTTGTTCTGTATTATATAAGCAAGCAAAGTGAGCATGGGCTGGGGATGAAGCCAGTAAGTAGCATTCTTCCATGGTCTATGCATCAGCTCTTACCTCAGTTCCTATCTGGGGCTCTCTCAACAATGAGCTATGACCCCAGAGGTGTAAACTAAATAGACCCTTTCCTCACCAAGGTGGTATTGGTCAGAGTGTTTTCTTATAGAAAATGAAGGCAAACTAGAATAATAGCTATAACTTCAATTTATTTGCTTCAGCATTTGAAAACGAACAGAAAGAGAAGACAATTTTATTTACAGCCTTCTTACATATGTACTTTTGAGAATGAGGGTTTCACTACATAGCCCAGGCTAGCCTTGAATTCATCTTCCTCCTGCCTCTAACCCCTTAGTATTGGAATTAATGATGTCCACCATCAACTCCTCACTTTGGCTATAGTTTAATGTGTTCATAAAATTTTAGTTATTGGAACTTTAACAGTATTTTTTATCATTTTTATTATATGTGTATGTGTGTATTGCCTGCATGTATGTATGTGCATCTATGTCATGCAATGCCCACAGAGGTCAGAAGAAAGTGTCAGATTCGCTGGAACTCGAGTTAGGAATGGTTGTTAGATTCCATGTGGTTGCTGGGAACTGAACCCAGATACTCTGCAAGAGCAGCTAGCGCTCTTAGCTGCTGAGCTCTCTCTCCAGGCCCAAGGAAGTTTAATGACATTTAAAGATAACCATTTGGGTATATAATTGAGTCACGTGTTTCTCTCTTCAGTAACATATTATCCACTTACAGGTTAACCAATTATCAAGAGAGGGATTTTACTATACAAGTGAACTCCTTCCAATCAACTTGCCCTACGTATCCATATGATACCCTCTGCCATGTTCTGATGCAATAAGAAGGCCCTTAGTAGATGTAGGATCATACTTAAAATTTCATAGATTCCAAGACTGTAGGCTACATAAATGACCATTCTTTATAAACTGGACAGTGATATGGCACCTTCTTGACCACAGCTAGGCCATGTTAATGTTTAGGCTGACCCTAGTCTCTCAAAGTATCAGGCAATTGGCCTAGGGTATGGGAACACATGTCAGTAGGACCCAGTTGTCTTGGGAACAGGTTAGAGTATCCTGTAGAGTACCTGCTAACTGTATATTTATGGCTTCTGTAGGTTCTGCTTGGCTTGCTTCTGCAAAATAGTGATTGTTGCTTAATAGAATAGAAATTATTAAGGGGGGCTTTCCACCTGTAAGCTTAGGAACTTGAACTTTCCACCCCTGGTTATGGTTTCTCTGTATAAAAGCTTACCCTAGAGATTTCTCAGGGCTACACACTTGGGTTCCAACCCCCTTGTGTAGAGCCTTGGCCAGCGATGACTTTCATTCTGCAAAACTTTGTTCGAGTGGTCTTCCCTGGTGAAGCACCTCACAACAAGATGGGCTCAGTTTTGTTACAACAACAAGCAAATTAAGATAACCATTAAGTCCTTTTGTTTAAAACGACAATGATTTTTATTAGGAATCTTGCTAATATTAGCGTACTATATATTTGGGGGGATATTTTTGAAACAGGGTCTTCCTGTAGCTCCAGTCGTCTTAGAACTCACTATGTAGACCTGGCTGCCCTCTATCTCAGAGATCTGCCTGCCTCTGCCTCCCACGTCATGGGACTGAAGGCATAAGCCACCATACCCCATCTATTTTTATATTTTTAAAGATTTTGTTGCTTTTATTTTATGTGTATTCGTAAGTACCTGCATGTATCTATCTGCACCAGGTGCATGCTTGGTACCTGCAGAGTCCAGAATTGAACACCAGATCAGCTGGAGCTGGAGTTACAGGAGTTTCTGAGCCACAGTGTTGGTAATGAGAGCCAAACTTGGGTTCTCTGCAAGAGCAGCACATGCCTTAACCTCTTAAGCCAACTTTCCAGTCCCAACACACTATTTTTAATGTGCTTCAATTTCAATATGAAATTAAATATTATATTATTTATTTCAGTCTATTATTTCAGTTTTATTGTCTATAATATAGTATAAAAACAGGTTTCTCTACTTCTAATCTATATCTATGATCTCCATAAAAATATATTGTAATATTTACAATTTTAATGAGGGTTTAGATAATAATATGTGTGTATTACTTACTTTCCTGATGCTATGATAGAATATTTGACAAAAAGCAACTTTGGGTAGAAAGGGTTTATTCTGACTTACAGTTCCAAAGGGGATGTATTCCATCATGTTGGGGAAGGCACAGCAGCAAGAGCAAGATGCCAGTCAATCAAATTTAAGCCCCACATGACAAGTGGAGAGGGAAAAAAAGAAATAGGACCAGGCCAAAAAATCCTCAACTGCCTCCATCAAAACTCCACCTCCCAGTTTCCATAGCTTCCTAAATAGTGCCATCTGCTGGGCACCAAGTATTCGAAAACAGGAACCTATGGGGATAGTTCATATTCAAATTACAACAATGTGTGAATATTTAGTTATATAAAAATAGTCATCATTTAACAAGCATAGCATATTTCATATCTATAAGAGAGAGAATGCTTCTGTGTGACTGTGTTTAACTTTTTATACCAGAATGAATAAATCTACCACATTGATTAAAACTTATCATTGCTTACATTTTATTGCAAGTACCTCTATTTTAAATCAACCTTCATTTTTATTTCTACCATGCACATTTCTGTAACAGAGACATTGAATTTAAGGCATTGGTAGGCAGGTTTTCATAATTTTTAGCTCACTTCTAGTTAATGAGATTAAAAATTCTTGTTGGCAGAATAGAATATTTGTCATTCATATGATATTAGAAGTTATTTCAAAGAAATATGAAATGGATTCTTAAACACATCAATATTGAATATTTTCTTCAGTTTTCAACCAAGGAGAATGACCCTTCCTTATCTGAGCCTCTTCAATGAATAAAACATTAATTTTCTTCCTGCTGACAACTTGGCCATTATGTGATTATGTATCATTCAAAGCAAAGTTGAAGATTATCTATATCAATACAAAGTGAATTACTGATAATTTTTCACAAGAGGGCATTTTATTTTCAAGTGTTACCTTTATTTTGTTGCTAAATTATGGTTTTCATTTCAAGTGGGCTCAGTGTCTCTTGGCTTAGAGTCTATTTCATGCTTACAGCTGCAGAAGGTTCACTAGCCTGCAATATTTCTTCTATCAAATCTCTACATGTTTTTCCGTGGCTTGGAAGAATTACTATGTAGTGATACATTCATGACTTTTAAATTGAACAGCATCTTACGGAGTTTTACCTTTCTAGGGAGACATTGCTATTATGGAACAAGATCAGTGGTTTCTCTTCATTTTTAGTTTCTGTATTTTTCCTTCCTTTCTTGTTCCCTTCCTCGTTTCTGTATCTTTCTCTATTCCTTCTTCCCTTTCTCTGTTCTCCCTTCCTCTTTCTCCTCTTCCCACCTTTTCATTTTCCCTTCTTCTCCCCACTCTCCAAATGATTAATGACATCATATGATGCACAAAAATTCAATGCCTCAGGCCTCTCAGAAATCCTATTTCTTTATTAGTCTATCTTTGCAACAAGAAACAATAAAACTCAGACTACATCAAGTAATAGAGGATTCCGTAATGTAGGACTCAAAGAAAACATACAAATATCCTCAGAAAAAAATCAAAGCCCCAATACACAGGTGCTTTTCAGAAACATGGCACTGCTCAAGAATCCTCAAGGACCAACAAGATCCATCATCTTAAAGTTTTTTTCTTAGGGGTGATGAGTTTTTGTCGGAATCTTCAGCATGATTGAACCACTCTCTCACCTTCATTGACTCTGTGCCTGTGACTGTATCTGATGTCACAGAAATCAGATCCATCTCAGATCTTACCAGCTCTGAGTAGTGCATTTTACTATAGCTGTATGGTTTAAAGTCAATTATCTCTTTCCTAGTTATGTGCATTAAGTTCAAGTATAGAATTGTGAAATGCTGCTTACACATTGTTTTTGGTCTTTCAGGAGGTGGATGGTTTTTTCCTGCCGTCAACATTGCCTACCACTGTATTACTGAGAGCATATGCCAAGGCACAAATTTACCAAACTCATTGATTTTATAACTAGAAAACCTGTGGGAATACTCTCCATCAGTACACACTTGGTTCTCTCTCTCTCTCTCTCTCTCTCTCTCTCTCTATCTCTCTCTCTCTCTCTCCCTCTCTCTCTCTCCACAAAGTCTTTGTATCTATGTGTGCATAGTGTGCACCTGGTGGTCAGAAGTCAATATTAAGTATCTTCAATCACTCTTTCCCTTATTTTTGAGACAGAGTCTCCTGCTTTCCCAGAGCTTAAAGATTCAGTTCGGCCGGCTACCCAGCAAGCCCCAGAGATCCATCTATCTCTGGCTCTCGCACCCCAATGCTGGGATTATAGACACGTAATACAGTTCCTGGGTAGTTTTTAAGTGTGCCCTGAAATCTAAACTCAGCTCCTCACATTCAGAAGGCAAAGATATTACAAATGGAAATATCCTCACTACTCTCTAGGACCTAATGTTTTTACATTCAGCACCTATCTTACAATGTTTATTTCTGTAAATAGTAGCATTAAACATATATTTACTGGGTGGAAGAATAACAGGTTAAGTAGCTTTATCTTGAATTATATACATCAGAAGCTTTGAGTCACGGGGAGCAGCTGACCCCAATGTCTTTATATTGTTTAGTTAGTATCAAGTATAACCAGAAAATTAATGAATTATCTGATGAATAAGTTGGGAAAACTTATTCAAATAGACTCCAAATAGGGCATAGCATTTAGATTATTATGTGCTTTCTATAGGATAGTTTGTCTATATATATCAGGAGTTTTTAAATAATTATGTCTTTGTTTTAGCCTTATCAGAATTTATTTATAAGGAAATAATAAAGTTCAAAAGCTAAATGATTTTATTTTTAAATTATTTATAATTTTAAGAAAATGAAAACATTCAATGAATCCACTTGAATGTTATTATATTATAGTCAAACAAGTGTGCTGGACAGATTTTAAATGATATTTTAAATACATGACATAAAACTCTCAGTGACATTTAGAGATGAAAGTTTAAATATGTAGAGCAGAAGATGATTTAGAAGTGTAACTATAAACAGCAATATAGAACCAGTTGTGGTGGCTATTCCTGCAATCCTAGCTCTCTTGGGAGACTGAAAAAAGATGATGGCCACAAATTTGAGCATAGTCTGACCTATGTAATATGTCCAGACCATTTGAGCTAGAGTGAGACTCTGGATCAAAACTCCAAAATCCATCAATAAATCAGTCAATGTATTTATAATAACATATAAATCATATTATAATTAGCTTAGGGTTATGGTTGACCTGTGTCTGAAATATTCAAAATGTACATAATAAAAAAATACAAGGATTTTATGATCAAAAAAAATGAGAGATAAAGAATAATCTGTTTCACAAACATTCTCTTATTCTAAGAAGATATCGTAGCTGTTGAAATTTTAGCCTTTCAATACACATGTCCTTGAGAACCCACCACTTGTTAGAGAAAAAAAAGATCAACGGCTTTGGAATCAAATTAGTTTATCCTAACCAACTTTGCTATTAGGCAATGATGATTATCATTTGTTTGGTTTACTTTTCTTCTTTTTTCTTTTTTTTTTTTTAAAGACAAGTTCTCCCTGTAACCCCAGTTTAAAGGAAAAGAATCTGAGATGCAGAAGTATTCACCAACTTCCAAGGTTCACATATCTGATGAAGGAAAGATTGAAAGCAGCCCTGGCAGGTGAATCTTGGAGCCATATTCTCAATTTCTCAACTATTCCTGAATCATCAATGGCATTCCCCATCTTCTTGAGTCTTGATTCAGAGATCTCACTGAAGCCTGTTTTAGACTCAATGGAAATCTTCACAAGGGGCTGGGGAGATGGCTTAGGTGGTAAAGTGCATGTCCTGAAAGCATGAGGATCTGCATTTCACACTTGGAGCACTCATTTGAAAATTAAAAAAAAAAAAAAAGGTGCATGTGGTGATGCATGTTTGTGATTCCAGCCCTGAGGAGGGAGAGATAGGAAGATGTCTGGAGCTTACTGACCAATCAGCCTAACACCCTAACCTACTTGAAGAGATCCAGGTCAATGAGAGACACTGCTTCAAAAAAATAAATAAATAAATGTTTGGGGCTGGGGAGATGGTTCAGTGGCTAAGTGCTTAGAGTGTAAGCATGAAGACTAGAGTTCAGATAGATACCCAGAACCCAAGTAGATGCCTGGTGGGTGTGGCATATCAACTACAATTCTAACCTCTGAAGTCAGACAGAGACAATGGATCCAGAGCTAACAGCTTGTGAGGCTAGCCACATTGATTAGCTAGGGGATTGCTTGAAAGACCTTGCATCAGTAGGTATAAGAATGATCGATGATGATTCCTGATACCAATCTTAGGCTTCCATATGTACCTACATACATATGCACATGTACACACATGCACTCCACACACATGAAAATGGAAAAAAATAATAAAAAGTGACATGGAAGGACTGAAATACACTGGAGGTTGACTTCTGGGTTCCAGAAATGCAGACATACCCATGCACTTGCATACCCACCAGTATGTGCATGTATACCTGCACACATATGAACACACACACATATATACAAATAAATTCTTGCAAGTCTGAAAGGAGATGCTGTTTTCCAACCATTAGACTATAAGCTCCCTAGAGGCAGAAGCCCTCTCTGCCAGCTTTATTGTCTATCCTAAGCTTATCAAAAAGTGCCCCATAGAGAAAGAACTTGAATATTGATGAGAAAATAAGTGAATGAATAATCCAAAATTGTTTTTGCCTTACTTTAATCTCTTTAAATCCATGTATTTCTGGGAGGGAAATACATGAGGTTGAACAGGATGAACTTGAAACACAAATTAATGTTCAGCCTTTTGTTTTCTCTGTATGCCAAAGAGGGTAGAAATCTGTGTGTTCCTCCTTCGACAGGAAAAAAAATAATCTGTCCATGACACTGGGGTCTCCATCTTAGTCAAACGTCATTTCTGTCTTCTGAATAAATGCATACCTCATCTCTACTAGACAGTTATTGATTTTCTTGTTTTAAATCTAGTTATGATGTCATCTCCCACCACAGGAAGAAATCTTGAACTGCATTTCCTATCTGTGCTTCTGTTTTGCTTTACATGTAAGATAGTACCTACCACATCATAGATATTCTAGAATGTTACCTCTGAAATGCAAAAGGTGACCATGATAAGAACAACTCATTTTATCACAGGCGACAGCAAACGTCTTCATAAATAGTTGCTTTGGACCTTGACCTCCTTAGTTTTGGCTATGAACTTGACACAGCCTAGAGTCAATGGAGAAGGGAGTCTCAAATGAGAGATTCCCCAGATCAGATTGTCCCATGGACATGACTGTGGGGGGCTGTCCTGATTGTTAATTAACCAAGTTCACTGTGAGCAGTGCCATACCATAGGTGGGTGGTCCTGGGCTGTATAAGAAAACTAGCCAAACATGAGCCTGAGCAAGTAAGCTAACAGCTTTCCTCCATGGTTCCTGTTTCACGTTCCTGCTTGAGTCCCTGCCCTGACTTCCCTCAATGACCTTGATGTCTAAACCAAATAAACCCTTTCTTTCCCTAAGTTGCTTTTCGTCAGTGGGTTTTATCACAGCAACAGAAATATAATAGCAGACATACACTGTTGCTGGAACTACTCAGCCCTGTCTTTTTAGCATGTAAATGGTGCTAGGGAATAAGCAAAGGATGATCACAGCTACATGATAATAGAACTTTATTTATAAACATGAACAGTACAGTAAGCTGGATCTGGTTCCTATACACAGGCTGCTTGCCAACTTCATCCCATGCCCTGCCTCATGGTATCCTGCACATTCTTTGCATTCTAAGTGTGAACAAATGTTAGAATTTTTGACGAGTGAACAGACATATTGATGAGAACTTTATCAATTACTGAGAACACTCTAAAGAGTGTAACCTTCTGGGAATAGGTCAGATATTTTATTTGCATATGCAAATTTGATTTTATGGTTTCTCTAATATTTCTTTATTTATCTGCATGAAACTCTTTCCTAGTCACGTTTAACTCTCAATTTTCGCCTTAAAGCTCACATTTTCCCAAACCTTTAAAAGATAATAAGATTTTCTGATTAAAGATAATGGGCTTCCAGGGATCCATTTGAAAAGAGAAAATGAGAGAAAATAATCTTATTAGGACCTCTCCCCATCACATAGATTGATCTGAATTTCACCAATTATGAAACTTAAATTTTTACGTTATCAATCAACTGTATCACTTTTCTTATAATAATCCCCTTAGACCAGAAATGTAATTAGTTCCAGGCATTTTCTTAAGGCAAAATGTGGACAAGTATGTAGAAAATATGTTGACTGAGAAAATCTTAAGCAGTTTCAAAACACCATGCAATTAACTTGTGAAGTGTATTTACATTTTGGTTGTTAGTCTTAGCCTTTAAGGGCTGCGCTCTCCCTCCAGCCCATGAAGTGTATTTAAATGAAGATCATTCACCCACTTCTACCTTAAAGGAAAGTTCATGTAAAAAAAAAGAAACACTGAAAACAATAGTTTTATTTAAATAGAGAAAGGTTAAGGCAGACATTATTTTCACAAGTTATTACTGTGTTGACAAGCTGAAAAGAAATCAGATGTTTACTGTATCGCTCAGGTGATGGTGATGTTAATATTTATAGTACTGATTACATTTATATGGGGCAGAAATACCACAGTGCTCATGTGGGGAAGTCATGAGGTGTTGTGGTCCTCTACCAGGGTTTCCTCTTTCATCACTCTGCCAAGGCATAATTCACCATCCTTGTGGTCCTAAAGCTGTGTGTGTTCATGCAGAGGAGGGAGTATGGGGAGAGATAACTAACACTAAAGGACCTTAGAAAAAGCCATATGGCAATTTGTCACCATATAAGCTCTTAAAATACATAGATATACTTAACAAAAATAGATCAAAGGGAGTTACCATATGACAGAGGGACAGTGTCCCTCTTAGACACTATAGGCTAGCAAAGTAAAAGTTCAATGCCAGGAATGGACTCCCTTTTTTGAAACATTGACCAGAGGTCCCATAGACCCTCAAATAACACTAGCTGTTGACATTGCTTTTGGTTATTCACCAGAACCTCACAATAAGACCCTATTGTTGAAGACACAGCATACATTAGTTGTAGAACAAACAAGGAAAAATCAACTTCAAAGCTTCATGTATCCTGGCTGGGTTTATAATACTGTAAAGTGCTATGCATTCTACCTGAAGAGAAAGTTTAACATCAACATTACCCAGATGTGAATTCTGTGAGCTAAAACACCTGACCTAGCAAGATGTGCCCCAGTGCAATAGTGTCACGAATATTATGGGAGTAGGCAACCAACTTTCTAGTTGGATTTAAGATCTGCTTCATAGGATGGAGCCTAAACCTGACATTGATATCAGGCCTAGGAACCTGGGCTGGAAAGGTCTTCTGATAGATACAGTAATGTCTCCTAATGAGTTACTGTCATACCTGTAGATTAATGCATCTCTTAACTTTCATCAGAGAAGCTCCCTTATGCAGCAGATGATGATTAATACAGAGAACCACAACTTGCCAATGTGCAGAGAATAAGAAGCTTCAGAATGGTTAACCCTGAATAAAGACCTATAACTAACTAACTTCTGCCTCCCAAGGCACAGAGACATTGCAGATAAGGAGGTGGAAAGACTGTAAGAACCAGAGGAAGTGGATGACCACAGGAAACAGATGCTGCTGGGAGGGAGTCAGTTTAGTTTAAGGGTGAGACTCTCTCTGTCTCTCTCTCTGTCTCTCTCTCTCTCTCTCTCTCTCTCTCTCTCTCTCTCTCTCTCTCTCTCTCTCTCTCTCTCTCTCTCTCTCTCTCTCTCTCTCTCTCTCTCTCTCTCTCTCTCTCTCTCTCTCTCTCTCTCTCTCTCTCTCTCTCTCTCTCTCTCTCTCTCTCTCTCTCTCTCTCTCTCTCTCTCTCTCTCTCTCTCTCTCTCTCTCTCTCTCTCTCTCTCTCTCTCTCTCTCTCTCTCTCTCTCTCTCTCTCTCTCTCTCTCTCTCTCACACACACACACACACACACACACACACACATGATTAAATACAATGAAAATACATTGTATTGTATGAATGTGCCAAAATTCAATTTAAAACTGAGTTTTAAAAAGACAACTTAGGGGCTGGGAGGGTGCTTTTGGATCTCCTCCATTGGGGTAGCTGCTCAGAGCTCAGCAGACCCTCAGGGTGTGCTGGGTTCTGCCCTTCCTCCTGCCTCCAGCTAGAGAGGGCCTGAGAACCCAGGGGACAGCCTAACAGTCCCTGATCCTGCCTCCTCTTGGTGATGAGTTTTCCCTAATTATGCCATACCACCCCCCTACCTGGGATTTTGTGAGGCCCCTCCCAAGGGCCAAGGGAAGATCTGGCTTTGGTGGGCTAAGGCTGAGATCCTAGTGGACAGCTTGAGAGGGGTTCAGACCTCCATTGGGGTAGCAGCTAGGAGATCAGCACACCACCAGAGAGTGCCAGGTTCTGGCCTCCCTCTAGCCTCCAACTATGAGAAGGCCTGAGAACCCAGGGAACAGCCTGACAGCCAGCCCCATCCTGCCTCCTTGTGGTGGTGAGCTTCTCCTAATTGCACCCTACTATCTCCCTACCTGTGATTTTATGAGGCCCCTCCTAAGGCCCCAGGGCATATCTGCCTTTGATAGGCTAAGGCTGGGATCTCAGCAGGCCGCCAGTGGCCTCCCTCTGGCATAGGGTTGACAACACACAGGAATGCCTGAGAGAGCCTGGATCCTGCCTCCACTGTGGTGAAAGAAGCCTGAGTGTACCTGACTGGAACCTCACTTGGGCTTCTGTGGATACCCCTGAATAGCTGATCTGAAGCCATCAGTTTCCTCCAAAATAAATCTGAGAGAACCTGAACTCTGTACCAACCAGCTTTATATAACCAATAAAGAAAGGATCTAGGCACCTGGATAATACAAACAGAAGCACACGTCAACTTAATTCTCATATCAGAATCATAAACAACAAAAGAAATTCACATGCCAAAACCACAACGAAAGAATAATAAAATGGAAAGCCAAAACACTATGTTCCCAACAAACCCCACCAATTCTATAGAAGAGTTCTACAAGGAGAAACCCCTAGAGATAACCCAGGACAATGAATTTAAAAGAACACTCATAAACATCATCAAGGAATTCAAAGAATTTAAAGCACACACAAACAAATCAAAGAGCTAAAAGAAGATAGGGATAAACTTCTGAAAGAATTCACAAAAGAGGTAGAAACATTGAAGAAAATTCAGGCAGAAATAAAGAAGGAAGTGAAAAATGCAATAAGCCAACTTGAAACAACAGAGGAAATCCTCACCTCTAGAATGAATGAAATGGAAAACAGAGTATCAACACTGGAGGACAAAGTTGAAGAATTGGACCACTCAAGCAAAGAGTATGGAAAATTTTTTAAAAACACAGGAATGAAATATGCAAGAGATGTGGGACACCATGAAAAGACCAAATCTATGGATCATAGGAATAAAGGAAGGACAAGAATTTCAGGTTAATGGTCTTAACCAGATCTTAAACAGGATTGTAGAGAGAATTTCCTGAAATTAAAGAAAGACACCCCCATACAAATACAGGAGGCACATACAACACCAAATAGACAGGATCAGAAAACAAACTCCCCACAACATATCATAGTAAAAATATTAAATGTACAGAACAAAGAGAGAATACTGAAAGCAGCAAAAGAAAAACAAGTCACATACAAAGGA
>NW_008339765.1:1591462-1592546 GCF_000622305.1 Nannospalax galili
TATTTAAAGCAATACAGAGAGCAGAGAGAGAAACAACTATACCCTAGGGGTAATGAAAGAAAATAAACAAAGATATAATCTAGGAAATGCAAAACTACACAGAGAACAAACAGCAATCAAAATGACTGCAACCAATGCACACCTTTCAAAAATAACCTTAAATATCAATGGACTGAACTCCCCAGTCAAAAGACACAGGCTAAGTGAATGGATTAAGAAACTAAATCCATCTCTTTGCTGTCTGCAAGAAACCCATCTCACTTTCAAGGAAAGGCACCACCTTAAGGTAAAAGGATGGAAAAGAAAGCAAATGTCACTAAGAAACAAGCAGGGGTTGTACTTCTACTATCTGACAAAATAGACTTCAAAGTAAAACTAATCAGAAGAAATAAGGAGGGTCACTTCATTCTGATCAAAGGAATAGTTAACCAAGAAGATATTAAAATCCTTAACATATGTGCACCAAATTCTGGTGCACCCAAATTCATGAAAAAAAAAAAAACACTACGGAACTTTAAGACATAGATTAACCCCAACTCAGTAACAGTAGGGAACATCAATACCCCACTGTCTCCATTAAACAGGTCAACTAGACAAAGATTAAATAGAGAGACATCTGAATACCATACATCAAATGGACCTAATAGATATCTTTCGATTATTCCACCCAAACACCAAAGAATACACTTTCTACTCAGCACCTCATGGAGCTTTTTCAAAGATTGACCACATACTGGGCCACAAAACAAACCTCAACAAATACAAAAATATTGAAATAATTCCATGTATTCTATCAGACCACAAAGCAATAAAACTTAAAATCATCACTGGATGAAGCCCTAGTCACTACATGAATTCATGGAGATTGAACAAGACACTCTTAACAATGAATGGGTCAAAGGAGAAATTAAGAAAAAAATAAAAGAATTCCAAGAATTCAATGAAAAGGACACTATAACACAACACAACCTCTGGGACATATTAAAAGCAGTCCTAACAGGGAAGTTTATAGCTCTAAGTGCCTACATTAAAAAATTAGAGCTGGGCGTGGTAGCACACACCTTTAATCCCAGCACTCGGGAGG
>NW_008339765.1:1594188-1643313 GCF_000622305.1 Nannospalax galili
AGACTTGGGCAATTTCAGCCACCTGATATTTGAAAAATGGATCATGAACACTAACTGGAGGAAAGGGAGTATCTTCAGCAAATGGTGCCAGCAAAACTGCATCTCTACCTGTAGAAGAATGAAACTAGACCCTTATCTTTTCCCTTGCACAGAGTCAACATCAAATTAATCAAAGACTTCAATGTGAAACTAGAAACCCTGAAGCAATTAGAAGAAAATATTGGCAGTAACTTACAGGATATAAGTGTAAGAAAGGATTTTATAAATCAGACAGAATTTGCTCAGGAATTAAAGTAAGTAATCTATAAGTGGGACCTCATTAAACTAAAAAGCTTCTGTACAGCAAAAGAAACAAAAAGTGAAGAGAAAACACACAAAATGGGAAAAAATCTTCACCGGTGACACATCTGACAGAGGTTTAACATCCAGAATATGTAAAGAACTCAAAAAGCAAAGAATCGAGAGACCAAACGACCCAAATAAAAGATAGGCTAAAAATCTAAACAGGGATTTCTCAAAGGAAGAAGTAAAGATAGCTAAGAAACATCTCAAAAACTGTTCAACATCATTAGTAATTAGGGAAATGCAAATTAAAATCACGCTAAGTTATCACCTTACCCCAATCAGACTGGCTAGGATTAATAAAACAAATGATACCAAATGCTGGTGAGGATGTGGAAAAACGGGAATGTTCATTCACTGCTGGTGGGATTGCAAACTCTTGCAGCCTCTATGGAAAACAGGGTGGAGAACTCTTAAAAAACTAAAATGAACCTACCATATGACCTGGTTATAGCACTCCTTGGCATATACCCAAAGGACTCATCTTATTGTAGAGACACTTGTACAACCATGTTTGTTGCTGTTCTTTTCACAATAGCTAAGAGGCGGAAGCAACCTAAGTGTCCTCAACTGATGAGTGGATAATGTAAATGTGGTTCATTTGCACAATGGAGTTCTATTCAGCAGTAAAGAAAGATGAAATCATGAAATTTGCAGGTAAATGGATGGATCTAGAAACTGTATTACTAAGTGAAGTAACACAGACTCAGAAAAACAAACAACCTATGTTCTCCCTCATATGTGACTCCTAGCACCAAATCCTTTTAAATTCCAGGTCCTTTTAATAAGATGATGCTATACAGCAGTCCCTTCTGCATGAAATAACTACCATCATCACAACTTCAGCTGAACCTGATCACTAAACATAGTCACAACTGGGCTTGCTCGTTCATTAAATGAGAGCCAAGCAGGGTCACTGGACCCTCACCTGAGTATCCAGCTACTCTTCCCAGACAACTAGCACAGCCTTGGAAGACAAAAGGAAAATGAGGAAGAACCAAATAGAGGGATGCTTTTGGAAGCCCTTTTCAAGAAACTCCAATGGACTCTCATATGAACATTTGAAAATTGCCCTGTTCTGACTTTTTTCTAGTTCCCTGTCTAGAACTTGTCATGCTAATTACTCTTGCCTTTACTTCTCCTTCACATCTCCTATTCATGATTCAAGGACTTTCTTCTTCCCTTAGAGACAAGAGTTATACAATTTGGGAGTCTTTTAGATAGACCCACTGAAGAGGTACTCCAATTGCCTCACCCTGTATCCCTGTTCAGCATGGAAGAAGCCAGAGCAGCCTGCGTCTCTATCCCCTATTGGCAATTTGGGTAACCCCTTCAAAGAATGGCGTGATAAGAATAGGAGGTAGGAATTGGCTAGGCAGTTAGGATAAAAAGATCCCAAAGAAATGTAGCCAGTTTCTTGGCTAAAAATCAAAATGTCCTTGGGCCTGTTAGCAACATACTCTGTTCCAAAGGCCAAAAATGTCAAAAATATTTGGGAGCTTGTACCTAATCCTTAAAAGATTTTAGGGTTACCTCTTCAGAGGGGGGAATGTTGGAGGGGAGGGAGTAGGCATGGATTTGATCAAAACACCTTATATGCATGTATGATATTCTCAGTAACGTTTTTGTAAAAATTTTAAAAAATAAATGAATAAAAGTATGAACGGGTCTCTTAAAAAAAACAAAAGAAGATGCCACAAGATGCCAATGCACATATGAAATTCTCAGAGAATAAAAAATATATATGTAATCTAAAAATATGTTGTATAAATGTTTCAAAGAATCAATAAAATATTATCAAAACTAAAAGAAAAAACAAAGATAACTTGATAACTTAGGGAAGGACTGAACTTGGGTCATTTGGTTTGGTGTCAAGTACCTTTATCTGCTGAGCCGTCTTCGCAGCCCAGCATTATTTTGCTTAAAAGCAGTATTAAGCACTCCTGATCCCTTTACCTCATTCTGAGGGAGAGCTTAGCTCACACTAAATAATCTGATACTGACAATGCCACTCAGCAAACAACCCAAGCAAAGAACATGAATTCCAACAGAGAGAAAACGAGAAGACTGAGCAAGTTTTGAATCTCAGTCCTCTGAAAGTGTTTGACCTCTTCCCCACACGGGATGTCTTCTCTAACTCTCAGACCCTGAAAAAAAACATGACATCTACTTATTACCTGATACAGGAGAACGTCATTGCTTTCTTATTTTTTAACATAAACAGAAACTCCAACATGGTCTCATTCTTCCCCATTTGAGAGACTACTGTCTTAAAATACAGACTTCTCCTAGCCAGAGTTAAACTGTGTCCATAGATGCTGTTCCTCTATCACTTAGGCACTCATTAGTGACTATGTGCTGCACGCCTACAGTGAGTAGGTAGACCTATCTTCCTGACCACCATTACCTGTGACGTGAGCTGATTTGGCTGTAGGATCTTCCCACACATAATTAGGTTCTAAATATCAAGATGATAAGGAGGACTTCAAGGGCTCTCTAAATCCAGTCATGTATGTCCTTATGAGAGGCAGAGAAGGACAGCATGACCACCCAGAAAGGAAACCATATGGAGACAGAGGACGAGATTAGAGTTACAAGGATGTAAGTAGTTAAAGGGTTTTCTCCAAACCACTAGGCTTCAGAAGAGAGGCACAGAATGCAGTCCCTCAATTCAGAGGAATTAATCCAGTGACTGTCTTTATTAAAAAAAAAAAAATCTGGCTTCTAGTGTGGGTGAAATGCCTCAGCATGTAAAGGTACGTGCCACCAAATCTGATGACCAGAGTTTGATCCCTAGTATGCACACAGTGAAAGAAGGAGAGAACTGATTCCCGGAAGATGTCATCAAACCTCTACATATACACTATGGAACATGAATACACACACACACACACACACACACACACACACACACACACACACAAATTAGAATGCAATACAAAATTTTTTAAGTTCTGAACTCTAGAACAGAAATAACATGTTCTTCTATTATTTTAAATAATCAAGCTGGTGGTAATTTATTTCAACAGCCTTAGGACTACGTATTATATCCTACCATGTCTCTCTCTAGTTTATACTCATTCAAGTTATTTCTAACTCCAGTGCAGACACTCTACCACACAGGAATCTGTAACTGTAAGTCCAACTTTGAACTATGTGCAGATTCATTCTTTTTTGTTTGTTTATTTTCGCTAGCTGAATCAGCTGAATGTTCTTTTATTTTTATATATATTTTTACTGAAATGTTTGTATATTTTATACAGTAAATTTTAATAGTTTTTGGCTTCTTTCCCCGACTGAAGACTCCCAAACACCCCCCGCCCCCCAACAAACACACACACACACACGCACACACACACACACACACACACACACACACACACACCAGATTTCATGCATTCTGTTATATATGTTAAGGCCTATCTGGTGAAGATTTTGTACCCAGATGTCCCTCGGGGAAAGTTCATCTACTGGAGTTTAGTTAGCCTACCTGGAGTCACTCCCTTAAAGAAGATAAACTCTCCCTCACCCAGCAATAATCGGCTGCCAATAGTTCCTTGGCTAACGTTGGGGCCCGCTACCCATTTCCCCAGCTGTATGCCAGATTGTTTGTTCATTTGTTTGTTTTTCTGACTTAGTCTGCATGGATCTTGTGCATGCTGTCACCATATTACTGAAAATTCACAAGAGCAAGTTCATGAACCAACCATGGCTCTTACAATCTTTTCACCCCCTCTTCTGCAATGGTCCCTGAGCCATGGGTGGGTGAGGTTCAACATAGCAGTCCTGCCCAGGGATACATACTCTGAAGTCTCTTATTTGCTACCTTGGCCAGTTAAGACCTTCTGGGTAAATTGCATGCATTCTGTTGCAGGAGGAAGTTTTGCTGGTAAGAGCTGAGGCATGCATTAGTGTTCTCTCTACCCCCTGTTCTGCTATCTTCTATGAGCCTTAGGTGGTGAGGTTCCACTGTGTATGTGTCATTTAGGGTTGGGCATCTCTCAGGAATATATTTTCTGTATGTAACCATTTTTGGAACTTTGCAATAGACTCCATCTGTTGCATAAAAAAGCTTCTTTGATGAATGGTGAATGGTATACTTATCTGTAAATATAATAATCCATATTTAGCATACAGTAAGAAATTACATTTGTCTAAAGATATGACAGACATGGGGTTTTCTCTAGGATCCATGACTTCTCCAATCATGTTTATTTGGCTATGTTTCCAGGGCCAGGTCCATTCTTATACCCCGCCAGGATCAAAGCACCTGGCCAGGAATCTGAGTCAGTGGCTTAGAACTCTCCCAGGAAGCTTAACTGTGCCTACAACATTTTATATTCTCCAGGAGGTTAGTCTGCACATTTCTAACAATCTATGGAGGCAACATGGACAACTACAGAAATTTCCATAGCAGAGATTCTTCCTCTTGCCTCTCAGGATGGAATGCTGGTGAAGGCTTTGAGGTGAAACAGAAATTTTGATTTCATAAGAGAGTCAAGAACCTGATGACAAAGCTGAAAAAAATAACAAGGAAATATAAGTAGTACCCTGATCAACCTGAAACACTGGATTCCTGATAACCACAGCAAAAGCCTTTCACACATTTAAACTTGCTTATATTGGGTAGTTTCCCACATTCCTCTGAACACAGCCTAGCGGAGACTCTACTTTCTTTTACTCATCCTCTCTCATTTTTTCCACCTATAAATTCAAGAATTGTTAAATTCCAAGAGATGTTTTACAAAAGGAGGATTTTATTCTCCCTGTTTTATTTGCTATGTTCTTGCTGTATTATTAATAAAGGTTAAACATGAAAAGGTAGATTGCTTTTTTAAAAGTGTTATTGTGATCAATGAAAGCAAATTAAAAGTTTATTAATTACAAAATACTTATGAGAAGTTAAAATAGGGAAAACTTAATTTTATACATAGAACATTTTTGTCCTCTGCTAGTTTCATCTCAAAGTTATGAAAGAATGGGGTTTAGACTATCTTTTTTGTCCACATGATTAATTTAATACATACTCATATTGTGTCCAATATAACAAGGTCCTGGAAAATTCAATTATATCATGTTATATAAGAATTTCTCAATTCTGATGAGCAAGAGATGATTTTACAGTTGAGTCCAGGAAGGTATCTATATGAATTACTTGTATAGTTGTTGTGACCAAATGCCTGACAAGGAGTGACTTAGGGGTGGAAGGGCTTATGGAGGAAGGGCTTTCATGGATTAAGAAGTGAATTAGTCCAACATGACAGAGAAGTCTTAGGAGCTTGTCACATCATCTCTACCTTCAGGAAGCTGAGATCACACAGAAAGTAGGGCCAGGCTATAAAATTTCAAGGCTCCACTTCTTAGTAATTTACTTCTTCCACCAAGGCTCCACCTCCTAGATTAGTGTCCACAAAGTTCCAAAGCAAAATCACCAACTGGGATCAAATGCTCAAACACATGAACTTCTGGGAGACATTTCACATTCTAACAGGATATAACTCAACATGTCTTTTGTTTTGCTGCTATTACAGAATTGGTATATGACCTTGGCCTTTTAAACGAAACTGGTCGTGACTTCATAAGAAAATACTACATACTGGGTAGCTTAAACAACAGAAAATACTTTTGCCCCAAGTTGGCAGTGGGTTTGGTTTCTGGGGAAGGAACCTCACTCTTGACTGTACCTGACTGTCTTATGGTATCCTCACACACTTCCCTCTATGTGTGCATTTTCTCTAACGTTTTTTTCGTGTACTCATAAAGATTCTAATACTGGGGCTAGAGAGATGCTTCAGCTGTTAAGTACATTTGCTGTTCTTACAGATGACCCAAGCTGGGCTCAAGCAGCCAAGTCAGATGGCTCACAACTACCTGTAACTCCAGCTCTAGGAGGTCTTCCACACTCTTCTTGGCACCATGGGCACCTACACATATGTCACATATACACACACATATACACACACGTGCATAAAAAATAAATCTTAATGAAACAAATCCTTTGCACTAGAGTACCACTATTATGACCTTATTTGATCTCAGCTACCTCTGTAATGACCCAACTAGAGGTTGGAGCTTCAACATAGGGACGGAGGACTTTTTCAATTTATCACACCTTTTGTGAGCTTCCTTTCTTTACTCTGTAGACAAATTATGCATTTGAAATCCATTGCATGCACCCATACACCCTTACCTAACATGGAGAAGGTTATAAAGGAATTTCTCTATTCTGTTGAGTAAGTCATGTTTCTATAGTTGAGTCCACAAAGGTATCTCTATGAGTTAAAATGTATTTGCAAAAACATCTTAGCTTCTACAGAGTGGCATCAATGGCGTTTTTCCAGAGTTTGAGTTGTCATGACCTTACAAATCATTGAAATCCAATAAGGTCCAATTTTGAGACAGCCATTGCTTATTTGGTTTCTATACTGTGGTGCAACCTACCTTTGTTAATGGATTATCAGTATATGGACATGCATGCAGATCATCATCTTACTAGGCTAGTATCTATGAACTCTATCATAGAGCATCCTTATTCCCACCTCTCTGATCAGGTTGGTGCTTTCCAAGTGGAAGAATGACCATTTCTGCTCTATCCATGTCTATAATATTTTATTTAGTACTTTTTTATTTTTATGTGTATGAGTGCATTGCCTACATGGATGTAAGTGCACCCATGTCAATCAATGCCCAGGGAGGTCAGAAGAAGATGTTGGATCCCCTAGAACAGGAGTTATAGATGGCTATTAGCCCTAATGTGTGTTCTGGGAACCAAACTGGATCCTCTGCAAGAGCAGCCAGTGTGCTTAACCCCAGAGCCATCCCTTCAGCACCTCTATCCACATGTTTACAGTTCAGACTAACACTTCTACCCTCTCTGTTTACAGTTCAAACTAACACCCACAGTTGCCCTTAGTCTCCTTTGTCCTTTTTCAGCTACACTGAGCCTCTTGCCTTTGATTAACTATTACCAGCAGTACCTCTGTCACCAACATATTATCACCTATCCCCAGCACTATTATACTCACCCACTTAGTCCCATCTTTAACTTTTGTTTATTAACACACATGAATTCATTTCTCAAATGCCTCATTCTAAGTATCAAACTCTGCCTAAATATCATCATGTCATCAAAAGAGCCAACCTTGCCCTGGGGTCTTCACAGTGTCTTGCACAATACAGAAAGGTGACTGAAAATTTCACTCCCAGACATAATGCTACCTCAGTGCCTGATCCCCAGACATAATGCCATCACTCAGAGTCACAATACAGACTGAGTGTTAAGTCAATTTTGCCTCTTCAAGTTCAGAAGAATAAGAATTGAGAATTGAAAGTGCTTCTGTTAACCCAGCATCTAATCAGGCAGCTTTCCTAATTTAAACGTTTCTAACTTATGGAAGCAGACAAATACATTTTATTAATGCTATTGTCAGGAGGGCTTTAGATTCCAGTATATTTATTGTGCCTGCAACACCAGTCAACAAGCCCATTTCTCACAGATATCAGGCTCAACTTTAGCTGAACTTTAGCAATGAATGAAAATTGATTAAAATCACACATGCTAAATTATTTTTCTTCCCAAGGATAGTTAACAATTTTCTGAATAAACTTGACCTTTTCACTTCTGTTCGGTTTTAATATAAAGGTAAAACAGAAATCACATTCAAACAAGTACATCAATTCACATGGGAAAGCCTACAAACAGATTTATGTCTGTGAAAATAAAAAATAATTTACCAGCTTTATTAAGATGCATTGTCAAACCCCAGTAGTGAGCTAAGGCAGGTTTAGAAGCTCTGATGGTCTATTTATTATTTTTCTAGGATTTTAAAATATTTCTGAAGTACTTTGGTTTTTATAAAAATGTGAAGCATAGTTCTTAAGGAGAAACAGATTAGATTTAAATATATTCTTCTGTGTGTGTGTGTGTGTGTGTGGTGTGGTATGGTGTGGTATGCTGTGTGTTATGCAAAAATCTCAGTCATGGAATCTGAACTGATAAAGGTTGGTGAGGCCTGTAAGTATCATTTGTTCATTCATTCATTCAATTTGAAACAGGGTCTTATGTTGCCCAGTAGCCCAGGCTGGTGTTTAACTCCCCATGTAGTAGAAGATACCTTGAGAGTCTAGTTCTCCTACCTCTATAATTCCTAGTGCTACAACCACAGCTATGCCCACAGCACCCAGTTTATGTGGTGCTGGGAGTAGAATCCAGTACTTCAAACATACTAGGCAAGCATTGTACCAAGAGAGCTACATTAAATGCCCAAGTATTTCCTATCTTATCATTAAGATTTCTACAATTACATTAATTATGATTTAACATGTGCAAGGGAAGGACTTGAAATTTTAGTACGTGAATATTTGTATTTAAGAATACCCCGCTTTAATTCCAGCAGAAAATACAGATACTCCCACATGGCAGAGGGTTCATGTTTTATAAATCTCTGAAATTTAATAGAGCAAAAAATATATAGTACATGAAACCAGATACCTAAATAACAAAAGAAGTCACAGTGAAATCATAACCTTCTAAATAATGCCATCAATATAGAAATCAAAGGAAAGACTCTGAGATCAACTATGAGAAGGATCTTACCAAGAGGTCTACCTTGCCTCTGCTATAAAAGATAGAAAATGATTTAGCACTCACAGGAATGAAGAGGTTTAATGAGGTTGATCTACAGTGAACATAGCTGCTGAATCACCCCTGGTGCTGTCTGTAGACCCCTTCCCATCTAGTTATGCATGACCTTTCCTGCTTTGTAACCCACCATAAATTTAATAATACAGTCAACTGTGAACTAATTTCTTGCTTGCCTTTTTCTCATGCATTAGATTCTCCAAGTTCTTTAATGCCTTTCAGTTTAGCAACTGAAACAAACCTAAGAGCTACTACTGGGGTCAAAAAGTGAGATGTTACTTTTAAGTTGCTTTTGAAGGCATGTATTGGGTGGCTTGTCACCCCAGCAGTTAGAACTAGCAGTTCTTTCCAAACTAAAGCAACTCAGAGACATTCTTCTGAGAAGATTTAATGAACCACCTGACAAGGTATCACAAGAGACTGCCTAGAAAGATAGGTCATGTTCTTTTTAGAAAAATATTATATTATTTTTATTTTGTGTGTATAAATGTGGGTCTGTATGAGTGCATGAAAATATGTAGGAGTGCTGGAGGAGGCCAGAATTGGTCATCTTATCCCTCGGAACTGGAGTGACAGGCTGTGGTGAACTACCAGATATGGGTGCTTGGAACTAAACTAGAATCCTCTGCAAGAGCAGGAACTGCTCTTAACTGCTGAGCCACCTCTCTCATCTCAGGCTGGTTCCATGATACTTTAGTAGGTAATTCCTACCTTGTCAATAGTTTCCAGAATTAGAAGTAAGCGTGAACATGGCAAGCACCCTGATCTACACTTGATCTCAATTTTCTGACTCAGTCCTTGAAACTCCATAGGATATTTGCATCATTGTATCATATTTTCATTGAAGAATAGAATACCTAGAAACTGTATTAGTTGAAAATCTATGAACACAAGAAACTTAAGGAAGGAAGGGTTTATTTTGGTTCACAGTTTGAGGGTACAGTCCATCATGGGGGCAAGTATTGTTTTCGATCAATACTCCTTATGTCTCAGTTCCACCTGCTTCTTCCTACCCTCCCAACTTTGTGTCTCCCAACCCTTTTTATAAACCCACCGAATCTAATTGGTGCTTACTGAGAGAGCCAGTTTTCATTGACAGTATGGCCTCTGATGGGTGGAACACGTCTCAGTGGATGGCCATACACTCAAGATAATTTTTTTTTTAGTTTCTATTATTTGACTCTTAGCCAAATAAGTTGACTTAATTCTTGATATTACATCTAATTTTCTAAATGATAAGGGACATGTAGTGATAAAATAATATTCTGGGGGTATTTTCACATCTTCCTAGCTATTTCTCCTTCAAAATTTCCATTCTTAAAAGCACCGAACAGCCATAGGCTCTGGCTGTAATGGCTTCAACTGCAAATAAAGGAGCTATGTTTATGGCTGGAAGGTGTGAAAGGAGCATCTCAGCAGTCTTTTACCTACTCTCCTCCAGAACACTGTGGTATACTCAGACACATAAGGCCAGGAAAGACTACATTGGTCCTTGGAATACTGAGTGAGATTTTTTTTTCCATACAAGAATTTGAGACCATTTCAGAGGCAACTCTTAATTGATTCTGTCTTTTCTCCTAATTTTTTATTTGGATACATTCAGGCACAGAGGAGATAATGAACTTGGCAGAGAATCGAGAGTAAGACATTGATGAAAATGTTCATGCACTTTAAGATGCCAATTTAAGTGCTTCTTGCTTGCATTTCTCAGAATGAAAACATGGCCATACTGTTCTACTTGTGTTTTATGGTTCACTGAGCAGTTGCAATAACAAATTTTAAATACCTATCAAATGTCATAAAATGTCATTTAATATTGTTCTTGGTTTGTAAAGGGAAAATGAAAACTGATAAAGTTCATGTGTATTCTGTGCTGGTTCAATACTTTAAATACTGTACTGTAAGACTTTCAACAAATACATAGTCAATTGTAGTAATGTGGTCATATTAAATAATAGTGTGCTGCATTATGTCAAGAGAAAGCAGTCATATTAAAAAAGGGGTTCTTTTAATGAGACTCTAAACAATCTCGCTGGCTGCATCACAGCCTAGGTGGATAATAAAAATTGCCTTTGAAAAGAGTACTCTAAATTTTTACAAGACTCCAATTCTCCTGTGCAATTATGGAATTTGAAATGTAATTCTCTTCAGAACCATAAAAGAATTAGACCAGAGAAACATTGTTAAGAATAAAGCAAGATAAAAAGTAACTGCTTCAAAGACCCTTTTTATTTTTCTATCTCTCGATGTCATGTTGTATTCCCAGTCACTGAGTTGTTAGGAAAAGGCAACGAGAAAATCTACTTGAAACAATTGAACATTTCTAGAATGTTGTCTTGTGGATATTTGCACTCTTGATAATAACATATTAATGCACTGTGGTCGGCTGTCCATGAAATATACATACAAATTCCAGCAGAATGGGAGATCAGCATAGGAACAATGGTTGGCAGAATGCTCACTGTGGACCTGACTCTGTGTTAGGCACAAAGAGATTTAGAAATGGTGTTCAAGTGTTGCCCCTGCTCTTAAGGTCTTTCTCATTGGCTCATCTTGTCAACTGAGATTTGATAACTCAAATTTAACAGCTCTCTCCAGTTAACATAGATGAATCACCTGTTTCTAGATCTACCTGCTTCATAATCTTTCAAATGTACCCATTCTTCCACATGCGGGTTCCATAGAGCATCTGCTGCTAGATCTTTGAAGGCAATGATCATGCTTTACACAGTGTTTAGATCTTTGCCCAACACAGAATCTGGAACAGGGCCATCCTTTTCAGCAAAACAATGTTTATGAAAAAAAAAATGAAAAATTCAAATGGAGAGAACATGTATTAATTCTGTCCTACTTTTCATGTGTTTACTTCTTTGATGCAAAGAACCCCCACTGAGAAAATTAGTACCTGATTTTTATGATGCTCATTCTAATATTTTTGAGCAAAATTCTGTTTTTCAATGACTTTCTAGAATTTATTTTGTTTTTAATTGTGTGTGTGTGTGTGTGTGTGTGTGTGTGTGTGTACAGGTGTCCTTCTCCCTGGAAGACAGAAGATGATATCAGACACTATGGACCTGGAGTTACAGAGGTTACTGAGCCAGCCATGGGTACTGAGCACCAAATTTGGGACTTCTGTAAGACCAGCGAGCACTCTTAACCACTGAGTAGTCAATCTACCTCCCAATGTTTCAGTTATTAATCACATATAAATAGGAAAAAGATGAATTATAAGATTCCATAGATGGTAATATGTATAGAAATGTTAAAATAAAAAGGGGTGTGAGTCTAAGGATCAGTGAAAGAAAGTTCTTTAAGGTCTTACCATATGCTTGGCCCTGAGCTGTGTTTTATATTCATTAATTCTGTTAATTCTCAATATGGTCCTATGGGGAAGATACTTTTATTATTCTTATTTTAAAAATTAATAAACTAAGTTCAAGGAAAGCTAGGCAACTTCGCCAAAGTTAACCCAATTGTACGAGGCAATGCTAGGATTCACAACTTAGTCTTGCTCCACTGTCTGAAATATTCATGGTATTCCTTTCCTAGGCTCAGCACTGAGAGGAAATACAGGGAAAATAAATTTTGAGTCCTGGTTTCAGAATATATTCCCTCAGCTCGATTATACACAGATATGCACACAGAAAAACATGCATAGGATTTTTAAATTATGCAATAGATGCCTTTTAAAATGTAATTAAGAATTTAAATTGTTTTTTGTATGAATTCACCACAATAATGACAGGATACTCAAAGTTCCATGCAAGCTCAAACCAGACAAAATCCCAGCAAAGACATGAAGAAGTGGGTAAGAGGTTCCAACCCCACTTTAGGAAATTTTGGCAATAGATGGCTGGGAGGAATTGAAACAGCCTCTTTCAAGCATGGGATTCTGGGTATGTTAACTAGGCTCTACTGGATGGACCTACACTGAAAGACATTTGAGGACAGAAATTAGACTCTATAGGTCTTATTATAGTGTCTAATTTAAATATATATATATATATGTATGTGTGTGCATGAGAGAGAGACAGAGAGACAGAGAGAGACAGAGATACACAGAGAGACACAAAGAGACAGAGATACACAGAGAGACACACAGAGAGACATTAAATTGGAAAGGGCCAATAAAAGGAGGTAGGACAGGGGAGAGGACCTAAATACCATCAAATTGTACTGCGTAAAATCACAAAAATTCAGTTAAAAAAGAAAAAGGAAAAAAGTTTTCTCATAGGAAAAAAAAAAAAAAAGAATTTACCTTAGGGGTTGGAGAAATGGCTCAGTGGCTAAGAATATGTACTGCTCTTACAGAAGACTGAGTTTAGGTCCCAGCACCAATGTAGGAGGGGTGACAATTGCCTGTGATTTCAGATACTAAGGGACCTAACACCCTCCTCTGGCTTCTGAGGGACTGCACTCATGTGTACACACACACACACACACACACACACACACACACACAACACATGCACACACACACAATTAAAATTAGGTGAGTTTTAAAAGAATTTAAATTATTTTGTTGTTAATTATGAAATACCTTCTGGGGAAAAAAGATGAAGACACTTCAAAGCTTTTTTAAAAGTGAAGGGTGGGACTGGAGAGATGGCTCCATGATTAAGATTCAAAGCTCTACCTGTTCTTGCAGAGGACCTGGGTTTGGTTTCCAGCATCTACATGGTGGGTAACAACAATTCATAAATCCAGTTCCAGAGGATCCAGCACCATCTTCTGACCTCCACTGGTATTGCATGACACGGGTGCACTTACATATATGCAGGCAATACACTCATACACATAAAAAATAAAAATAATGCATAAAATATTTTTAAAAATAAATATAAAGAGTGAAGGGTGAGATCAACTAAGGAATGAGCATTAATGTGGACTCCTAGTGATGTTCTGGGAGAAGGCATACTGGCCTGATATAAGAGTGGGCAGATGCTTCCCACAAAATGCTCTCCCATTCCAAATATGTTGCATAAATATTTTATGTTTTAATCCTAACCAAATATTGAGATATAAATGATATAAAAAATCTAGATTTCAAGATACTGCAAGAAAATTGAAGGAAGATAATGTCAAAATCAATACTCTGGGTGGATTATAGATCTAATTTTACTTTCCCTGCTTACTCTTATTAGGTGGCAATATAATTCAGAACCCTCTGATATTGGAGACTAACATGTCACTCTCAATTCTGTCCTTATAAATTGCTTACTATTCTTCATTCCTTTGTAAACACTCATCTTCATAATGCACACAAGCACAGGCACACACAAACACATGCACACAAACATTTACACATATAAACATATACATACATGTATACTCATATACCTACAAATAGATGCACACATGAATTATGTACACATATGCACATACATACAAATATATGCAAAAGTGTACACACATATATACAGATATATATACAAATATATACACATTCATATGCACACATGCACACCATATGCAATGCATATATGCACACATACAAACACATGCATTTATACACTCAAACATACATATACACATGTACACATACACACACGGGTGCTTACATTAATATACACATGTAAACATATGTATATATGTATACCCAACATATGTTCACATATACACACACATGCATACAGAAAATGTACACAGGCATGTATACACATTTGCACATATAGAAATATTTGCACGCACATTTCCCACTTCAAATTAACTGTTATCTATGTGTTAGTGTCTGTCCTCTGGAAAACTTGTTTAAATGAATTGAATATTTTGTCTGAATGTTTCCTTGTCCCTCATCCTGCTTCACAACCTACCTTACTCCAATCTCTGTCATATATTTGGTCACCCAAAGTCCACTATTTTACCACAGAGATCTTTACTAGGTATAAGTAAATCACCTAAATTAAACAAAGGCACAGGAGTATGATAATTTAATAAAATATTCCTTTGGGAGCTCTTCTTTTAACCAAGAATAAAGCTGGTCCGGTAAAAATAAAAAAGAAACACACTGTACTTTTAAAACCTTAAATATCCAGGACCTGCAAATTTCTACTGTTCTTTTTCAATAGCTTTCTTACACTCCCCAGAACTTTTCAAATCTATGTTATGGGGCAGGCAAGATAGTTCATAGGTAAAAACACCTGCTGTCAAGAAGACTTGAGTTCGATTTCTAGAACCCACATTTATGGAAGGAGAAAACCAAATTCTACAAGTTGTCTTCTGACCTCCACATACATGTGTATATGCACACACACACATACACACACACATGCACACACACATTCACAATAAATAATTAAATATAGAACTGTTTAACTATGTCATTTACATAGGCTTTAAGCAAACTGGCTAGAAGCAGACACTGGTTGCAGTGATAGCTTTAAGTCTTTCAGCAAAGACATTCTGAGTTTAGTTATGAGCATATCAGAGTTGTTCAGTATCACAATACAGATGCAGCTAGTAATAAATAAATAACATGTAGCTAGTGATAGATAAGAAAATATTTCTTCATATAATTCAACAATTTTACTTTGGTTGATAATAGAAACTATTAATATGGCATCCTGTGGTGCTTGATATTGAGCATCAACTTGACAAGTACTAGAATTTCATAGGAGACAAATCTCTGGGTATGTCCATGAGGGAATTTCTAGAGTGGGTTAATTGAGATTAGACTCACAGTAAATATGGGTAGCACTGTTTTCTGTTATGGAGTCTGGACTGAATGAAAAAGAAAAGCAAACTGAGCACCAGCCTTCATCTTGCTATGCTTCCTTACTGCAGATGTAACATGACCAGCTGCCTCATACTCCTGCTGCCATGACTTCCTTGCCATGATGGACTGGACGTTGGAACTGTGAGCCAAAATAAACCCTTTGTTCCTTCCTTAAAGTGCTTTTGTCAGGTATTTGATCATGGCAGCAAAAGAAGCAACTAATCCACACCCTTAATTCAACTCATCTCATATATAGCTTGCTCGAGGCAGTCCTACCTCATGCCTCTTTTATAACCCATGCACTCTGTATCCATCTCCATCACAATTTTTCATCCTCTATATACTTGTCCATTGCTTAGGCTGTGACTTCCTCATCTACAGAGACCAGCACTTAATTACTTCTATATTGCCAGAACACTAAACAGTATATTGGAGCTCTAAAAAACATCTTGCCCAACCTCCAAATTTCTACATTGATCCGATCATGTAAACTGGTGATTCTCAAGCAAAAGACCAAAGTATTATTTCTTGAAAACAAATATGAGCATACCCAGGGAATCTTTTCCAGCACTCACAGGACTGGTGGCTTGTATTTCTGTACTTTGTCATAGCTTCCTCCATCTGTCTTTGGCAAAGTCCCTGCACCTGAGCCACTGTACAAGACAGCAGAAGGGAGTATGCTTTTGTCTTCAGGAATGACTTGGTAAAAAATGTAGACTAGAGTCAAAATCTAAATCTGCAGAATTTGCATATAGATCTTTTAATGCACCATATCTCCCTGACTTCCTGTGCTTGGACCCCAAAATTTCAGCACTAACTTTCACTTACTAAGTCAAACACCATGTTCTCAGGAAATCTCACACATTTCTGTGTCTTTCCTGCAAGGGCTTCTTAAGCTTCCCCCATACCATATGAACAGCAATCTCAGCATAGTTTACTTGATTTGTCTGATCCACCTTCTTAACTGAATGTACTGTGAATCCAAAAACTGTATCATTAATATATCCATCTTAAGCCCCTATGATAGTAACAAACAGTATGTAGATGGTAAATGATTCTTGATAGATAAGGAATGAAGTGAATTAGCATTCAGCATGAAACTAGTTGCTCTAGTAAATAAAATAGAATTGCACAATGTGCCCCCCACCTTGAGGCATGATTATACTAAGAACAGAGAGTAGCTTCAAATATTGAATGATAAAATCTTACATGTATCTTTGGGTAATTACCTTGAGAAAAATCTCACTTTGGACAGAATTAAAGGAAAAGTTTTAATTACTGAAAAATAAAAGTTTCAATGGATTACAAATGTACAGGACATTCTAGAGGATGGGAGAGTACATGTTCCAGGTGAGATGATAGAGATGCCTTGGATGACTGTTACAGTCATTCAGAGAAAGTAGTAAAGACAGAGACATGGCAGCATCCAGGGAAAAGAGGAAGGTTCTACCCCAGGCTCCAGGCTATCATTGCCTGGTATATATCTTCTAAGAAAAAGATTAGAGCTCCTTCAGCAGAAAATGCAGTGCTTTAGGATTTCTTCTGGATCCAAGGCCCTTACTAATTCTTTCTTATTGTCAAATTTAAGATTCTAAGGCAGACACTTGATTGAAACTTTTAAAATGAGTCTTAGAAGAATGGATCAAACCCATATACTATGATTAAATATAAATATAGAATTTGTCAGGTATTGGGACTAGACAGATGGCTTAGCGGCTAAAAGTATAAACTGTTGTTCCAAAGGACCCAAGTTCAGTTCCTAGCACCCATGTCAGACAGTTCACAACTGCCTTATCTCCAGACCCAGGAAACTCAATGCCCTCCTCTGGAATCTTTGAGCACCTGCACTCACATGCACACACTCACAATACACAGATCGCACATATAATTAAAAATAGTGAAAATAAGGTTTACAAAAAAAGAATCAGTGAGGTCTGGGTCCAGACTTAAAGATTATAACTGAATAAAAATGTTGTGTCTAGTTTTTAAGAAAGGAGATCTAACTATAATTTGTCAAATGAGGTAGACACTTAGTCTTTAAGTCATTTTACTATGAAAATAACTGAACATTTTTCAAATTCACCCCTGTTTAAATTAACTTATAATGCAATTGTTTACAGTGATCATAGGAGAACACAATTAAGGAAGGACAGTCCCCAGATAGGTTCCTCACAAATATAATCAGAAAGAGTCATTTGAGAAGGAGGGACATAAAACACAGGTTTAGGAAGCCAGAAAAGGTGGCCAGGAAATCATGTATGTAGAAAGGCTCAAGTGGATGGCACGTTCTCTTTACCATTTGGAGTAAGTAGTATATGATATTTCCTCCAAACAGTGATGTGGAGATTCCAAAGTGCACCTTTCCTATACTGGAATTGTCATCAATGTTTTCCTATATTTTCCACCATTATTGGGTACTGGATGAATGAGCAGTGTTCAAACACATAGATTTTGTTCCTCTCCCCCAAGTGTCATATATAATTAAAATACATGCATCACAAAGAGACTTCACACAGTACTGATTGCAATAATTGACATGACTGACATTCTATACCATTTGGAATAAGTTGAAAGTATGGGTGATGTTTGAAATATGTTAGAGAGTTAGCCCTAGAGAATTTTTTTGGTGGGGTAGAGGTAGAATGTGCAGTATTTTGTGCATACAATTTCTTTTTTAGTAAAAAGATTTATTTTTAATTATGTATATATGTGTGTCTGAGTATGGGTATATGTATTTGAGTATAGATGCCCACAAAGATGAGCAGCTCTTCAGGAATCCTCCAGACCTTTAGTACCAATTGGGAATGCTGAGGCCCTCAGCCTCATGGACTGAGAGCTATCAGGCTCTCAGCCTCACCAAGCATCATCTGACTACCCAGGCCACATGATGTAAGCTATTTTAGTAAATCTCCCTTTGAGAAAAAGTATATATATATATTTCCATTTGAGAATATGTATATTCTCATATATATTTAATATGTGTTTGTGTGTGTGTATAATATTGGTTCTGTTCTTCTAGAGAACCTTTGCTAATACAGGTGTTAAATGGGAAATCCTAGCAAGCAGAATCTGATAGTGCAAAGTTGCCTCAGGACTGGTATAGAGAATGGACGTCTTTGACTTGCCTGGACAAAAAAGCACCCTCTTTAGATTCAACATGGGTCTTAGGTCATTGCTTTCTTATAGTCAAATGTTCGTTATTTAGCTACTGAAAAGAACTAGCACAGGAGACCAGGGTGTCATGATCAGGCTCTGTTTCAGGAGTCAGTAGTTGAATAGGTAAAGAGGCCCCAACTTGGGGAACAGTTGAAAACATCCAAATCTTGGTTTCATATTCTGTGTGTTAGCAATGGGGAAACCAAAAGGCAGACAGGAAGGAAAGAGTGGAACAGCCAGAGATCTAGAGTAACAGAAATCAGAAATAACATCCTGTATGAATATCAGGATGTACACAGAGGGAGAATAATCATCTATAATAATGAAGAGTCTCATGTCAAGACTGAATAAAGTACAAGATCCTGATTCAATAGGGAGGTAAGGGAGGGTTCTTGTGTGTGTGTGTGTGTGTGTGTGTGTGTGTGTGTGTGTGTGTGCGCATGTGTACATGAATGTGCTTGTGAGGATCAGGGGTTACTGTCAGATGCTGTTCCTCAGGCACTGTCTACCTTGATTTTTTTTATGTTGTTTTAGTTGTTGTTTTTGTTTTGTTTTATTTTGTTTTGATACAGGCTATCTCACTGGTTTGAAATCTCCAAGTAGGCTAGGCTGGTTGACCAGTGAGCTCTAGAAATCTGCCTGCATTATCTCCCAAGTGTTGGAACGACTACTGTACACCACCATGTTTGTTTTGTTTGTTTGTTATAACGTAAACTTTCAGGATCCACCTGGTGTCCTCATGCTTGTAAGGCATCCACATTACAACTGAGCTATCATCTCAGGCACTACTGGGGAATTCTTGTGGGCCTTGGTAGCAACGTATTACTTAGGATATCTTTAATAAATAGTTTATAGTAACAGCCATGGCCACTGCAGTGGCTCTCTGAATATACTTTTAGGTAGAGGCTGCGGAGTTATCCAACTACACTAGGAATGGAATGGGATTTAGTAAAAACTAGAATGACACACATGCATCAAATATGCTAGTACTGGCACCTCATTATGGAGAGAGTAGGTCCTCTGCCTTCACCTGCTAAAATTGGCTACTTTCTGTGCACTAACCTCTTTTCTTCCTGAAATGAGTGAGTGTCTGATGCAAGCCAGAGTCCTTGGGTAAAATGTGGAAAGAAGAGAAGCACAGTTGGAGCCTGAGTTAGACCAAAGTCTTGCTGGATGTTTGATGGCCCCTGCTACTGTCACTATTCCCACCATCTAGAGACCTCTAACAAAGTACTGAGGACCATGGCAGCTGAGAGCCTAGATTGTGATGCGGCCCCAGAGGAGAGAGACAAAACACTTTCATGCTAAGCTCAGTCTGGTTCCCCTTTCATCTTTCCCTTTGACGCCGTGTTTTTATATTTCTCTCTCTACTGAAAGATCCACTTCTTTGAATCCTTTGAACACTCTGTGAGCATGTCACATGGAGAGCTGCACTGAAGTGGCAGTGGAGGAAACCAACTCCTTTCACTTCCCTTGATCAGAAAGTAGACAGAAAGCGAAGACCAAACTCCTCATAGATATCTCTATGTAAATGGTAGGAAGGCACACCTGGATTCCAACTCACAAGGTGGATTCCAACTCATAAGGTGGATTCCAACTCACAAGGTGGATTCCAACAACTCACAAGGTGGATTCCAACTCACAAGGTGGATTCCAACTCACAAGGGCCCAACTCAGTGTTGTCTGAAGAGTGAAACCCACAAAACCAGCTCAAGGAGGAAATAGCCTAAGAAAAATCTTCTCTACCTATAATATGGGGAATGGTTTTGTAGAGACTGAGGGACAGATCACAGGTATGGATGGTCTCTCAGGACTTCACCATTCCACACAAATAATGGAAGATGCATAGCAATATTTAAAATTTTTTTAAAGATATGTTAATTATGTGTATGTGGGCATGGAGGATATGTACATGTGAGTGCAGATGTCTGGACAGGCCAGACAAGGCTTTTGAATCACCTGGAACTCAAGTTACAGGCAGTTATGAGCCATTGGGCTTGGTTGCTGATAACCAAAATCAGATCTTCTGCAAGAATAGTAAATGTTTGGAAATGCTGAGCCATCATTTCAGTTCACATGCCAATGTTTTAATGCTAACATATATATTAACTTAAAAAAATATTTTCCTTTCTCCAAAATGATTATAGAAGGAACTCGAAAACATTTGGAAATTGTGACACAACTTAAAATACTTATGTTTTTATGTTTTAAAAAGTGCAAGGGGCCTGGAGAAATGGCTCAGTGGTTGAGAACACTGGCTGTTCTTGCAGAAGACCCAGGTTTGAATCCCAGCGCCCACATGGCAGCTAGCAACCATCTTTAACTCCAGTTCCAGGGGATCCAACAGCCTCTTCTGACCTCAGCAGGCATTGCACGACATGGGTGTACTTAAGTACATGCAGGCAATACACGCACACACATAAAATAAAAATAGTAGATAAAATATATTAAAAAGTGCAAGGGATGGGAAGATGGCTCAGTGGGTAAAACACTTAATATTCAAGTATGAGGACCAGAGTTTGAATCCAAGACCTCACATAAATATCAGACACAGTAGAGTAGAAGTTTATTCCAGGAGAATCCCTGGAAGCTCCTGGGTCATCCAGCCTTGGATATTTAGTAGAAAAATAACAAAAAATATCTGCCACAAACAAGGTGGAAGGCATGTCCTCTGACAGCCACACATGCACTGTGATTCACACATGTATAGATAGAGACACAAGCACAGGATAATAAAAAGGGAATTTTTTTTTTTAACCTTAAGGGCATTTCCAATACTATTGGGAAGCCTCATCACTGTAATAGTGACTAAATCAGGTAATACTCCAAGATAATCACTGTGTGAACACCTCTAGCTATGACTTCTGCACAGCTAAAGGAAAACCATGTTTTTATAGGCAAATGGCTGTCTGTGACTATTGACTGGAAGTGTTACTGAATTTAAAACAAAATCATTTAAAAAACATGATTCAGTAGCATCATGTAAGACCATAGACTCTCATATCTAAATGAGTCTCTAAAACCAGATTCACAGCCACAATCAGAATTTGAATTCTCCAAATACGCTTTCCAGTTGGCAATTTCTTGCCGTGTGTGTGTGTGTGTGTGTGTGTGTGTGTGTGTGTGTATAGGCCAGAGCTCAACCCTCTCCATCTGGCATTCTTTAGGAGCTTTCCACCTTCTTCTTTGAGACAGGGTCTCTCACTGCCCTAGAGGTTTCTGAGTAGCACTGACTGGGAGGCCAGCAAGCCCCAGAGATGCTCCCGTCTCCACCTCCCCAGGGCTGTGCTTACAAGTGTAACCCAACCATGCCCACTTTCCTTTCTTTTAATTTTTTAATTATTATTTTGTTTATGTGTATAAATGCATTACCTGCATGTATGCAAATGTACCCGTGTAATGTAAAACCCATAGAGGTCAGAAAGGGGTGTTTGATCCCCAGGAACTAGAGTTATGAACAACATGTTGTTAGTCACCATGTGAGTACTGACAACCAAATCTGGGTCCTCTGAAAAACCTTTCCAACACCTATACAAGTAATTTGCTCACTTCCCAGCCTATCTAAAACCGAAGGGAAGAATTTATTCTAAGTACAGTGATTTATTTCCTTTACCATTACAACCAAATCCCACAGTTCTCTCAAAACATAGATGATAAACAACCAACCAGACAAACAAAAGTCTGGCTGTGCATGGTGGCACATGCCTTCAATCTCAGCACAGGGGAAGCAGAAGCAGACAACTCTGTGAGATCAAGTCCAGCCTTGTCTCCATTTCCAGGCCAGCTAGGGCTAAAAGGCGACCATACCTTAAGAACAAAATACTCCCCGAAACAAACAACAGCAAATCATAGATGATGATGCAGACATAAGAAATAGGGGTTAGATAGCTGATCAGCCTGGGGTTAAAAGCATTGACTGCTTTTGCAAAAACAAACAACAGCAAATCATAGATGATGATGCAGACATAAGACATAGCACATTGGAGGGGTTAGATAGCTGATCAGCCTGGGGTTAAAAGCATTGACTGCTTTTGCAAAGGACCCGGGTTCAGTTCTCAGGACCCACATGGGGACTAAGGATCATCTGTAAATCCAGTTCGAGGGGATTCTGATTCCTCTTCTGGCCTCCATAGCTATTGCATACATGGGTGTACTCATACATGCATACAAAGCACTCAGACATATAAAATAAAAATAAATAAATAATTTGAAATATATATAGTACATTGATGCTGAAGAGATGACTCAAAGGTGAAGAACTGACACTGGTCTTGCAGTAGAATGGAGTTCAGTTTCCAGCACTCACCTCCAGTGGCTATTACCACCTGTAGCTGTAGCTCTAGGGAAATTTAATACCCTCGTCTGGCATCCGTGGGCTCTAAACACATGTACACAGACACACACACACAAATATAAATATTAAAATATATAACACAATAATTATTTCTCATGATAGCAATATTAGATGAGAAAAATAAGCTGCCCTCATCCCAGAGAAATATTAAAATTAGCACTACACCATGCTCAGTATGTTCTGGTTTGCTGTGGGCTCTGTAAAATGTATCCTTTCTAAGTTTTTGCTATAATGCACACATATTTCCTACTGCTGCATAATGGAATCAGCCCACATGAAGGTTCAATTTGTAAAGGAAGGCTTTTCTTTTAAGAGACTTTCCAGTGACCAGAAATACAATTACAACAACCATATCTAAATAGACCCAAACTAGAAAACACAGGCATAATAAAATATTTTGGTTCTCATAAATTTGTGAATCTATATAGTCCCCATGTTATTTGTCATAAATGTTATCTTAGAAGATCAAGCCTAGTGATCAAGTATAGAACTTAGTTTTGGGGTACCTCACTAGTATGTGGAAGCCCTGTTACATCCCTGGTACATCCCTCTATGGTCAGAATAGAGAATCAGAAGAAAAGAATCTACATATCCACAGGACAAACCAAAGGGTATTGTAAAGTAGGATGTGATAACAGATTTGCAGAGTCCCTACTACTTACAAAAGTCTTGGTTTTAGAAAAGCTAGAATAAGTTAATGGAACCATGGGTAAAACAGAAAAGATTTGAGGACCTGAATTTGATTCTCAGAACCAGTATTTTAAAACCAGGTTTAGTGACACACTTGTAATCCCAGTGCTGGGGACGTAGAGAAAACAGGATCCCTGGAGCTTCTGGCCAGCCAACTTAGCCTAGTAACAAGCCCTAAGAGGCCGGGCATGATGGCACAAAACTTTAGTCCCAGAACTTAGGATGTAGAGACAGATGGATCTCTATGCAATTGAGGCCAGCCTGGCCTACATAGCATGTTCCAGGCCAGCTGCCAGCTGCCAGCTGGGGCTACAGAGAGACCCTGTCTCAAAAAACAAACAAACAAAAAACACAACAACAACAAAAAAAACAAAGAAAAAAAACACAAAACTAAGCCAGTGAGATAATCTGTCTCAAACCACCAAACACACGAAAAACAAAAATAAGGTGGAAGATGTCACGAAGAAAGACCCAGAGTTGACCTCTGGACTCCATATGCACATTTACAAAGATGTATTCATACATGCACATGTGTATATGCACACATAAAAATAAAGTAAAAGCTAGCTTTCATTCGAACTTGCAAAGTGGGTAGAATTGGATTAATTGGTGCAGAACTGGGAGGTACATTTGGGGAGAAGAGTAACTTAATTGACAGTAGCTGTGATGATCTAAGTAACGGAAGCAAGACATGTCATTTATAATCAAGACAGCAGAGGAAGAAATCAAGCCATAAAATCAGAACAGGACATAACTACTTCTTATGGGAGGGTCCTACTACGTAAGACAAAATTCTCTTCTATAGAAACTGATTTAAATTCGAGATTGAATCTTAAATGAGACTGTGTCTTAACAAGTTTTCCTGAGACCTGATCCATAATTTTAGTTCAATGTTAATTTAGTTAGTTGAATGATCCTTGAATAGCTAATGAGGAAGGGGATGGAATTAATTTGTTAAAAAGTTTTAACTCGCTTCATTTTCTTTAAAACTGTGTTCATTGGGTGATATGTTATTTATACTGGTGGCAATGTATTTTAATCCATTTACAGGATCCATAAACAAACATTTGTCATGTGTTTGTCTTCAAATTACTATTTCATAATGATGAAAGAGATGTAAATTAGTTTTTAAGAAGAAAAAAATCACATTTATTCATTGTATACATCTTATATTTCTCATATATTTTTGTATTTTAGTTTATGTGTATGAGTATATTGCCTACATGTAGATAGGTACACCCCATCCTGCAATGCCCGCAAAGGTCAGAAGATGGTGTTAGAGCCCCTGGAACTGGAGTTATAGATGGCTGCAAGCTGCCATGTGGGTGCTGGAAACTGAACTTGGGTCCTCTACAAGAGTAGCTAATGCTCTTAACTACTGAATCATCTCTTCAGCCCCTATTTTTGTATATCTTAATTATACAAACATGAGTTTGATTATGATATCTTCATACATGCTTTTAATGTTCTTTGTCATAAACATCCCGATTATCATCAATTCCCAACCATTCTCCACAAGATTAAAATGAAAGGAAATCTGGAGAGGCACCTGAGTTGGTAGAGTGCTAGCCTAGAACGCATAAAGCCCTGGATTTACTCCAGGGCCACATAAATCTACTGGGCTGGTATATGTGTGCCTTCCTAGCATTTGAGAGGTAGCGAACAGAGGATCAATAGTTCAAGACCATCCTTTGCTACATAGTGCTTTTGAGGCCTGCATAGGCTACATGAGACCCTGTCTCAAAAAAAAAAAAAAAAGGTAAAGAAGAGAAAAGTAAAGTGGAAGAAAAGAGAAAAGCAGAGCAAAGAAAAAAGATAGAAAGGAGTCAGAACATAAAATTATACTTCTATAACAGAGTGCACCATGGAAGGAGGATGATGAGAGAGCCCATTACTGTCAGCCATTCTGGAAGCTCTTAAAATACAGGACCCAGGCTTATATTACCTGTGGTAATATGTTTTTGATAATACACATATAGGAGATCAGGAAAGTGAGTAAAGACCTCTGAAGTTTGTAGAGATGACAATAATGGAATCACGCTACTCGAGTGTCCCAGAGGGGACTTAGCAGCAGAAGCAGCAAGAGTCTTTAATAAAACCTGTAGGTTAGCAGCCTCCCTCATTTGAAATTTAGATGTTATCTATAATATCTTTGGCTGGGACACTGCTACAGGACATAGAAATTTTCATCCAATAGATGAACGAGAGAGAATTCCATGGGGATACGAAGTGTCCACATGCCCACAGATATGTTCTAGATATGTTTCTGCAAAGTGATTTCCATCAGCCATATTCTAGTATAAATATCCTTCAGGAGGTCATCAGTTTTAAAAACTTCTCTGGGGAAAACCTCATGAATTGCACTTATCAATGCATTTGAATACACTGAGCTTATTTAGCTGGAGGTTATATACACAGAGTTCTTTCTCCATAAGAAACACTATAATAGAAAGAGAATTGCCATTTCAATTCTTAAGAATATTAAGATGGGGGTAAGACAGGTCAGTGGTTAAGGGTGGTTGCTGCTCGTGCAGAGTAAGTTTAGTTCCCTTCACCCACACTGGACAGCTCACAAACACCTGTAATTCCAGTTCCAGAGCTTTTAACTTCTTCTGGCCTCTGAAGGCACCTGCATGCTCACGCCCGTACTCACAGACACTCACACACAGAGAACCATAAATAAAACATAAATAAAAATCTTCAAAAGAGTCTTATGGTGGCACAATACAAAATTTTAAATGTTTTGTAATCAGTTGGATAACTCTAAAGTGAGATTCATAATCGTAAAAATATGAAGCCCAACAGGCCCTTCTTCAAGGAATAATTCACAATGCATTTCCTACTTTTCTTATGTTGTGCTATTCATAAGAGGAAGTAGGACAGACAGATAACAGGTTTCTACAACCTCATACCAAAAAGAAACACCTACAGACATATCCACATACATATACACATCCCTCCATCAGTCTACTGCGAAGAAGAACTTTCATCTCTACTTCCTAATAATCTATAAATCAGCTCTACTAACTAATGATGTATTGCTGGGTATGAGGCAAATTCAACCAATCGCCTGTTTTTGTAAATACAGTTTTATTGGAGCAAAATTATGCTTCTTTTTTACTTACTGTCTATGGCTGTTTTCAAGCTACTAAAATGTCCACATTGAGTAGTTGCAACAAAATCACATTTGATAGTTATGATGGTTTCTATTGTCAATTTGACACAATCTAGAATCATCTGGAAAGAGTCTCAAGTAGGAGTTGTCTAGATTAGGTTAGCCTGTGACCGTGTCTTTGGAATATTTTCCTGATTACCTTAAATGAGATGGGAAGACCTACCCAATATGGTACAATCTCCTAGGAAGTGGACTCTGAAATGTTTGACTATAGAAAGTGGGCTGAGCATAGCATGCATGCATTAATTCATTGCCCTCCGTTCTTAACTGAGGATATATTACTAGATGCTTCAAATTCTTGCTACCTTGACTTACCCACAAGAATGGGCTGTAACCTGGGGTCATCACCTAACATAAACCCTTTCTCCCTATGCTGCCTTTGTCTGGGTATTTTATCACAGCAATAGGAAACAAAACTACAATCCTTTTATAAACCTTAATAGCTAAAATATTTCCTGTCTGAGGGCTTCTCAGTTGGCTCATTGCTTAAAAGTCCTTATTGCTCTTCCAGAGCCAGAGTTCTATTCCTAGCACCCATGTCAGGAAGTACAAACTGCATGGAATGCCAGCTCCAGGGCATCCAATGCCCTGTTCTGGTTTGTGTGGACACCCACATACATGTGTGCATACTCACAGACAGACACACATGCACATAAATCAAAAATAAAACTTCTAAAAATATTTACTGTCTTGTCCATTTTAGATAAAGTTCACCAGCCCCTGATCTACAGTCAAGTGTTTGTCGTGCACTAGAAATTCCTACTCTCTCACAGAGTTCAAGATTGAATGGTTGTTAATTATCATGATACAGCGACTTCTGACATAGGTATATTTAGAATTTTATTTTAATCCAATATGGACACAAGTTACAATAAATATTGTTTATATTATACCATCCCTGCTTACAGTATTTGGCCATAGAAGAGAAAATCATATTTATTACGATTATTCAGTGTGCCAGGTATAAGCAGGCTCTTGGGGGGTAGATGGTTTGTTTTCATTATCACAGACACTTACTGAAACATTGTTATTCCCAAGTTTAAGATAAGAAAACAGAATCCCAAAAGGTTTATAAAAATCACCAAAGTATGATTCTAGGTCATTCTTCTTCAATACTCAGTTTCTTCCTAGCACCCACTAAAGGTTTCTTTTTAGCTCTTTAGGAGTGTAACTGGGAAAGCCTTGCAAGACTGTTCCCATCCTGGATTGCTTTGCTAGTCCAGGAGTTTTCTAATATTTAATTCTAAATAAATATACCAGGATGATAAGAAAGTCCTAACAAATAACATTTAATGGTATCACAATGGAAGCAAAGATGCTTAGAAACCAATTACTCTAGTATCATACTATGGAGAAAGGAAAAATTACATATAGTATTATGGTTGAAGTGTTCTCTGTATTCAAAGCCAAGATATGATTTTGCATTACAAGAGACCTCGGTTCCACTCCTCTGTAACTCAGTATCCATGCACATAAAATTTCAAAATCTCACTCAAGTTGTCTGCTAACAAATGCCTTGAAAAACTGCCATGAATTTAGATTTCATGAACCACTGGGGTGTCATCAGACCTTGCCTGAAATGTTTGTTCCAGCTCTGGCCCCAGTGTTAGAATGGCCACCACTATTTGGAAATCTGTGCTTTGAAGCAAAATGAAGGTTTCAGGTTGATAAAGGACACAAATGGAATTCTGGTCAGAAACAGCCTAGAGAAAAGGAGACTGTGCTTGATGAGATGTGTCCCAGCAGCTGAAACAAAAGGAAAGAGGGAATTGCACTTCAAGTGACTGCTTTCTCAAACAAGGTCAGTTTCCTTAGACACCATGCCACCATGAAGGCAAAGAAAGCTAAGAGCAAAATCAGTGATGAGAACATAGGAGATGCTAAAATGCTTGTCTTGACAATGTAAGAACAAGAATTTGGATCTTGAGAACCCATATGAAAAGTTGGGTGTGATGGAACATACTTTTAATCTGAACAAGGAGAAACCGGGACTCCCTGAGAAGCCACCCAAGCCAGAGAAGCCTGCATAGAATGTTTGAGGCACTGAAAGACCCTCTCTCAAACAAACAGTAGAAGATACCTGAGATAGCAACCTCTGAACTCTACACAAAGGTGCATACATGTGTACACAGAAACACACACCGTGAAGATGTGGCTGGAGAGATGGCTCAATAACTAAGAGGGGCTGGAGAGATGGCTCAGTGGTTAAGAGCACTGACTGCTCTTACAGAGGACCCAGGTTTGATTTCCAGCACCCACATGGCTGCTAATAACCATCTGTAATTCCAGTTCCAGAGGAATCCAACACCTTCTTCTGATCTCCGCAGGCATTGCAGGACATGGGTGGGTTTACACACATGCAGGCATAACATTCAAACACATAAAATAAAAATATAATTAAACAAAGAATGAGTACCTACTACTATTAAAAAGAACCCAAATTCTGTTCACAACATCCATTTTGTAGTTCACAACTGTCACTCATAACTTTCACTCTAGAGGATCCAGTGCCCTCTTTTGACTTACATGAATGCTTGTATTTGTGTACATAGACACACATACAAACACAACAGACATACACATAATAAAAATAATAACAAAATTTTAAATAGAAGAAAAGAAATTGACATTTTACTATGCTATAGCTCAAAAAATGTTTTAATGATATTTAATCAAATAATATTCTGTCTTTATATCCCATATTTAAGTAGACCAACAGTTAAGTATTGAGCTTGTTAAGTATTAAGCATTGTGGTACACCAGGATTGTCAAAGATTATTTTGCATCTAAAAGATGTTGTACTCAAGAGTTTGCACCTACTAAAGTATTTTATAAATAAGTATATTATATTATCAGAGTTAAAGGTGAAGAGGAGAATAAGAAAGACCATTTTCAAGAATACATATTGGGAATTGTTCTATTTCTGTTTCTGGGAGAAAATGCCTTGACGAGAAGCAGCCTAGGGGAGAAAGAGTTCATTTTGGCTCACAGTTTCAGGCTAAAGTTCATCATGCCAGGAAGTCACAAAGGCAGGAACTTGAAATAGCTAGTAACATCACATTACAGTCCACAGCAGACAGAAATAAAGGCAACCTCACAGGAGGCTGAGACTCCTCACATCAATTAATGAACTTAGACAATCGACCACAGACATGCCCATAGGGCAACCCAATGTAGACACAGTCTCTTTGAGCCTCTCAGGTGATTCTAGGTTGTGTCAATTGGATAAAGATAGCCATGACAGGAACAAAATTTTAACCAACTCAAACATCTTTCATGGGTGAGGTAAAAGAGGCCAGGAGTAGGAAAACGGCAAGCATTTTTCATAATTAAATCAAAACCCAGTTTAAAAAATACAGCATTCTCGGAGCTGGAGAGATGGCTCAGTGGCTAAGAGCACTGACTGCTCTTGCAGAGGACCCGGGTTCAATTCGCAGCACCCACTTGGTGGCTAAGAACCATCCTTAACTCCAGTTCCAGGGGAATCCAATGCCCTCTTCTGGGCTCCACGGCATTGCACGACACAGGTGCACTCACATACATGCAGGCAATACACTTGTATACATAAAATAAAAATAATAAAATATTTTTAAAAATACAATATTCTCAACATGTATTTGATAATTTTGTACAAAATATTTTGATTATGTTCACCCACTCTTCTCCTTGTAACTCCTCCCAGTTACTTTTAAAAAAATATATTTTATTTATTATTTTTATTTTATGTGTATGCATGTATTGTCTCCATGTAGGTAAGTGCACCTCTGTTGTGCAATGGCCGTGGAGGGCAGAAGAGGCGGTCACATCCCCTGGGACTGGAGTTATGGACAGTTGTTAGCTGCCATGTGGGTGCTGGGATTCGAACCCAGGTCTTCTGCAAGAACAGCCAGTGTTCTTAACAGCTGAGCCATCTCTCCAGGCTCAATTACTCTTAATCCTCTTTATACCCCTGTCGCCATTGGCACACTCCCATACGCCCCACTGGAATTCATACATTCTGTCATTTTGTCATAATACCTGTTGTGTCAAGCTAGTGTTCTCAGACATCCTTCAGTGCAAGTTCATGTACTGAGGTCTAGTCAGCCTATGTAGAGTCTCTGCTCTTCCTCACCCAGCAGTAATCAGTAGCCAATAGTTTTTCAGCTAAGACTGGAGTCAACTGTCCATTTCCCGAGTTCTATGCTAGGTTTTTGTCTGAGTTTGCATGGGTCCTGTACATGCTACACCATTGCTCTAGGTTCATATGAGCAGGGTCCCAGGAGCTTATAGGACTCTGTTTTCAAATGGTCATGTACCTTCTCCCTGGCTCTCACAATCTTTCTGCCCTCTTTTCTGCAATGGTCCATAAGCCCTGAGAGGGTGTAGTTTAATATGAGTTCTCTCTAAGGACTAGCATTCTTCAGACTCTTAGTCTCTACATTTTGATCATTTGTGAGCTTTTGTGTTCCTGGCCCTCTGTTGCATGAGGGGGCTTCATTAATGAGAATTGAGATATTCATTATTATCTTCTTTACCCCTTGTTCTATGTTCCCTGAGCCTTAGGTGTAGAGACTGCATTGCAAATGTGCCATTTAGACTTGGGTAATTCACAGACAGTGTCTGTGTGTGACCAGTTGTGGTATTCTGTAATACACTCCATCTTGTGCAAAATAAGCTTCTTTGATTAGTGCTGACTGGGATATTTGTCTTAAATATAAGGATACATATTTTGAACATAGTAACAAATCACATTAATCTAGGGATATGATTTAACATTGCAACTCAAGACTCTCGAAAGGTAACAGCAAATAAAGCCTAAAACCCAGCAGACAAGAAAAATATGACAAGAATCAGAGCAGATATTAATGAGATAGAAATAATGAAAACAATACAATAATCAACAAATCCAAGACCTGATTCATTGAAAAGATTAACAAGATAGACAGACTCTTAGCCCAATTAACCAAAAGAAGGAAAGAGCAACTCCTAATCAACAAAATCAGAGCTCAGAGAAGAAATACTACAACAGACAATGAAAAAATCCTGAACATTACAAGGGAATACTTAAAAAATCTATACGCTATTAAATTTGAAAATCTACAATAAATGAATGTATATCTAAAATTATGAAATCATCAAAGCTAAACCAAGAAAAGATCAACAGCTTAAACAAACCCATAACATTTAAGGATATTAAAACAGTAATACAAAACCTTCCGACAAAAAAAGTCCAGGCCCAGATGGATTCACCAGACATTCTACAAAACATTTAAAGAAGATTTATACCATTTATACCCAATACTACTTAAATTATTCAAAAAGATAGAAACAGAGGGAAAATCCAAAATTCCTTCTGTGTCCTTTTTAATAACACATTATATCTAATTTGTGCTGCCCATATTTTCCTGGGTGTGTGTAACTATCCACTGGAATGTGGTTGAAGTATCAGGAGTCATACTCTTAAAGAAGACTGACTCTCCCCCAGAAACTGTGCATAGCACCACAGTTGGAGGTGCCCAGCCACTAATGGTACATCTATATCACAATACTTCTCAGGACTCAGGGTTCATCTCAGCAGAGTGGCCTAAAAGAGTCTAAGAGCCAGAGGTTGAGGAGGACCTGAATGAAACTATGTCTTCTCAAGAGGACAGGACCAAAGCACTCACAAACTCTCAGCAGCTGTGATTGCCTGCATAAGGCTTGATAAAGATCAAGCCAGTCAATATCCAGCATGGAGAATGAAGGAGTTCATAAGCCCCTTCCCTTAACAAAATCTCTTGTGTACAGAATAAGAGGAATAGAGAAAAAGTCAAGAAAATAAAAACAGCAATGACCAAAAAGAAGACTCAAATATTTACAGAAGTGATCTAATCCAAAAACAGCAAGACAAACATGGGCTCTGATGCATGCACAGGTTTACCATCAATTAGAAGTTAGGCACCAATGAAATATGACTGCTTTTATATTCACAGCTACTAGTTGAAACTAAAAAAGACATTTCCTCTCATTGTAATTAAGCCATTTGTTTAATGCATGCTCTCAGGCACAAGTGATTAGAAACCCAAATGATTACTGACTGCAGCAAAAACCTAATCAATATAACCTGATTCATTTATCACGCTGGGGTGTATTACAAATGTTAAAATGCAAGTAATAAAACACTCCACATCTTTTCCTTTAGGAAACATTCACTTTATAAATCACATGTAAAAATTATCGGTGGTTGGGTGTGCCTTTTCAAAATGCTCCTTTGTCTCCCTCACATAAATAACGATGCCCTCATGAATCTCAATCAGGAGAGAGTTATTGCAGCGATCGTCAGATTAAGCATGTTTTCATTTGTTCTAAAATAAAAACAGATTTGTTTTAGCAGGATATATTACAAATTCATCAAATGCACTCTGAACTGCTATCTGTCATTGATACAGAAGCAAACACTATATTCCTTTAACTATATTGATTCCCCAAGAAGACAAACATTGCCACCATCATTTAGCAGCTGTTAATGCAGGCAAGTTTTTAACCCACAACTGCCAGTTCCTTTATTTGTAAACTGTGGGTGATAAGAATTTAGTAGGAAGACTGGGGAGATGGGTCCATTGGTAAAAGGGTTTGCAGCATAATCATGAGAATCTGAATTCAAATCCACAGTACCCATGTAAAAAGCTGAATGTGGCTATCTCAGTGCTATGAGAAGTAGATAGGAAGAAAGCTATCAAACTAGCTACTGGTACAATGAGAGTCTCTGTCTCAAAAGAATAAGGTTGAGAATGATAGAATAGGACATATGACATCCTACAAACACACACACACACACACACAATTCGGGAGGTTGTTGTACAGAGTACAATAATCTATGTATAAGGCAGTCATCCCAAGATCCAGCACAGAATAGGGAATCAATAAACATTAGTGATTTTCCCTTTTGAGGAGGTGATAAGGCATTCATTTCAGCCCCTTTGATTGGTCTTCTATTTTCTCTATCTTTTCATTCAAAAAAAGTCCAAATTTGGGGTTGTAAGTTGGATCAGTAGGTTGTTTACTGTGTGAGCAGAACTTGAGCTTACTTCCCAGCACACATACAAAGCCACAGTGTAGTTCCACAATCTGTAACCTCAGCATTCTGGGGCCAGTGATAAGATCACTGAGGCTTGCTGGCTGGAAATATAGCTCCAAATTTAGAAGAGACCAGTTCCAGTAATAAGATGGAGTGTGATAAACATACCCTCTTCCAACATCTTCCTGTGACCTCCATGTATGTTCATACAGGTGTGCACATGCATCTACACCCTGCATAAACACATTTAACACACACACACACACACACACACACACAGAGTCCAATTTCTTTTGGTATAGAGTCCTTAAGTATCCAGAGGAGATTTTACTCAAAAGTCCAGTAACAGCTGCTCATTTCCTTTTGTGCGTGTTCACATAGATTTTCATATTTACCAGCCCTACCTAGATAGCTATAATCTATGTGTACTCCCTGGCTTGTGATGAAGTTCCAACATTCAGAATTGATCATTCTCCCACCATGGCATTAAAAATAACAAGCAGAAGCCAGTGAAAGACACTACAGCTTAGGAGGTAGAATGCCAGAATCTAGGATCAGAACCAAAAGAGAAAGAGCAAGTTCTGCAAGCTCAGGCTGTATGGCCTTGAGCATTTTTTAAACCTCTCAGAACCCCAAGTAAGTGAGTATGATCAAAGGTTGGTTGCTATTTTGGTTTAAAGAAAGCACTTGATAAGTAATTATTCAGTCTATCTTTGCTAATGTTTCTAATTATGGGGAGGTTACAATGAGTTAACTTATGAGAGATCTATCCTGCAATCTGGTCTTCAGGAAAGTTAATATATGTATTGTATAGCCTGGAAGACTTCTTACTCAAACTCTAGTTTAAGAAATTAGCATTAACAACCTGATGTAATCTCCAGCTCTCACATTCTGTTCTCTTTCCAGTTGGGCACAGGTTTGCTTCTACTCTTGGCACCCTAGGCCTCTGGACTACAGTCTTGGCCCAGAACCCCCACTGCTTCCTGATCCTTTTCCCCCAGACCAACCCAACTCTTCAATACTTCCTTAGAGACCTCATAGCCTGCCCCCAACACCAACTTGCCTTTGCACACCTGAGACCAGCCTTCTTCCCTGGCTGTCCACTCAGGCAGACCCCTCACCACCAACTTCTCAGCATCCCAGTCAGACAGACAGATCTGCTTAGTCAGGACTCTGATCAGTCTACTACTCAGCAAGAACTTGAAATTATCTTCCATAACTAAACAAAAAGTAACCAAGCTACATAAACAATATTAACAGAAACAAAATTAAATGAAACAAAAGCAGAGGAAAAGTTACTAATGAACACATAACCAACAAAGAACATTCATATGCCCAAAAGGCAACCACAAAACACAAACAATATGAAAAACCAAGAAAATATGTCCCCAGCAAACCTCATGATTCCTACAGAACTTCACGGCATTAAGAACCACCATGTAGAACCCAGGACATAGATTTCAAAAGAATAATCATAAACATGATTAAAGAACTTCAAGAAAACACAGACAAACCTCAAAGAACATAAAGAGGAAATTCATAAAGTTTTGACCGAAGCCCAAGAATATGCAAATATGCATCTTAAAGAAATATCAAAAACATTTCATAACTTGAAAAGTGATTTCACTGAAGAGAAATAGTGAAGAAAATCCAAATGGGAATGAACACAGGACTGAAAAACTCAATAAACCAATTATATAAACAACAGAAGAAAGTCTCATAAGCAGAATGAATGAAATAATATCAAGACTGGAGGATGATGTTGACGAACTGAACTCCTTAAGCAAAAACTATCCAAAAAAAAAAAAACCCCCACAGGAATGGAATACTCAGGAAATGTGGGACAACATGAAATTACCAAACCTAAATATTATAGGCATACAGGAGAAAGAAAAACTCAAACCAATGGTATCAAACAAATCTTCAATAGGATTATAGAAGAAAACCCCCCTAAATTAAGGAAAGATATGCCTATAGAGATTCAAGAAGCGCAGTGAACACCATTAAGACATGATCAGAACAGAAAGTCCCCATAACATTTCATGGTAAAAACATTAAATGTACAGAACAAAGAGAGGGTACTGAAAGCTGTGAGAGAAAAACAAGTTACATATAAAGGAAAACCTATCAGAATTACAGCTGACTTTTCAATGCAAACTATGAAATCCAGAAGTGCCTGGAACAAAATATTCTCAGTTCTAAACAACCATGAAATCCAACCCCCAAATAGTTTATCAAGCAAAACCATCTATCAAGGTCAAAGGGGAACAGAAAATTTTCCATGGCACAAATAGGTTGAAAGAATTCATGTCTTTCAAACCAGCACTAGAGAGAATACTTGAAGCAATATTAAGGGCTGAAAAAAGGAATGAGTATGCCCAAGAAGCCACAGAAAAACAAATTAGGAAAGATATAACAACAGGAACACAAAATAGGGCCACAATACAAAGAAATTAAAGTGACAGTATAAAAAACACACCTTTCAATAATAACACTAAATATCAATGGCCTCAACTTCCCTGTCAAAAGACTCAGGCTGGTGCAATGGATCAAGAAAGAAAACCCATCGTTTTGTTGACTTCAAGAAACTCATCTCATCTTCAAGGATAGACACTAACTTAGGGTGAAAGGAAGGAAAAAAACATGCAAAGCAAATGGCCCTAAAAAGTAAGCAGGTGTTGCAATTTTAATATCTGACAAAATAGACTTCAAATTAAAACTCATCAGAAGAGATAAGGAAGGTTACTTCATTCTAATCAAAGGAACAACCGAACAAGAAAATATTACAATCTTGAACATTTATGCACCAAACTCTGGAGCACCCAATTTCATAAAATCAGTAGTCAAGGACTATAAAACAGAGATTGACACCAACTCAGTGATAGTGGGTGACTTTCACTATTTCACTATTCACTTTTTTCCCTACACTCTTCAACAGACAGGTCAATTGGACAAAGAATAAACAGAGAGACATCTAAATTTAAATGATATAGTATATGCAATGGACCTAAAAGATATATACAGAATATTCCACCCAACCACCAAACAATGCGCTTCCTACTCAGCTGCTCATGCAAGTTATTCTAAAATTGACCACATTCTGGGGCATAAAACAAATCTCAATAAATACAAAAAGAAAAAGAAGAAACAATTCCATCTCTTCTATCATACCACAGTGCAATAAAGCTATAATCAACTGCAAAAGAAGCTGTAGTAAAGACACAGATTCATGGAGATTAAACAATACACTCCTGAATCATGAATGGGTCAAATGAGAAATTAAGAAAGAAATAAAAGTACTTCTAGAACAAAATGCAAATGAGAACACAACACAACAAAACCTCTGGAACAGCATAAAACAGTCCTAAGAGGGAAGTTTATAGTTCTTAGGGCCTACATTAAAAAATCAGAAAGAGCACAAGTAAATAACTTGGCAGTACAACTCAAGACTCTGGAAAGGCAAGAACAAACCAACCCCAAACCTAGTAGATAAGAAGGAACAAAACTCAGAGCAGAAATTAATGAAATAGAAATAAAGAAAACAATACAAAAATATCAATGAATCTAAGAGCTGGTTCTTTGAAAGGTTAAACAAGATAGACCAAGTTAACCGAAAGGAAGAAAGAGCAAACCCAAATCAACAAAATCAGAGATGAAAGGGGAAACATCAAAAGAGACACCATGAAATTCAAAACATTGCGAGGGACTACTTAATAAATCTATACTTCATTAAATTTGAAAACCTAAAAGAAATGAATGACTTTCTAAAATCATGGCCACAAGCAAAGTTAAACCAAGATGAGATCAACATCCAAACAGACCAATAACAAATAAGGAAACTGAAACAGTAATAGAAAATCTCACAACTAAAAAAAGCCCAGGCCAAGATGGAGTCTCAGCAGAATCCTACTAGACATTCAAAAAAAATCTACAACCAATCCTGCTTAAATTGTTCAAAAAGATAGAAACAGAGGGAGAACTCCAAAACTCCTTCTATGAAGCCAGCATCACTCTAATGCCAAAACCAGGTAAAGATACAACAAAAACAAAGCTATAGCCCCATTTCCTTAATGAAAAAAGATGCAAAGATATTCAACAAAATACTTACAAACCACATACAGACACACATCAAAAAGATCATCCATGGAGCCAGGTGTGGTAGTGTACACCTGTAGTCCCAGCACTTGGGAGGCAGAGGCAGGTGGATCTCTGTGAGTTCAAGGCCAGCCTGGTCTATGTAGTGAGTTCCAGGACAGCTGGGGCTACAGGGAGACCCTGTCTCAAAATAAATAAATAAATAAAAAGATCATTCACTACAATCAAGTCAGATTTATTCCAGAGATGCAGAGATGGTCAATATATATGTCAATAAATGTAATAAAACATATAAATGGCTTAAAGACCAAAATCACATGGTCATTTCAATAGATGCAGAAAAATCATTTGACAAAATCCAACATACGTTCATGTTAAAAGTCCTAGAAGGAACTGTACTGGAGGGAACATACTTCAACATAATTAAAGCTATATGTGACAAATCCATAGCCAACATTATCCTAAATATAGAAAAACTGGAAGCATTCTCACTAAAATCAGGAACCAGATAGGGCTGTACACTAGCTTCACTCTTTTTCAATATAGCGCTTGAAACTCTTACAAGAGCAATAAAACAAGAGATGGAAATTAAAGGAGTATTAATTGAAAAGAAGAGGTCAAATAATCCATATCTGCAGATGATACATGAGAGATCCCAAAAATTCCACTAGAACACCTTTCTAATTCATTAATGCTTTCAGTAAGGTGGCAGGATATAAAAGTCAACTTAAAAAATCAGTACCCATTGTATACATTAATAACAAGCAATCAGAAAAAGTACTCAAGGAAACCCTCCCATTCTCAATAGCCTTAAAAAATAAAATATTTAGGAATAAAGTTAAGCAAAGACAGTAAAGATCTCTACAATGAAAACTTCAAAACTCTAAAGAAAAAGATTGAGGAAGATACTAGGAGATGGAGATACCTGCCATGCTCATGGATTGGTAGAATCAATATTGTGAAAATCACCATCTTACCAAAAGCAAGTTATAGATTCAATGCAATCCCAATGAAACTATCCATGACACTTTTCACAAAGCTTGACAAAATCATCGTAAAATTCATATGGAATCACAAAAGACCCCGCATAGCCAAAACAATCTTATGCTAAAAGAACAATGCTGGGCGGAACACCATACTAGGTCTCAGATTATATTACAAAGCTATAGTCATAAAAACAGCATAGTACTGGCACAAAAAATAGTCAGGAAGATCAATAGAAGACCCAAGCATGAGTTCATATAATTTCAGCCACCTGATGTTTGACAGAGGTACACAATGGAGGAAAGACAGCATCTTCAACAAATGGTGCTGACAAAATGGATCTCCACCTGCAGAAAAACAAAACTTGAGCTTTATCCTTCACCCTGCACAAAAGGAAACTGAAAATGGATCAAAAACCTCAATATAAAACCAGAAACTCAGAAACTGCTAGAAGAAAACATAGGCAGCACCCTCCAAGATATAGGCATAAAAAAGAACTTTCTAAATCAGATACCAGCTGTTCAGGAGCTAAGGTCAACAATTAGGAAGCAGGATCTCATTAAATAACAAAATTTCTGTATAGCAAAAGAAACAACTAAGGAAGGGAAGAGGAAACATACTGAATGGGAGAAAATCTTCACCAGATACACATCTGACAGATGACTAATATCCAGAATAGAGAAAGAACCTAAAAAGAAAGAAATAAAATAAACGACCTAACAAAGAGATAGAAGATAGACCTAAACAGAGAGTTCTCAAAGGTAGAAATACAAATGTCTAAGAAGCACCTTAAAAGTGCTCAACATTCTTAGTAATTAAAGAAATGCAGATTAAAACCACTTTAAGATTCCATTTTACCACAGTCAGATTGGCAAAGACCAAGAGAACAAAAGACTCCAAATGCTGGAGAGGATGTGGAGAAAGAGGAATGCTCATTCACTGCTGGTGGGAAAGCAATCTCATGAAACTACTATGGAAAACAGTGTGGAAAACTCCCAAAAAACTAAAACTGAGCCTATCATAGGATCCAGTGATACCACTCCTTGGCATATACCCAAAGGACTCTTCACACTCTAGAAATACCTATACACCGATGTTTGTTGCTGCTTTCTTCACAATAGCTAAGAAATGGAAACAAACTAAATGTTTGTTTCCTGACAAATGGTTAATGAAAATGTGGTACATCTACTTAATGGAGTCCTAATCAGCAGTAATAAAAGATGAAATTATGAAATTTGGAGGTAAATGGATAAAAGTAGAGAGTGTTATCCTAAGTGAAGTAACGCAAACGCAGAAAAATGGCATATGCTCTCCCTCATTTGTGGATTGTAGCACCAATCCCTTGTATGTAAGTATATAAATTCTGATATAACACCAGTAGTCAGGTAAAGGTAAAGGTTTTATAAAGGTAAAGGACAAGAAACAACCTGAAAGGGGGATAGTAGGGAAGAAATGCTATCTGAGGGAAGTAGAAAAAGTGGGAATAATCTACAGGGAGGAGAGGCAGGAGGGATATGCAAGTGGCGATGGTGTGGGGAATGGAAGGAAGTCAGGAGAGTAAAGGTGGCAGGAGTCAAAAGGTATTGGGGGGAGGGTGGGGATAATGGGGGCACTGTGACTAGGGAGGGAGGAGAGAAGCCGGATGTGAAAAAAAAGAGTGGTGATGAGTGAATCTCAGGGGGCTAGAAAACCTAGAGGGCAAAGTGATGCCCTAGACACCCTATGAGAAATGCACATAGAGTATCTGAACATTAATGCATACGTATACCTGGGAGCTGTTTGGCAAGAAATGCAGTGTGAGATAGAAGAGGCCTGCCTTAATGCAACAAACATGTCTTACAGCACTCATCAAAGAAGCTTCTTTTTGCAAGAGACTGAGTCTACTGCAGAGTTGCACATCTTATCAGGCACAGAGAACATACACCTGGGAGATACCCAGAACTGGGTGACACATCTGCAGTCGAATATCCACAACTAAGGCTTTTGGAACATAGTGGAATAAGGGGTAGAGAGAGGGCTAATGCATCCCTCACCTCTCACCAGTGAGGCTTCTATGTACATCAGAATGAGATGCACACAGAAAGCCACAACTGGCCAAGTTTTGGAGAATAAGACTGTAGAGTTTAGGATGGGACTCCTATATGGAACCTCACCCACCCACAGCTCAGGGACCATTGTGGAAGAGGAGGCAGAAAGATTGTAAGAGCCATGGCTGGTTCATGAACACAGGGAGGAGGAGGCCTCCAGGCTATTGGAGGCTTGCTCATGTGATCCTGTGTCAGTGGTGACATCGAACATGGGACCCATGTCAGCTCAATTGAGCAAGGGCCCAAAGTGGAGGTGAGAAATAGGAGGCAGGCCAGCACTACATTGAGAAATATTGGAGGCTGATTGCTGCTAAGTGAGGGAGAGTATGACTTACATACGACCACTGGATGGGCTGACTAGACTCCAGTGAACACATTCACACTGAAGGACATTTGGGTACAAACACCTGAATGAATAGGACTCAGCATGTATGGTAGAGTGCATAGGGTTTGGTTGGGGATATGGGGAGGCCTGGAAGGGGAGGGAGTCTGGATTTGAGTGGGAAATGTATGAAATTATAAAGCTCAATAAAAATTCATTAATGTGATGTGCTAATATAATACATAAAACATCACATAGTAATGTGTTAGCATTTGATTAAGTGAATTACAATCATTGTATACTCAATAATGTTCACCATGAAACAGGTGAGGTCAGTATGTTAGTCACCTAACCAAGTAGCTATAGGCTCATGTGGGGTTGAAAAATAGGTATTTTATGATACCAATTAGAAAATGAATGAAAACCATGCAACAATTGAGTATTTCTATTCTGTGGGAAAAATCAGTTCACCTATTAGTCTTCTAATACTTGACTGCATAAATCAGTATTGTCTCAAATTACTCTTCAAGATAGCTTGTAATATGGGGACTAATTATAATTATACATGGATTTCCAGATATTAAATTTAAATAATCATAACTCTCAGGAATGGGTATGGCTAAAGATGGTCCATACATAGTTGTATTTTCCATTAAGAAAATATTTTTGAACCATTACTAATGTCCAGGAAACTCCTTCAGTAATTTTGACAATTTCTCTGAATGCGGCTGAACCGTGGAAATTTTATTCATTCATTTTTATCTACACATTTTCTTTATGCTTATTTTTTAGAGAAGCACATACTATGTTTGATGCCATTATGACATTGTCAAAGTGGGGTTTTTATTTGTTTGTTTTGTTTCTCCTTCCCCCATCTGCCCTGCCCTCTTGCTATCCCTGTCCCCCTCCTTGTAAGGAGGATCTTCATTGCCACCTCCTTTAATAACTCACTTATTGAGGAAAGTCACCAAATTTAAAAATTACCCTACATGATGGGTTTTGTGATGATCCCTTACTTGAGATGTATTGTTTTAATGATAAGCCTAATTTTTTTTAAACCTTTGTTCTGAGATTTTAACATTTAAGTATTTAGTATTATGTACTGTATATAATATGTGTGTGTGGCAGCCAACACGCTATAACACATGCGTGTGGAGGTCTGAACAATTTATAAAGTGGATTCTCTTTTTTCCTTGTTTACATGGATTCTGGGAACTGAACTCAGGCCACCAGGCTAGTGCAGCAGGTGCTTTACCCTACTGAGCCATTTTCCTGGCCTGGTTTTAACTTGTGGTAAAATAAATCCTCTTCATTCGTTATAAGATTGCGTTAACCTAGTAAAAAATGGAAAATTAATGAAATTATTCTATATAGGAATGTTTAAATAAAGCAAAAACAGTCATTTAATTAAATAAAATTAATGATGCAATTTCAAATATTGGTGAACAAGTTATATGTTGTATTGGTAAGTGAAATGAATAGGAACATTATCTGTTCACTTCAAATTCTATTACTTGAAGAATATAAATATAACAAAATGAACAGGATAATAAGAAGAAAGCAATACTGAGTAGGACAGAAACATAAAGAGAGATTTTTCTTCCATTTAAATTTTCCTTCAAGGAAATAGAAAGGTGGGTCAGCTGTTAAGGAGTCCTTAATGAACTTGCAGAACATCCCAGTTAGGTTCTGAACACCCCTACTTCCTATAATCCCAGTTCCCAAGAAATACAATGTTGTCTTCTGGCCTCCACAGTTACTGCACACATGCACAATACCCACACACATATACAAATACATAAATAAAGTGAACTAATCCATCAAAATAAATAAGTACATAAATTAATGTTCCTTCTGTACTTTGCAAGTATTTGAACACATTTCATGAAAAATATCAATTATTAGAAAAATGAAGTGGAATAGAAAGCTTGGAAGTTTAAATTTAAACTAAGGTAAGACATTTTCTTTTCTCAGTCTTCGAGAGTTTAATTCATGAAGTTCCCTTGCTTCCTGGCATGTTAAAGAAAAAAGAACCAGATACATGAATTTCAGGTTCAAGTGTCCACTGGTGGTATTACTGAGATGTAAATTCATATATAATTTTATGCTTGACTGATGATCCAAAAATCCAAGCTACATATGTTATAGTATATATTTCATAGAATGAGAAAATGAATATTTTCATGCATTATAAATTGTAGTTTTAGATGATACCTGAAAAGATAACAAAATAGAAAACAAATCACCTGTCACCAAATTTTCCCTATTGAATGAATAGGTAGCAAATTCTTAATCTCAGAAAATTTTCTAATATATCAATCTATGATTGTCAGCTTTTAATGTTCTAATTTTATTTTTATCTATGTGTGCATTTGTGTGTGTGCATCCACATGTATACATGAGTGCAGTGCACATAGGCCAGAAGAGGGTGTCAGAAGTCAGAAGGAAGTGTCAGATCCTATGGAACTGGAATTACACATGAAGCTATATGAAGCAAGTCCTTGGAATCAGACTCAGGTCCTCGGTAAGAGAAGCAAGTGTTCTTAATCACCGAGCCATCTCTCCAGCTCCAGTTGTCATTCTTAACTAACACACGCCTTAGAAACTACTTGCTCAAGAATGAAGGTGGTACACTTGTGCCTAGAAATGGCAAGGCTGTAGGTTCAGTCCTTAGCACCAAGAGACAGAAACAAACTATGGACTCATCCTAGACACTGTGGAGCTATTTAAAGGAGAGGGTTTTCATTTCCAACAAAAACAAACTATAGACTTGCTGTGCAAGTAAGTTTGATGATGGTGAGAATGTGTACAGTCACAGTATGGGCTGGGAGATGGATCATTGGGTAGAGTCCTGTTGAGCAAACTTGAGGACCCAAGTATGGATTGCCCGCAGCCAGCTAAAAAAGGCTTGTAATCTCAGTCCTGGGTAGAGGAGACAGGAGGGTCCCTGGAGCTCTCTGGTCAGCCAGCCTAACTGATTTTGTAGCTTCCAGAATCTGTAAGAAACCTTGTGTTTTCAAATAATATAAAAAATGACAAAGACACCCAGCACTAATCTCTGGCTTCCGCTTACAGATGCTTACATATGCACCAGTGTACACAAAGTGTGCATGAACATACAAATACATGCAAAAAGTTTAAGATTTGATTTTTGAAACTTTTAAATGTATCTCTGTATATCTGTGTATGGATATGTGCACACAAACAGAGATATACAGACATGTAGACATAAACATACAAACATGGAGAGAGAGAGAGAGAGAAAGAGAGAGAGAGAGAGAGAGAGAGGGAGAGAGAGAGAGAAATTTGTCCATGGGGCCAGAGGGAGAGAAATTTGTCCATGGGGCCAGAGGAGTATATCAGATCCCTTAGAGCTGGAGTTACAGGGTATTGTGAGCTAACCAATATGGGTAATGGGAGCTGAACTATGGTCTTTACAAGAGCAGCAAGCACTCTTAACCTGTGAGCTATCTCCCAGCCCCCAAACATTGTTTAAAAAAGAGATAGAACAACCTACAAGGTGTCATGTATCAAAACAATTAAGTAGCACAGTGAGAAAGATAATATTGAACATCTATCTCTTACCCCTTGTGTTCATTAGATACAATACTTTACTTGCAGTACTAAGCCAGAAGCAGATGGCAAAGAATCCACTGAACAGCAGGAAATAGTCTCAGAAGATGTGCTGGGTGCCAGAGGACCAGGAACCCAGAGGAGGCTCCACATCATGCTCTGTGGCATGACTGTTGGAAGCAACCCAGTAACAGAATTAAATGTCACCAGGACAGAATGGCATGTGGAGGAAGGCATTCAGTGTTCTTCAAGGAGCATGACTTGCATTTCTTTTCCAGGGCATTAAACAACACCACTGATAAATTATTTGCAGAAAGCTGCTATAAATTGTACTATGTAACATATGCAGTTCCAAGAATCAGACAGTCTCCTATGAACTTTCATGATAATTTCTTTGCTAGAGAAAAAAAATTACAGAAAATGTAACAAGAAAGGTCACCCAGGAAAGATATGGGTTCCCACTAGCTTACAAATTGAGTTTTCCAGAAAGCAATCAGCAGCACGGCCTCCCCAGTCCTTGCTCCATATTTCATCTGTTATCTCCTGGAGCTGGGATTGAGTTTGTGATTTCAAATTTCACAGATGGAAAATAATCAGAAAATGTTGACATAAATATGTAATCACTGAATATCTGTGCACAGGATTCAGTGATGCAGAGAAGCCTATAACCTAATTTATTGACCAAATATTTCTGTGTAGGCAGAGTGGAAAGGAAAAGGAAGAGAGAGAGACAGAGACAGAGACAAGGCAGAGACTGAAGGAAGAGAATGAACTTGTAGAAAATACATGGTAATTAGGGGTGGGGAGTATCTCCGTCATTGAAGTGCTGCTGCACACGCAAGTACCTGAGCCTATATTCATGGAACCTATGTAGAAACTATCCCCAGACCTGGGGGTCAGTGATAGGCATGTCTCTAGAACTTGTTGGCCAACTTGTCTAGTTTCAACGGGGAGCCCAGATTCTGTGAGAGACTTTGTCTCCAGAAAAGCAAGGTGGCACTCCATTGAGGAAGACACCTAACGTTGACCACTGACCTGCATGTGAACATGTGCAGATGAGTGTACACGCACACATGTGCATACAGCACATACACACAGTATACTTTTATTACACTGTTGTTGTTGGGAGTACTCTGCTTTTGTCTATTTTATCTGACAATGTGAAAAAGAAAAATGAGGGGTTCTGTGAAGTAAAACTCAAAATACCCTGTACCATGTGATTGATTTAGGGTAGGGCCTCAGCATTAGCAATTATTTTAAGAGTTCATGGCTTTTAAAATTCTGATGTGTAGTCAGGGTTAGGAACCACACAAAGAAACTAAAAGAATTTTTTTCCAATTCTTTTTATTATGCATACACATGCACATACATATATACTTGAGATTTCGTACATGTGTACAGTATAACTAGACCATATCCACACCTGCTCCAGCTCTCCCCATACTTCTCCAATACATCCCCTCACAGTTTTATGTCCTTTTTTTGTTTTTTTAATCTTATTTATTGTTTTTATTTTTTATGTATACACATGTATTGCTTGCATGTAGGTAAGTGCACTCATGTCATGTGATGTCCTCAGAGGATAGAAAAGGCTGTCAAATCCTCTGAAACTGGAGTTATGGACAGTTGTTAACTGCAATATGGATGCTGGGATTCAAACCCAGGTCTTCTGCAAAAATAGGCAATGTTCTTAACCACTGAGCCATCTCTTCAGCCCCCTCTTCTATGTCCCACTGCATTGGGCTGGAGAGATGGCTCAGTGGTTAAAGTTTAAGACTGCTCTTGTAGAGGACCCAAGTTTAATTCCCAGCATGGTGGCTAACAATCATCTGTAACTCCAGTTCCAGGTAATCTGACCCCTTCTTTTGACCTCCATGGGCATTGTACAGCACTGGTGGACTTACACACATACAATACACTCAAACACATAAAATAAAAATAAAAGTAGTAAATAAGATATTAATTATATCCCACTTCATCGAATTAGTGCTGCTTACATATATCCATTCATTAGAGTATAGCGACCTAACAGTGGCTGTATCCCCAAAGCAAAATGATCCTTCCTTAGCATCCATCAGCTGCCAATAGCTCCTCAGCTAGGGGTAGGGCCTCAGGAGCCCCACTCCCTCCATAGAATGTTGACTACCTTGATCTTGTGTGTGTCGTGTCCTTTACAGGAAACCACAACTGCCATGAACACATGAGTGCAATGTCCAAAAGAGCATTTAACAAAAATCCTCGCTGTGTTGGCTCTAATATTCTCCCACCCCTTCCCCCAAGGCTTAGCAGACATTCCCATTTTCTTCTTACAAAATAACAATATCATTATTAGGAAATTTTCAATTATAAGACTGCAGAAAAAATTACAAATACTCCCCACTTATGAATATCTGTGCAAATGTTCTAAACATACCCTAAGCAAATCACTTGTAGTAGCAGTTTAAGTCAATAGAATGTTAGAAAATGTGCTTATATCTACCATTCCAGAAAAGCAGAAAAAAAGCATATGAAAAATCATAATAGATGCTTAGTAATTGCTTTTAATAACAAGAGGAAGGAAGTTAAAAACAGATTCCAGAGCAGTAACAGATAGAGTGCAACCGAAGGAACACAGAGCAGACAACCCACCACTACCCTTGCTTATCACCTTTATAAGTGAAGGGCTGCTGTCTAGCAATTTCCTCCAAGTTGAAACCTTCTGTCCTGGAGGGAGAATTCTAAGACTCAGGGAATAACTAAAACTATAAGCCTCCAGAAGCTTCTGAAATTTATGAGATTCACAACAACCTTCCCCCACAGTTCTACAACCAGTAACAATTACAGGGGAGAGACTCTCCTACAGTTGAGCTTCATGCAAGTCATGCAGGAAGCTTTTGACTCAGCATCCATCTTGGGGTAGGTGTTCTGGTAATGCAGCTGCCTTTGGGCCACCCCTGCTCCTGCAAGCAATCCCAATGAATTCACTGGTCCACTCTCTAGGGTGACCAGATAGTTGTTCAAATCTCCCTAGGAAAAGTCACACAACAAATCTGAAAGTCTTGGCATCAAAAGTAGAAATAAGTTAACACTGATGCCTGCTTTTCTATCAAGTGTTCTGGAAATGTTTGCCAACAAAATTCCAGGGGTCTGGAGAGAGACAGAAGTCATTTACTACACAGTAAGTAGAAAGCAATAGCAAAAATGGAAAATCTGATCAGCTAAGGCACCTAAGGAAGTCATTAGAACTGTTAAAGAATTCCAAATTAGTGACAAAGTTCAAAATATATATACAAAGTAGCTTTCCATAACTCAAATAATACCAAGATAGAAAACACAAGACAAAAGCAAACTCATAGTAAGAAGACCAAATTGTATCTTGTCAGCAACCTTACTAAAAATATCCAGGACCCTTATGAATTAAGTTATAACACTTTACTGATGTTGAAACTTTTAAATAAATGGAAAAAGATAGTTTGTTTGCGGGTGCCGAAACCCAATTTTGTATCTATCAGTTCCTTCCAACAGCATCAATAAATTTTGTGTTTTCCCGATAAGAATTCCAGTGTGTGTGTGTGTGTGTGTGTGTGTGTGTGTGTGTGTGTCCTTCTCTGTTTCTGTCTGTATTTGTATTTAATTTTATAAAATGTCAAAATTTTTAAAAATTTATCTAGAAGAAGAAAATTTAAGGATAGTCAAATTATAATGAGGCTAGTAACGACAGAAAATTTGCCCTGAATAACTTTAAAAAAAAAATAAAAACACAAACAAAAGTTTGAATACATTGTGCAGGATGTGGGACTAGACTAAATTTCTGGAAAATAATTTTTAAAGTGTAAATTAAAAAAAAACATAAGTACATAGAAGACACATTTGAGCTTTTTTTCTGAGAAAACAAGAGCTTCACACAAAGGAGGGAAAGGTGATCATTTCATTAAATAACTGACACCCAGTGAGTAATACATAAGCCAGACAGACT
>NW_008339765.1:1643573-1644557 GCF_000622305.1 Nannospalax galili
AAGAAATGTAAAAAATATTAAAACAAAAGTATCTCAATAATCAATTAGTACAAACTTCTGAGAGATTGATCACAAACTATACAGGCAAATATTCCTGAGGTGATTTGTGAAGTGTTTTGAATATAGTATAAAAGATACTGTCTTGCACTTTGAGATAAAATCATTGAACACTTTAATCATATCTATTCAGATTTTAAATGGGAAAATCTCATGAGCTTGGCATTTCCAATTCTAAGCCTTTATCATAAAGAAATATTTATCCCTATTTTAAAACAATCTGTGCCTGTTATACAATTTCAAATATATGCAACCTCTTTTCATGTATAATCTCTTTTCACATATAATCAAACACGTGTATATAAACACAATATATATGTATGTTGATTGTAACATTGTTTATGACAGCCAAAATTTATAGAAAATTGATATAATCTATTTTGGCTTTGTGTGTCTCTGTGTGTCTGTGTGTGTGTGTGTGTGTGTGTGTGTGTGCATGTGTGGTGTATACATGTGTATGTGCAATGTGTCTATGCGTGTTCATATGGGTACATGTGGAGTTCAGTCAGAATGTCATCATCAGTTGCTTCTCCATCTTATTATTTACTATTTATTTATTTATTTATTTATTTATTTATTTATTTATTTATTTATCTGCTGAGTTAACCTGGATCCCCTGATTCAACTGGCCAGTGAGCACTGCTTGTCTCTGCCTTCTGATGGATGGGTGCTGGGGATCTGAATGCAGGTCCTCATGCTCATGCAGCAAACATTTCAGCCCCTATTTTAAATCATCTATACAGTATAGATAGCACACAAGAGTAAGATAAAATAGATCTCCATCCATTCATAGAGGTACATAGTGTATTGGTTACCTTAAAATTCAGATTGGCAGGCAGATATCTGTGAGTTCAAGGCCAGCCTGGTCTACATAGTGAGTTCCAGGACACCTGGGGCTACAGGGAGACCCTGTGTCAAAAAGACCAA
>NW_008339765.1:1644602-1662358 GCF_000622305.1 Nannospalax galili
AAAACGGGTAGAATGTTCTGATCTGTGTTCTAATTAATATTTGTGTGAGCTCTCTATGATAAACATCTATTTTAAACTTTTGCAAAGATGCTTTTTTTTTTTTTTTTTACAAAAGAAGGGTACTACTTTTAAAAAACTAATTAGCTAGCTACCTAATTCTTTTTTAAATACTTTTTCTTAACTTGGACCCAAACACATAACCTCAATGAACTACCATTTTCAAGGAATGGCAAAGTACTAATATATATTACACAGCTGAGTCATAGTTCACAAGGCGGCTCTAGAGGCTTCAGGGCTTCCCGTCAAAGGAAAGAACATGTTATCTATGCATCACCAACTAGAGAACTCAAAGACCATGTAGGAAGTGTGTGGGCCTCAGAAAGCTTGTTTGACAGAATATTAGTCTTCTTGTCTTCTACTTGCTTTCTACCTGCTGTGACTCTTTGTCATTCTTTTTCAGTTCAGATATTTCTTCTGCATCTAAATAGAGTCACGTGAAACTGCTGATACCTGCTTTTGAGCCTTAATGATGTCAGTTCCCTGAGGTTAGTGCTAATACATTTCAGCAATCAGTGTATTCACTCTCTACTGCATTCCAATATGATAGTCACTGCTAGCACCACTGTGTGTGTGTGTGTTTGTGTGTTATGTGTGTGTGCTTGTAGGTGAGTGTGCAAAAGTATGTGGTGGTTAAACTTAGCAGTTGTTCCTCAGGCATATTCCACCTTATTTTTTGAGACAGAATTTCTCATTAGAATGAAACTCACAAAGTAGGCTAGATTGTTTGGCCAGAGAGCGCCAGAGATCTTTCTCTCTTTCTCCCCAGGACTGGGATCACAAAAATATAACACTTTACCTGGCTTTTTTTTTAAAAACATGAGATCTGGGAATCAAAATCAGATCCTTATACTTGTAAGACTAGCTCATTACCAACTGAGTCTGTGTTCCAGCCTTAATACCACTATTTTAAACACACACACACACACACACACACACACACACACACACCACAAACATTGAATAAGTTACTTAGATATCAAAGAATGTAAATGTCTTGCATAAAAAATGCCAACTCAATCAGCCAAGGGCCCAGAGTAGAACAAGGGAAATGGGCAGTGGCCAGCCCTACACTGGGAACTGTTGGAGAGTTAATAGACCTTCCTTAAGGCTGACCTTCCTCTAAATAGGCTGACTACACTCTAATGGAGGAATGTGCACAGAAAGACATCTGCATACAAATGTTTGACCAGATACGACTTAACATTTGTGGTAGAATGTATAAGGTCCAGTGCGGGGGCATGAATGGGGGGGATCTAAATTTGATTAAGAATTGTTGTATGGAAATATATTTAAAAACATAGCTTTAAAAATTCTGTGTTTACTTGGCAATACTTATCTCTTAGTGGTTTGATGTAGCAGCTTAGTAACTTATTTCCTGGGGGAAAACCCCTTTCATGCCAGTTTTATGGCGCAAGTGCTACCACCATGTCTTGCTTGAAGCAATCGACAATGCTACCAAAGAGCTGGTAGGAATTCTAAAATTTCGTAGTCAACTCTAGCAAGCCAGGCTATGCCAGTGTTATTGCTTTCTATACATTTGACTTTTTATTGTTGTTGTTGTAGTTTTGAGGCAGGGTCTCCCTGTAGTCACAGCTGGCCTAGAACTTACTATATAGAGCAAGCTGCCCTAGATCTCAAAGAGATCCACCTATCTCTGCTTTCTAGAGTGCTGGGATTAAAGGTGTGTGCATTTAATGCCCAGCACACAGTTGGCAATTTTTTTTAGGCATTAAGGGAGTAATGAAAATAATGTGATTTCCAGGTTTGCAGAATACAAGAACGAATAAAATAAAAGTCTGTTGAGTCTCAGAGAACATTAGCACAGTCATGGAATACCTGACGAGCATCTTCAAATCCCTGAGTTCTCTTCATAACATGGAAATAAAATAAGATCACCAGCAATAGAAACTATCATGGCTTCTGGGGAAATAGGGTATTTATAAAGTCTACCTAACAGGCTCCAAGTCATTGTATCACAGACATACTCTTACAGCAATGTTTATTGTCCGACTGTTCACAATAGTAAGCTATGGAGCAAATTTAGGTGTACAACAGCAGAGGACTTGATAAGGAAAAGGTGGCATTTATACACATTAGAATTTTTTAGCCATAATGGAAAACGAAATTGTAGGAAAATTGATACAAATGGAGATAATTATGTTAAGCAACTCAAGAAAGGGAAATAGCATGTTTTCTCTCATTTGTAGTCCCCAGATTTTATACAGGTATATAAAATCATGTATGTATACATGGCATGAAAAAGAAGTGCGACTAAGTGAATGAAGGGACTCATGGGCGGGGAAGGGGAGAAAAGCACTGTAGAGGGTTATGGGGGAACATGCTGAATGTACAATATACAATTGCATGATATTTCAAAGTCTCTTGTTTCATTTTACATTCTCACCTTTTACCTGACTATAATAAGGCTTTCCACTGAAAGTCACTCTAATAATCTTTTTCAAACTATAATTCAACAATTACAAATTTCTCCAAGGTTTAGCCAGAATAAAATTTCCAATCAGATCTTCTTCAAAACCTTTTCTTCTTCCCCTGTCCAGTAGATAAAATTCTGTAAGGGTTGTTCATCTAGGATCTCCAAACATGAATCTTCTGAGCTCTCTGGTGACTTAGAACTGAATTAAATAGTAGTAACTACGTGTGCTACCTGTGATAATTACTATAATCACACCATCATGATTCTTAAAGTTGATGTATTTTCCTACAATACATCAAGAAAATTATTTACTCCTAAGATGATGAATGACTTCCAAATACAGTCCCGACAGATATTATGATGATAGCTTGTGGCAAACATATAATTTTCCCTCAGAATATAAACACAACCTGCTCCTTATGCTCTGTATGTTGGCTTATGCAGATTTTATACTTAGAAGAAAGACAGTCTTTAAGTTTGGCTAGACATTAACTGGGGATTCTAATTTGGAAAATTCCATTGTTAATGAAGAAGATGACTTAAGTATATTTTCTCCTTGAAGTATGCTACATTCAAAATTGTTGGAAATAGTCAATTATTTAGAAAGAAAAAGCCAATGTTGTAAGTTTAAAGGTGATTTAAATGATAAATTATTAAATAAATTTAAATGTGTCATGTTCAGTCCTCAAACTGATGTGTTATCTTGTGTAGGGAGGAAGCAGAAAGATGAAATTATTGTATAAATTCATTTTATGAGAAAGTGCTACTCTTTATTAGAGTGTGACCAGCCTAATTCTGCCAAACTGAGGTTCTGCAGGGAAACATCAGTAACAAAGCTCCTATAGGCAGGTGGAGCTCCTCCAGTAGATAGAGTCATCTCACTCTCTTCCAGTGCCCGAGACCATTGGAGAAGCAAAGACTGATCACCAGGCTTCTAGAAACACTAACAAGCTGATTATTGAAGGCTGGTCAATCAGTCTTACACACACATGGAATACTTGCTTATGAAAATTATACGAAGATGGTTTGGGAACCCATAGAATAGCTCAGTGTGTAAAGCAGTTGCCATGGAACCTGATAACCTGAGGTCAATCCCCAGAAATAACATTAGAAGGAGAGAACCAACTGCTGAAAGTTGTACTCTGAACTACATACACACACACACACACACACACATACACACACACACAAACACACACAATGGCATGTGTACAAACACACACTCACACATACACAAAATTAAAACTAAATACAATAAAATTATGTTGTATGAAATTTGAAAATTTCAATAAAAAAGAAAAAATATTTTAAAAACGAAAAGGTGATTTGCATATGCATTGACTAAGAAGCACAGCTGTAATCAGAATGGTTTGGAATTGGTGGTAGATTACCATGCTGCTACAATGGGATCAATACAACATTTGATATTACAAATTAATTATAATTTTAATTGACAGTTATTAAAAACAAATGATAGAATATTTAGGAGAACAAGGAATTAGATGTAGGACTTTGGAAATGGTTCAGTCAGTGAATGGCTTGCGTGCAAGCATGAGGGTCTCAGTTCAACCCCTAGATAGAAAATCTGGGTGGTAGTGTGCACCTAAAATCCCAGGAGTGGAATGTGGAGGTGGAAACAGGCAGATCCCTAGAAACTCATTAGATACATGCTTTAGCTTATTTGGTGAAATTCTAGGCCAGTGGTACATCCTGTCTTAAACAATAGGTAGAATGTGCCTAAGGAACATCTGAGGTTGTTCTCTGATCACTGGATGTGCACACACAAACACAAACACACACACACACACACACACAAAGAAAATGGATGTAACCTTGATACAATTTTGTTTGATCTAATTTCCATGTTTTAAATAACACTAACTGCATTTCAGAAGTATGGACTGTTAAAACATGGTCTGTGTCCTGGAGACTTTTACGGAAGAAAGGCTCATACACTGTCAGAGGACACTAGTGACTGGGTCAGCCTCATGTGTATGCAGTTTGATGAAAGCATACAGAGGGAAATGCAGAGCATGGTGGTACACATCTGTAATCCCAACATACAGGAGGCTGAACCAGGAGGATCACTGTCAGTTCTAGTACCAGTTCAGGGCTGCAGAGTGAGGTCTTATCTCAACCTCTCCTTAGACGGAGTTACAGATACACAGAGACAAAGAGACAGGGAGAGACAGAGAGGACAATACACAGGGTAAGGATTTTGAAACTTGATGCACACAATTCTCCTGTCAGAGAAGAGAGGAAACAATAATGTAGAAAGAAAAGATGGGCAAAGGTTCTTCTAGCTTTGAAGACTCTGGTTCTAGCTTGTCTGTGAAGACAAATTTGAAATGGAACATCTCTCATTCCCTGAATGCTTATTGATTTTCTTGCACAAGAAATAAAAGCTATACTCAGGGTCTGGGAAGTGTACTCAGTATATTTCTTCCTGGGCAAGCATGAGGAAATGAGTTTGGGGGCACAGCACCCATGTAACATCCAAGTGCTTCAGCATACATCTGTAATTCCAGTGCAGGGAAGCAGAGACAAGAAGACCCATGGAGCTTGTCAGCCAGCTGGTATAGCCAAGTTGGCGAGCTACAAGTCATCAAATGACCTTGTCTCTGAGAATAAGGTGTGCAGAGACTGAGGAATATACCTGATGCTCACCTCTGGCTTTCTTGTGCTTATGCACACATTGACTACATCAATTGATACTATAAAGAAGCATCTTGAATGTGGGCAAAGACCATTCCTGGGGTAAAAGAACTTGGGCTATTTGGAACAGAGAAAATAAGGGGCTGGAGTGATGGCTCAGTACTTAAGAGTACTGGCTACTCTTACAGAGACTGCATTTGGTTTCCAGTACCCATATGGCAGCTAATGGCCTTCTCTAACTTTAGTTCCAGGGGATCAGACACCCCCTCCTAATCTCCAGGGACACTGCACATATGCAGAGCAATTACATACATGCAGGCAAAACATTTATACACATAAGATAAAAATAAATAAATCATAAAATGAGAAAACAAGCTGTTAATTAATTTATAAATCTTTTCTTTCTGATTGTGGATGCAATGTGAGCATCTGCTTCAAGCTCTTGCTGCCTTGACTTTACCACTATGATGGTCTGTACCTTGGAACTGTGGTTTGCTTTTGTCAGAATACTTAATCATAAGAGGAAAAGAAAGTAAGATACCCTCTGTGCTGGATAGCTTTAGTGTCAACTTGACACACCTGGGTTGAGGGAGCCTTAACTGGGAAATTTCCTTCATTGGACTGGCCTGTGGCCACATCCATGGGGCACCTTCTTGATTGTTTAGTGATGTGGGAGGGGCCAGCCTACTGTGGGTGGTGCCACCCCTGGTCAGGTGGGCCTGTGTTGCATAAGAAAGCAGGCTGAGCAGGGGCCTGGGGAGCAAGCCAGTAGGCAGCACTCCTCCAGGGTCCTGCCCTGAGTTCCTACCTTGGGCTCCTGGATGAACTGTGACCCGGGATATGTAAGCTAAATAAGCCCTTTCCTCCCCAAGTTGGTAGTGGTCAGGGTGTTTTGTCACAGCAATGAAGAAACAAACTAGGACACCCTCCAACCTTTGTTCTTGAGCTTTTCACCTCAGACTGTGTTATATGACTAGTTTTCCTGTTTGTCCAGCAATTAATAACAGGTCATGGTACTTTTCAGTATCCCTTATCATGAGATGAAATTCCCACAAAAAAATCTCCTTTCATATATTTATGAAAAAGCTACTGGTTCCTTTTCTCTCGGGAGCTCATGGGCAATACTCTAAGCCAGAATGCTAAATTCCCATGGTGCCACTCTCTCAGGCATAGAGGACATTTTTCTCTCACTTAAGTGTCAAGAGGTCACTGACTTAAAAACACAAAATATAATTGGTGGGGGCTTGGGATATAGCTCAGCTGATAGTGTACTTGCCTAGTACGCATGACATCCTGGGTTCAATAACCAGAACTGTATAAACTGGTTTGGTGGTGAACACCTGTAATCCCAGCACATAGGAGGAAGAGGCAGGACGATCAGAAGTTCAAAGTTGGGTGGGGCTGGAGAGATGGCTCAGCAGTTAAGAGCACTGGCTGCTATTGCAGAAGACCTGGGTTTGAATCCCTGAACCCACATGGCAGCTAACAGTCGTCCATCCGTAACTTCAGTTCCAAGAGATCCAACTCCCTTTCATGGCCTCTGTGAGCACTGCATGAAATGTGTGTGCTTATTACATTTAGGCATAACACTCATACACATAAAACAAAAATAAATCAATCAAAATATGTTTTTAAAAGGCTCTTCTAAAATGGTTTTAAAAGGCCATTCTAGGTTGTGTCAACCAAAAGTAACCAGAACTAACCAGGACAGGCAGTAACTACAGTATTTAACCGCCACACAACTGAATGTAAAGTTCAGCTTTAACTTGCTCTCATATTCCAGTATATAGCAGATGTTCTCACACTCAATATTTATTCAGCCAACATTTTTGAAGAAGAAATGCTTCATAAATCATCCCAGTATGGCCTCTAGACCGAGTCTAGCTATTCTCTATTTTTCAAAAAGACTGTGTCTATGTGTAATTCTCTCTCTCTCTCTCTCTCTCTCTCTCTCTCTCTCTCTGTGTGTGTGTATGCACACAGTGCAGTGTCCGTGGGGGCCAGAAAAGACCCCTGGCCACAGCAGTTAGAGTTTCAGGTAGTTGTGAACTACTCAACATGGGTGCTGGGAATTGGAATCAGTTTCTCTACAAGTTCACTATGTGTTCTTAACCACTAAGTCGTTTCTCCTGCCCCTTTGGCAACTTTATTTTATGGGGCTGGGCATTGAACCTAGGACTCGTGCATGCTAGGCAAATTCTCTGCCACTAAGCCATGACCCCATTCCATTCCTTATCTTACTGGAATGAGGAACATAGCCTTGATCACTTTCCATAGTGTTTGTAACTACTTGTAGGACACAAAAAGTAAAAGGCAGAGTATGTGACCTCCTGACTTATAAAGCCTCAAGAATTAGTGTCTACACCTTTACAGAAAATGCCTCATGGAAGACATAAAAATAGAGAACTGATCATTTTTTTCCACGAGAATTCTGTAATATAGTTACAATGATAGCATTTGCCAAATTTAGAGCCTTTGTTTGTTGAATTATTGCAATATAGGAGATGTAACTGAGGGCTCTACACTTGCTAGGAAAGCACTCTACCTCTGAATTCTGTTGTTGTAACATATTCCTTCCTCCCTTATGGGACCAAGCCTTCATCTTTTCCTGATAACCATTACTACCATCTCTTGAGTTGTGAGTGCTTCTCCCGGGATCTTAATTACAAATTTAGGAATAAGAAGAGCATCTAACTGATCTACAAATTGCTTCAACTGTGTTCTTCTGAGCTTCTGGGGATAAAACTCAGGTCCTCACACTTGTAAGGCAAACATTTATGAACTGAACCATCTCCCCAGCCTTGAACAATACTCTTGCATCTCAAACATGTTGCCTCTTTTGCTAGCTTTACATGTATCCTAATATTTTTGCTAATATACTTTCAATGAAAATGAAGGAAAGGAATTGAGAACATAGCTTGTGTGTGTTGCCCAAGTTCCTCAGGAAAACTGTAAAAGAGCTTTTTGTAAGTTAAGCTATATGAATAGACAATTTTTTTTTTAATGCTCTGGGTTGGCCAACCAAAATAAGAATCTCAAACTTGATACACATGTGGGCAGCACTGATCAGGCCTAGTGAGTTATCAAAAATTAATTCTATTTGAATTTCCCAATTTTGCAAAGGGCATTAAATATATGGTTTACAGTTTTCATACTAATTCATTTTCAAAAGATACTAACATTAATTGTACTGTTTATTCTTTCAATAAATGGATACTTATTTTTTTCTTCACTGAAAACATTTAAAGCAATCAAACTGCAAAGATTCAGCTACAGCACTGTATACAGTTACTGTCTGTGATGTAGATGCTACAGAATTGCAGTTCTTCCACACAGTTGCCTCTCTAGTCATCTACCTTTAAGTCCTCATTAATAATAACTCCATGACTTACCAAGTTTTTCTATTGCTATGAGCACTATTCTGGGGGTTTTATAGGCATTAATTCAGTCCTCGGGAAAAAAAATTTCTTATTTCCCTTATATTCTTGATGGCTTGCAATATACAGAGAGATTAAGTAAATTGTTCATGGTCACACAGCTAGTAAGTGTGAGAATTTGGAGTTCTATCCAAGCAGAGAGCCAAGTTCTTAATGATTAAGCCCTTTCATTCACCCTTGGGCTCATTATGCATCAATCGCCTTCATTTCTGGGTTATTATTTCATTGAGAAGGAAATGTTTGATTGATGTTGCTGGATAAGCAAGATCTTTTCATGGTGTTCATGCCTCTAAATTATCTTAGAGACATTATCACCTATTTATATGTTAAAAAACGCTGCATTATCAGTGCCCATGTCTCTTTCCTACTTTCTGTTTCTTTAAAGATTAATTTTATTATTTTTAACTATATGCATGTGCAGGAAGGGAGTAAAGATGGCCACAGGAGCCAAAAGAGGGTTCCAGTTCCCCGGGTGGTAGAGTTACAGCTAGTTGTGAATCGCCTGGCTTGGGTGCTGAGAACTGAACTCTGGTCCTCTGCAAGAGCAGTATGTATTTGTTCTTAACCATGGAGCCATCCCTCCAGTTCCTCTCTTCTAATTTCATTATACAAGTCAAAGATTGATTAGCAGTACTTCAGGACAGCAGAATAAAACATGTGTCTCCAGGAAACAGGAAGTGCTGAGTCACTTGGCTAATCCATATGGGTATGAGGAGCTGTAGAAGTGACTGAGATAACAGACCTTCTGTTTTGACTCCATTGTCTCGGGTCTTCATGCACACTGCTATACTGCTTCCCATCTCCCTCCCATCCTCTATAAATTATGAGATGATTGTGGCACACCAATACCATTTTATTACAAAGTCAGGCTCTTTACATAGATACTGTTGTGATATTGACACACACGTCCCAATCTGTAGAATAGCTGTCACATAAACCATTTATCTCTACTAAAGTATCTCAAGTAAACCAAAATTCACTCAATGAAATTTAGACTGCATTTCTCTTTAGCACCCAATATAACATGTGGCCTGAAGAAAGCACAAAACTGAACAGCTCTAAGTTATTTACAGAGTTCCCAGTGATTAATTGTATTCTAGGTTAGGAAATTTCAAATGGCCAATCTACTATGACTAGCCATCAGCAAATATGTCTTTGTTAAAATCTACACTAGCAAGCAGGAGTGGAGGCCACCCATGTTGTTTTATCACTCCACATCACCCATCTGACTCAAGATTTTGACATTGTTTTTTGAAAGGACACAGGAATGAGTATGTATCACTTGAGGTGAAATTTCCAGAAACTATAATGTACAACCACAAATTTTATTTGAAACCCTTTCTTTTGTTTTAAAGATCGAGGCTGTATGGTTCTTATTTTAGTGAGCAGAAATATTTTCCAAAAGTGTAACCTAATTTTATTGTTCATTTAAAAATATTCATTTTCTATGAGATGGGCTAGAAATTTGAAATTCAAATGACTTCTTTTCCTTTTATTCTTAGAAACGTCAGCTACAAGTAAAAGTTACAGTTCATTTATAACAAAATAAAAAAAAAAACTTCATAATTAAAATTATTTGCAACCTGGTACTTACAGAAGAATAAACTATAAGTGCCAGGTGTATAACTCAGGTTCTTTTTAACTTAATTTAAGGAAATCATTTATACACCGAGTCACTGACTCACAGCACTGAGAGGCGCATTAAAGTTCAAGTTCACTGCCTAAAAAACCCTGCTTATTATTACCTGCCAGAAACATAGAGGTTCCTCAGCAAGTACAAGGTGATCTTCTAGTCAGAGGAACATTCAGAATCAAGGTTTGGGCGTATTAATACCTCTAAGCCCTTAGCAGTAGTAGACACTTGAACAGGCCATGCCAGATAACTGGATATGCCTTTCAAGGATCTCATGTCTGAGGTCTAGTCAGGGTACCGTGTCTCAAGCCCCTGAACCAAGGTTACAAGAGATACTAAGTCTTCTGTAAGGACAGTTATTTTCAGCAAGGTAGACTGTCTCTACAGATCACTTTCCAAGTCATATAAACAAAGGTCAATGGCTGAGTATAATTTGTTCTAGAAAAGGAGTCATGGCTGTAACCAACTGATGCTGCAACCTATTGAAATTAAACATTTAACACATAGGTTCTTAATATAAATATCCATTTATTGGTGATAGCAGACACATAGGAAATGACACAGCCCCCACCTTCATTTGCGGCTCTATTTTTGGTCCTGTAGCAGTTTCCTAAGACTGTTCTGATAAAAGAAAACAGACTAGATTGTCTAATTTATATTTTATTAATTATTTTTACATATATTTATCGAAATTTGTGCATTTTCATACAAAACATCTCAATCATCTTTATATCCCTTCCCCCAGCTGGTCCTCCCTGTAGCCTGCCCCACTGGATTTCGTGCATTCTGTCATATATGTTAAAGCCTATCAAGTCAAGTTGTCCCTTATGTCATCCACTAGGGTTTAGTCAGCCTGTCTGTAGAGTCTCCTTAAAGAATATGAACTCTCCCTCACCCAGCAGTAATCAGCTTCCAAAAGTGCTTTGACTAAGTTTGGGACCTGCTGCCCATGTCCACAGTTGTATGCTGGGTTTTATCTGCTTGAATTTGCATAGGTCTTGTATATGCTGACACTATTTCTATAGGTTCGTGTGATCAAGTTCCCAGGAGTCTGCAAGACTCTGTTTCCATATTGTCATGCACCTCCTCCCCTGGCTTGACAATCTTTCTGCTCCCTCTTCTACAATGGTCCCTGATCGCTGGATGGCTAAGTTTAGTATAGGAGTCTTGTCCAGGGACTCATACTCTGTAGACCTTATTCTTTACAGTTTGGCAATTTTTGACCTTTTGTGTTCATTGCCCTCTGTTGCATTAAGGAGATTCATTGATGAGAGTTGAGAGATGCATTACTGTTCTCTCTATCCCTTGTTTCACTATATTCTGTGAGTCTTGGATGTAGAGGTTCTATTTAACTGGGAATGGAAGAGGGAGGGTTATACAAGGAAACATGAGGGTAAAGAAAAAAAGGAGCTCAAGAGATGGAGGCTGATAGAAGACAGGTATTATCAAGGGTGAAATGGGGAAAATGGGGGCACTTTTACTGGAGAGGGAGAAGGGAGGGTTAGACATGGAGAGAGAGGAGAATGATAAATAATGCTTAGCTGGTGTGAAAAAAAGAGGGAAATGTGTTGGTTCAAAAGTCTACTTTTGATTACACATAGAATATCTCTACATGAGTACATGTGTATGGATGAAGGCTATATAACAAGAAACAGTGACAGACAGGAGAAACCTTCCTTTGAGTTGTTGGTCAGGAGAGGGCAAGAGATTCCCAAAATTATACAGCCCATTATCACAGCCCAATTGCCTCCCAGAACATGAAGTTAAGACTTCATTGCTGAAGACAAGACATATTTCAGACACAGGACTTGGAGCAATGAAGCTGGAACTGACTTGAAAGCCACCTCTCTGAAGACTAGCTCTCGTAGTTTTGAAGGACACTACTCAAGCTGGTAAGGGAGAACATCAATCGATAGTCCGAACCCAGCTTCAAGGCCTAATAATCACAACGATGCAGCAAGCTATATTGGGGCTGCAGTGACACTTTTATCTCGAGGATTAATCAAGAGCTACCTAATTCGACTTTAAAGCCCACTCGGTGGAAGGAAACTCAAGTGTTTCCTTGAGTTTTCCTAGCCAAATACACATGGTTGAGGAGATCATAGATTTTAGAGAAAACCCTAACTGTCACATCCCTCGACAAATATAATTTCTTAGAATATGCTAAATATTAATACTTTATATTTACAGACAAGTACACCTGTCACCACTCATTAAAGAAGCTTCTTTTGCAATAGAGACTATTTTACAGAGTTCCATAACTGGTCATATGTAGAGAATAATTGCCCATGAGATGCCTAACCCTAAGTGACAAAGATTGTCTGATTTAAAACCAAAGAAATTCATCCATAGTTCTAAAGGCTAAAAGTCATAGCATCTAGGTTTGACAGGGCTGTGCTCTGAGAAAGGATATATTCCAGGTCTCACTTACAGTCTTCTCACACTCTTTGCCTTTGTAACCCAACACTTCCATTTCTCTCTCTGTCAACTCCAGAGTTTTTCTCCTGAGTGCATAGATAGATGCCTGCTTTCAATTCCCTTCCTTTACACAGAAACCAGTCACTGGATATAGGGCACATGCAAATTCATTGTAAATTCATTTCTACTTTATAAAAATTTATACAACCCCTATTTCAGAAAAGGTAATATTACAAAAAGACTATTGATTAGGACCTGGACATATTTGGCTGGAAGAATGACACAATTCAACCAACCAATTCCCAAACATATTAATTAAGGACACTGCTACAGAAACAGTGAATGTGATTTTGCATGATTATTCTCCAAAGAAATCATGAATGTGTGACCAATTCAGAGATAAGTGAATACATAATAGCCAGATTCAATTCCAAATCCCTTTATGTGAGCTAGTATAGAGATATTTCTAAAAGTCAGTGATAAGCTCTGCTTTGAATATGACAAACAAGGGTTATTCCACAAAAGATCAGGCAGCCACCCCCCTTCACATTGAATTTTAGTTTTTTTTTTTAATTTTGATTTTATGTGTATGTGTGTGTTGCTTGCATGTACATAAGTGCATTCGTGTTGTGCAATGCCCATGGAAGTCAGAAGAGGGTGTTGGATCCCCTGGAACTGGAGCTATGGATAGTCATTAGCTGCCATGTGTGTGCTGGGATTCAAACTTCGGTCTTCTGCAAAAACATACAGTGTTCTTAACCACTGAGCGGTCTCTCCGGCCCCTGAATTTTAGTTTTAATTTTTACTTACCTATGAATTTTTAAATTACATGTAGCCTCTTCTGTTATGTATTTATGTTACAAGTATTTTGAGAGCCTCTAACATTTATTTCCAGTACAGAGATATTCTAAATGACTGACACCACTTAGTGTAGAGACACATTCTAAAACATATGATGATTTTATTCAATAGCACATTTATGAAACACAGCCTATGAGATACATGTGGAAATTGATGCTCACTGTATCCCTAGAGTCTATGAGGTCCATACAGAATATGTTGGTCAACTTATTACTTTACCTGACATAAAAATCTGCATTTTGCCTGGCATGGCAGCTCATGCCTTTAATCCCAGCACTCAGGAGGCAGAGGCAGACAGATCTCTGTGAGACCAAGGCTAGCTTAGTCTACTTAGCCAGTTTCAAGCCAGTTGGGGCTATAGGGAGACCCCATCTCCAAAAAAAGTTCCACATTTTTCTTTGCATTTTTAATGACTGCATATGTGTGGGATACACTACTGCAATAGAGGAAACACTGAATAAACTAAAATTTTAAAATGTGTTTCAGTACCTATGCAATCCAACTTGATTATTCTTTAGCTAAGACTGTTCATTAATGGTCCTTTCTTCTCCAAAGTCTGTAGCCTTTAGAATGCAGGTCAAAATTCTCTGATAAAAAAAACATCTCCTGTATAATTTTACTTGCCACTGATCTTTGTCATGTATGCTGTTTTCTAGCTAAGCATGTTCTATATGGCAATAGACCCCAGCAAGCTAGCCTACTAAGTCTACTCATATAACCATAAATTCTCTTTACCAGGTCTAAAGTCCCTTCTTGAAAAAATGATATTGTATTTATTCTCTAAAAATGTCATATATTTATACTACACATTTTGATCATATCCTTCCACCACTATCTCCCTCTATCTTCTCATAGTGCCCCTTAGCCCATCTTCCTCCCAAACTCATGTCAGCATTTTTATTCATATTAACAACCCCTGAGAGCAATTAGTGTTGGGCATATGCACACAGACATGAGGCATATGTAACTTATGAGCAACAATGTCTCCAGAGGACAGTGATTCTCCTTCAAAGATGCCTTCTATCCACATTTCCAAATCCGTCAGGGCCATCTCAAATAGTAAGAGTTTTAAGACATGTATGAGCCCCCAGTTATTTTCTTAATGCATTCTTATAAGCACACATGTACAATTGTGCACAAACTTGAAGTTGTACACACACACACACACACACAGAGAGAGAGAGAGAGAGAGAGAGAGAGCTGTGCATATGCATATACCCACACACTGCTATGTTATACTACTGTGCTATGGATCAGTTGGCCCCAAAGGCCCAGCGCATGGAACTATTGTAGATGAAACTTTAATAAAGTGGACTAGCATGAGGTCTTTAGTTACTTGGCAGCAGGACCTTCAAGGTGACAGTGAAACCTCAGCCCACTCCTCTTGCTCACTTTCAGTTCCCAGGCATGAGTGTGATTTCCTCCACCACACACTTCTACCATTTATCTGTTTCTGCTTGCTACAGGCCTTAAAAGCAACTAGCTCAATCACTCTTGAAGGATGAGTAAAAAATAACCAATTTTTTGGTCTTTTTGAGACAGGGTTTCCTGGTAGCTCCAGCTGACCTGAACTCACTATGTAGATCAGGCTGGCCTTGAACTCACAGAGATACACCTGTCTCTGCCTCCCCAGTGCTGGGATTAAAGGTGCACGCCACCATGCCTGGCAAAAATAACCACTTTATCTTTAAAATCTCTATTATTTGTCATACTGATTGAAAGTTGGTTAACATATATACAATATTTAGCCAATAGATATATGTGTTTCATACACACATATTTGTGTGTATAAAACTTACCCGACACATAGGTACTTACTTAACTCATAACTATTTAAAATATATATCTCAGGGTATTATTTAGCATTTCCTGGTGGTAGATTATACATAAAAATACATATCATGTGTTAGAGCATAAACTCTTCAAGCAGCATGTTGAAATCATCAAAGAACAGGGGGTGCAAAGAATTAATTAATTGGTCTCAGTAGATATAAAAGACAAGAAGTTAGGAAAGAAATGTGTTGTGGTGACCTGGGAAGAGCTGGAGGAAGGCAGTGGGGTGATGGATATAGTAGAGACGCATTATATACACGAATGAAAATTTCCAAGATTAAATTTAGAAGAATGACAATTATTTTTAAAAAGAAGTTGCAATCTTATACATCTTCATAAGTTTTATAGAAATCAGTATATTGTCTTAGAATTAACAAGGGTTTTAAGAATATTTACAGAGTAAATAAATAGGTGAATTCTTTACCCCAAATTGGTTATGCATGAGTAAAATTGTTTTTGAATTTCATATAACTCCAAGAAGGTTAACCACTTTGTGTTACATGTGACTGTTTTTGATGGAGGCATTCTGCAGTATGTTGGTTTCATATATCACACACAAAAAAGTTTTATCAGATTTAGAAACATGTTATTTGGCAAAAACAATAAGTAATAATTACACCTTGCCTTCTCACAATGGGCTGTTCTCAAACTATGCATAAGAACACATTATTTTTACTTTGTGATTTTAAATTATAGAGAGTAGAAAAAACATTGAAAATAATTAGCATATACAGTTGACAGGCTGGATTTATTCAAGCAATTAAAAAATTGAAATAATACCAACTAGTGACCAACATGTTAATATTTTAAACAGCCAAGCTGAATTATTACTAGTTAGAAATGGTAAAATGCAAGGTACTTATTTAACACATAAAAGAGAACAAATGCCGATTTCATGTTTACTATGACTTTTAAAGCTGATGAAATCCATTTCTGTTCAGGTATCTGTTAATAATCATAAGGCAAAATGGAAAAAGAATTCTTTATATTTTAAATTTGTCAATAAACTTTTTTATTAGCATTTTCTTAATCTTCAAAGATGTGAGCTTGGGACTACAAAGATGGTACAGCAGTTAAGAGTGCATTCAGCTCTTACAGAGGACCAGAGTTAGTTTTTAGCACCCATTATCAGGAAACACACAACTTTCTGCAACTCTTGACTCCATTGGTTCCAATGCTGTGTTCAGACCTCTGAGGGCACCTGTGTTCGACCTGAGTGCAAACATCCACACACAAATACACAATATACCTGCAATTAAAAATAAGTCTCCGAAGAGCTGAGATTAGAAGTGTGGGCCATGATGCCCAGCCACATTCTGCATTTTTAAACAGGCCTTTTGTCTTATTCCTTATATGCCCTTACCATTAAACACACTGAGCACTGTGACTGCTCTGAAAAAAAGCACTGACTCTGTGAAATTGTGACCCAGGTGAAGTTGATCTAGTGCTTTGTTTCCTGCCTTATTACATAGAGTTCATCTCTCTCCCTTTGAATGCTATAAGGACACCAGATTGCAGATATGACCATAAGAGAGTGTACTCCCAAGATACTAGATAGGAGATTTCTATGGACCACATCTTCCCTTCTTCGTCTATCTCCCTTATCTTCTACTAGTCACTTTTTCTCTTCTCTATAAATGTATAGTTGGCCCTTGGCTCTCTTTCTAAGCTTTTAATCTTATTCCCATGAAATCTGGACAAATTCTCTAAATTTTAAAAATGGATGGGTTATAAAGTTGAGTGAGATAAGATTCAGAAGACTCCCCAACTTAGAGCTCTCACGAGATTTCTCCAAGATTCACAATGGAAACTTCTCTTACTAGTTCAGTGATCTTCAATATGAGAATCCTTTCTAAAAACATCTCCTTTTCAGGCATTTCAAAGGCACAAAGACGCAAACTGCAGTAGATCATCACATATCGAATTACTCTTCAAACGGAAGTGTATGTCCTATATCAGGGCGCCCATGTAAAGCTCACATAAACCTGTAAGACTGTGTCATTAAACTTAATAAGCAGTGCTGCTAAATCTGACTGAAAATCATGTTTCTGGCCACCAAAGTTTAACAAGCTTTTCTCTCTGACAGAATTATGTCCTGCTCTCAGCAGAAGCAGAAATAATGGAATTACTCATTAAAAATAATGAGATGCTTTCATGACGAGTCCTGATCTATAGCTTCTGTGAAACATCTTGTTTTCAGTACCAAAAAAAAAAATAATTAGGGCCTATGGAAGGCCCTACCTTGGGATATAAAAGGTAACCACAAAAAACATGCTAAATTATGTAAACTGAATGCGCGAAAAGCAATTTTACCAAAAAGAAAATTGGCCACAGAAAGAAGTTCCATTTGATAATAAATTGGACCTGCAGAGCAATGAAATGGAACCAGAACACAGCATGACAATGTACTATTTTTACTTCCATA
>NW_008339765.1:1662387-1669161 GCF_000622305.1 Nannospalax galili
ATATATATTTGTGTATATTTGCATGTGAATGCAATTGTACTGTCCAAAGAGGCTGGAAGATGGTGGGAGATCCCTTGGAGCTGGAGTTCCAGGCAGTTATGAGCTGCCAGATATGGGTGCTGGAGTCCAAATCCAAGTCCTCTGCAAGAGCTGTACAAGGTCATGACTACTGAGCCATCCAACCAGCCCCTAAAAGCCTTTTAAACTATTTTTCCTAAAATTAAAAAATACATATCCAGACCCAACCAGGAACACCCATTAAAGAGTTAAACTCATTTCACAGCCCATCACACACTTGATCTCTTCAAACTTCCAAACGCACTTGTCTTGCCTTAACTGCCACTTTCATGCTGTGAAAATGGGACATAATTTTTTACTGAAGCTACACGGAAGTTTAGCAGCCACTTTCTTTAAACACTTCACTTATTTTTTCAAGGGCTACTGTAGTAAGTAACTTTTCCATTATTCCCAGACACTACAGTTGTCTAAGCCATTCAGAAACTTGCTATTTCCTCAAAACTTCCAATTTCTAATGTCACCAGTAATGGGCAAAAACCTGATCATAGTAATAGCAACCAAAAAAATAGCTAATGCTTAAGTGATCATTATATCTCAGGCATCAGTCTACCCTGTTATCATTTATTATCTTCTTCAGGATTTCTCAAAACTCCAGGAAGTGGGTATTACATTCATTCCCATTTTATGTATGAAGCACTAGATGTACAAGAATAAGGACTAACTTGTATAGTCTAACATAAAGTTAGTAATTAGAGTAGGGCACGGAACAGGAGAACTTGGAAGAAAGGAATCAAAATTGCCATTAACTGTAGAATTCACATCCATTTCTGAGGACACAGAACATTCATTGTTAGCCCTCAACTCATGAAAAATTAACTCACCTGGTACAAACATTCCTTACTTGGATTTTTGTACAGAGTGGGCCTTTCCTTTGATGGATAGACAACCCTCCCTTGAGAGGGGCCACCACTCATCCATCAAGAGGGGCATCTACCCCTCCATTGAGAGAAGCAGCCATGGCCCAGATTCTAATACACGAATGCTGGCTAAATGCCTCTAGAACTTTCATTTTTATTCTGTAAGAAAAAAAACATAATCATATTCTCATATAAACATCTCTATTTTTACATATTGGTCAAATATTTTTAAAGCAAATCTTAGGCTGTATGTATACCCAAGGTTATCAGTTTTCACACTCTAAATTGTACAGTCCACACAAGAGCTGGTGAGCTTCTCAAATGTACTGTCTATACTGTGGACTCCTAATATTGTTGGGCTAAGTTTTCTTCTCTTTATAGAGTTGACACTGCTTGCTGCTTCTTTTTCCATTTTTAGTGTTTATAGGTGGTTCTCAGTAGCTGGAGTTTTTTACTCCTTCCAGTGCTAAGCACTAAATATTTGCCCAAGTACAAGACAACAGGAGGAGTCAAATGGTGCATGACTGGGTGAGTTACTTAGACTTCTGGAACACACTTGTTTGCCACGTGGCTAGGCTGCACACCTGCCTGGAAGCTTAGGTATGATCAGAAATGCAATTGACCATTTTGTGTGAATGCGCAAACAAAATAGGCATTGGGTAATGGGGCCAGGACAAAAGGCCAGTTGTGATCCAGCTCTCAAATTTTCAATTAATATTTGAAAGAGAGAAATAATCATTCCTCAGTGAATATGCTGGTTAATCCTAATTGCCCTCTTGAGAAGATCGAGACTCATGTCAGAGGCATTTCCAGGCATGTCTGCAGCGGAGTTTCTACACTGGGTGAATTGTGGCAGTAAGATTTACCTTAAATGTGGGCAGCACCATCCCATGATCCTGGGCTGCATAGAAATAATAAAACGATCTGAGCACCAGCATTCATCCCTCTCTGCTTCCTGACTATGGATGCTTTGTGACCAACTGCTTCCCACTCCTGCTGCTCTGCCTTCTTGCCATGGTGGACTGTACCCTGTGAGCCAAAATAAACCCTTTGGTCCTAAGTTGCTTGTTGTGTATTTGTTAATGGTAACAAGAACAGAAACGGTGAAGCTGAACATCAATCAAAAGTGGTACTATATTGACTATGAGAACATCAGCCAGAATATTGGAAATTAAACTAGACGTCCGAGGATCCCTCTTCAAGAGATCCTGATTCTTTTCCTAGTACCTGTTTTACTAGGTAAGAAATTGACATCATTGACTACACAGAAAGGCTGGTATACATCAATTCCCAATGTGACTGTTCTTTTTAATGTTTAACATTGTGTTTAGTCCACAAGGCCCTGTTTTAATTTAAAGACTTCACTGAAGCCCTATCAACACAGCTCTTCACCAACTCAACCACAGAGAACAACCCTGGCTTTAGGCCCCACTCCCTTCATTTATAGTCAGGGGTAAGAGAGAAATGACGAAAGGCCCCAGTACATGGAAGGGGGGTTGACAACCTGTTTGGAGAAGTCTTTAGAAAGCAGAACAGATGTATGAAAACAAACACACTAAGGACCTTAAAGAGGTCTTAGAAATACCTTTTTCTTTCAGTCTGTACTCATTGAAGAGCCTGAGGACTACTAAAATTATTTCCACAAACTCAGTGACTTCAGAGTCAGAAATTTATTTAGTCTTAACTCTGGAGTGCAGAAATCCAGTATCAGTGTCAGCAGGGCCAGCTCCATTTGAGGCATGTTATGGAGCACTGTCATATAGCCATGACATTGCCATTGCACTCTTGAATCCTCAGCAAATGCTGTGTCTTAAAGGATACTTGCACAAGTTTGGGTCCATTAAATTTCCATCATGGATGTAAGGAGTACATCATGAGACCCCATTCTCCCCAGGGATTTATAGGCAGTCAGTGGTTGCTAGGAAGAAGGGCTCATAAGGCCACATCCCTCCCTGAGGATCTATAGACAGCTAATGGGTTCTGAAAGGGAGAGAGTCTTTCTTTGGTGGTGTAGCTGCCCCACAGTTGCCCATGCTCCTGTCAGCAACTCTGTTTTAAACTCACTGATGGTTTATTTGTTTCTATCATTGATGTCCTATATGAGGTAGGTGGTATTTGTTTATGTATCCTCAGAAAATATTCACACGAGGAACTAGGGGAGACTCATGCCTCTTCCAGATTCTGGGGCTCCAAGTTCCTAGGTCTGTGAATGTAACACTTTCATGTATGCTTCTGTCTTCACATACCCTACTCATACTGTATACACGACCTAACACACTTCAAATTGAAATGAGGCCTACATGAATCCAGGGTGCTCTCATCCTATGATTCTTAAGTGACTTACTCTTTCCAATTAAGGCCTTAACACAGGTTCGAAAACAAGTGGACATATTTCTTTGGAAATCACTATTTGTTTTAAGTAAATTTCTCATTTCTTCAACAAAAGATCTCATAAAAAGCAACTTAAGGAATGAAGGGCTGTTTATTTTGGCTTATAGTTTCATGATGACAGGACATGGGACAGCTGGTCACGTTGTATCCACAGTTAGGAAACAGAGAGAGATGACTGCTGGTGCTCAGCTTGCTTTCTTCTTTTTATTCAGTCCATGGGAAAGTGCTGGCCACACTTAGGGTCAGTCTTCCTATCTCAGTTAATCTAATTAAGAAGCTCCTGCCCAGGGATTTCTCTCCATGATAATTCTGGTTTACTGACAAGTTAATATTAATGTTAACATTATTCAAACCATAAGATGTAGTAAACATACACACATGACACACACAAACGTATATATAAATATACACAAACTTAAACAATAAATAAATGCATTAATTAAATAAATTAATTAGGAAGAGATGCGGGTGTTTACATGACTTTCCTAGTTTTGTAGAAAACAATCCAAGAGAAATAGGTGGCATTCAAACTATGGAAGACCTTGAATGGTCACTTTAAGCCATCTAAGTATTTCTAAGAAAAGTCCAAGAAAATAACATGTATGTTACAGTTAGCTCCATAAAGACTTAAAAACTAGATGAATAAATTTTGGGGTAGTAAAAAATTATGAACAATGTCAATGAACTATAAAACTGCTTTATCTTTAGTGGAATCCCTAATCTGGGTTCTATGAAGCAGTGGCTTAAAACTGGCATCAGCAGACATCTGTAAGTAAAGCAGGAAGGAGATTCTATAGACAACATATTGTTATGATTTGTGACCTTGATATTGCAATTAAATTCTAAGAGTCTCCCTGAAAGCTTTTACTCCTGTAACAGAATTTTCAACGTACAAACACTCGCTTCATTCCCCACGTTTCTCTAATTACCTTCCCACACCCCATATAAAATAATGGAATGCTTTAGATCTTGACTGAAATGCTGACAGTAGGGAGCTCCTATCATACAGCACCAACATGAAAGCAGCTTCAAGGACGATGCTGTGTGAACTGCTTTGTTTGTGGTTGTAGTTTCTTTCTTGGAGACTACTAACTTTTAAAGATTTATTTTTACTTCTAATTATGTGTACATGTATGTTTGTATGTAGACATATGTATGGGCGTGCAGACACGAGTAAGTCCAAAAGACGGTGTCAGAGTTCCTGGAGGTGGAATTCCAGGTGGCTGTGAGCCACTAGGTTTGGGTGCTGGGAAATGAACTCCAGTCTTCTGCAAGAACAGCAAGTGCTCTTAACCTCTGAACCATCTCTCCAGCTCCCAGAGACTACTATTTAGACTATCCCCCAGATTCCCAGCATGACAAGTGAGAAACAGCATAGATCTCTACACTTGAAAGTCAGAGGATCCTAGTTTTTCACTACTGTATACTTGGCTACAGTCTACTGGAATGGAAACCCCCATCCTGGTTTCCATTTCATGTAGCTGAGATGATTATTCTTGGTTAGACTGTGGGGCCCAAGTCTGGTCAATAGAACACCCCATTCTTGGCATTGACTGGCTCCATTACTGTTTATGGGAACTAAAAAATGTGTTCTAGAACATTTCTTTAAAGCAAAATGCATAACATGGCCAGAAACATTTTGAAAACCTGAGCCACAAAAGAGAAATTGTCCTTTCTATCATCTATTGAAATTCTTATCCTGGGACAATAGTGGGAAGCCAGAAATAAAATTAGACATAGGAATTATAATTGGAAAGACAGCATTTAAAAATCAGGGGAGAAAACAGAATGAAACAAAGAAATAAAAGACCTCTTAACTCATGTAGAAGACTGGCTACGCTTTTTGGAAAAGTTAAATCCTAGCCATGTACTAGTCTAAAATTGAATTTTAGATAGTTTGAAATATGAAATATAAAAATTCTATAAAATAATGTTTTTCTTATTATTGCCTTGTGTTATAATACCATTGTTAAGTTTAAAAAATACTAGGACACATTCCAAACCAACTAAGTGAGAAACTGTAGACTTAGAACCCAAGAATAAGAATTTTAAAGATTCTCTGGAGCCTCTCATGGTTTGGGTACCATTTCCAGTTAGTAGGAAAATGTGCTTCTGAGCTTCTAAGTGACCATGGTAAAGAATATAATAGCAGCAGATGATATTTTTACTTAAAGCAGAAGTTACATATTCAGATTTGCAGTTTTCTTGGTGTTGAAAACTAGGGAGAAATGATACTTGCTACCAAACGTGGTGACATTAGTTCACTGCCCAGGATCCACAGTGTGAGAGGAGAGAACTGACCTCCACACGCCTTCCTCTGACCTCCACATGTGCACCGTACCTCATGCACCTACTCATGTACAAATAGATAAATATAATTTAAACTATTTTAAAACGATAAATAACAGCATATTCTATAAACCCGTTCAATTATCAGTGGCTTTATAACATTAATAAAAGTGTTCTATCACCTTTAAACATTGTCAGAAAACTCATACTTGCCTGGCCTTAGAGGAATCAAGGAAAGGATTGGAGAACACACCATGTGTTCCTTTGCTTATAGCCAGAGTGGTTTAGTACCAATTTGAATAAATGGAAGCTTGCCATCATCTAATATAGTTCACTTCAGATGAGGGAGAGATACTGTCATCACTAAATCACTGGTCTTGAAAGGAAGAAAACCTGAGTTCCATCCCCAAGACTCACATAAAAAGCCCTGCATGGTGATACCCGCTCCCACTGTGGGGAGACAGAGTCCGGTGGATCTCTAGGGCTTGATAGGCAACCAATCTAGCCTGTATGGTAAGATCTACACAAGTGATAGACCAATCTCAAAAACAACAACAACATGGGGCTGGAGAGATGGCTCAGCGGTTAAGAGCACTGACTGCTCTTGCAGAGGACCCCAGTTCGATTCCTAGCACCCATATGGCAGCTAGAAACTGTTCTTAACTCCAGTTCCAGGGGACTCCAAAGCCCTCTTCAGACCTCTGCGGCATTGCACAACATGGGTGCACTCACATAACGCAGGCAATATACTCATACACACAAAATAAATGCAGGCAAACATACATGCAGGCAATACACATAAAAATATTTAAAAAATACAATAACAAAAAAACAATAAAGGTAGATGGCTTCTAAAGATTGACACATGAGTTTGTTCTCTGGCTTCCATGTGTATGCAAGGTACACACACACACACACACACACACACAAATAGCTCACTTCATATTGTGTAAATTAACTACTCTATTTATAACTGAGTACTGAGCATATCTGACCTTGGTGTCCAAAAGGTAGACATGTCAGACTTTAAATATCCAGACCAGTTCTTGTACCCATTTAAAGATAATTCAATCCTTTCACCCTGAGATTAGACATTCTTTTGAAGAATCCTTTCACTACAATCTCCAGACTGTCACCATCAAATAGATGATGGGAAATA
>NW_008339765.1:1669186-1670840 GCF_000622305.1 Nannospalax galili
ATATATACCTTTGAGAATTCGTAATTTCTTAGTGACCACAGAAAGAGAGTCAACTTAGCAATCATCTCCTGAGAGCAGGTACCAGAAACAACCTATGAAACAGAAAGGGAGGCTGGCTGGGATGCAGACCATGTAGAAGAAACCAGTAAGCTAAGTCAAAGACTGAGGCAATAAGAAGACAGGCATCAAGAACCATGAAGGGTCTGAGCTTTAACCCTGCATGCTAGCTAGCCAGCCTGCTGGATTTGTAGGTGAAGACGGGATAAGACAGTCCTGCCTGGCAGAAATAGAGATTTTAGTCATTTATGGAAGTAACCTGAGTTGTGTACTCTAGTCAGTAGTTCTTGCCCTTCGAGTCCTGTAGGGATAGTGGGCATGGGGGTGATGCTGAGATGGACAAAGAGAGATCCTGCTCACTCACACCATGAAGGACACTTTGATGGTCATTATTAACTGTCACCTTGACAGAATCTAGACTCACCTGGGAGATGGGTCTCTTGTCATGCCTGTGGGGATTGTCTTGATAGTATTAATTGAAGAGAGGCCACCTGCCCAGTGTAGGTGATGCCAGCCATTCCCTGGCTGGGATTCTGGACTGTATAAGGAGAGAGAGAGCTAAGCAGCAGCATTCATTGCTCTCTGCTTCTTGGCTGTGGATGTGATGTGACAGCTGCTTCAAGCTCCTGCTGTGTTGACATCCTTGCCATGGAGGACTGTATATTGAACTGTGAGCTGGAATAAACCCTTTGTCCCTTAAGTTGTTTTTGTCAACATATTATATCACAGCAACAGGAAAAGGAAGGAGACGGTCACTAAAAGGACCTAGTGAATGGAACAGGTTTCCACTAGAGACTTTTCCAAGCCTAGTCCAGGAATCTCAAAATGCAATTATTGGAATGCTATAACCTGACACCACAAAGTTACAGGCTGGCAACCTGTGACTCCAGCCTTTAACATTTAACTGAAATTCTAATCAACCAAAATTGCCCTGATTTGCATGAAGCTGAGTTTCTGGGCAGAGATAGCACAGTCACTGTCTCATACCAACATCATAGAAGGTTATATTGATCACTTTGCATAGAAGAAATCGTATGTCAGACAACTGCAACAAAGAAATCCGGTGGCCTAAGCAAACAAGAACTTTTCCCAAATGGAGAAAGCCCTCTGCAAGCCATTGCCCTCATCAGCTGAGGACACTTTAGTGACTCTCTCCTCTGCTGTCATCCTGAGGTATACTCAGCCAACTATTCATCTTATTCTAGACTAAAAGACTAATTCATCCACTGGCCACCAGTCTCTTCACTACCGTATGGCCAATTGCCCAGTCTGCTGCACACAGTATGGCTGCACATACACCGTAGGCTTGCACCAAAGCAGAAGAATACCACAGCAATAAGCCTTTCAATCTGAAAATATAGCTCCAAGCAAAGCAATGAAATGATGGAGGACACTGAATGAAAAAGAAGTTCAACTTCTGCTGTGCATGGAAACAGTGCTGCCACACCCTCTACCCCGGAGGAAGGAACCTGTTGTTGGGGGACTGTGTTGTTTCTTTTTCTTTTTCTCCTCCTCCTCCTCCTCCTTCTCCTCCTCCTCCTCGTCCTCCTCCTCCTCCTCCTCCTCCTCCTACCTGTCCCGCTCTGGGTTCCCCTCT
>NW_008339765.1:1670856-1674677 GCF_000622305.1 Nannospalax galili
CCTCCTCCTTTCTTTTCCCTTCTTCTTCCTCTTCTTCCTGCTCCTCCTCCTTTTCCTTCTCTTCCTTCTTCTTCCTCTACTTCTGCATGTATACATATGTATGTACCTACTCCCTATTCATAAGTGCAGGCACAAACGTGTGAATGTCAGAGGACGCCCTCATGTGTAAGTCCTCATTTTCCATCCTGAGCAAGGTCTCTCCTGTTGTTCCCTGCTGTGTATTTGCCAGGCTAACCGTTCCTTGAGCTTCTGGGGATTCTCCTAGCACTGCCCCCATCTCATCATAGGAATGCTGGAATGACAGATGCATCCTACTATACCCAATTTTTACATGGGTTCTGGGAATGTGAATTCAGGTTCACATGCATCCATAGCAAGTGCTTTACCCACCTATCCATCTCTTCAGCCTCAAGAAGTGAACGTCAGTGTTCCAAGGATGTTACACCAATATTTTTAGGGGGCAGCCTGAAGTCATGCAGAAATGTCCTGGGTTATTATCCTTGAACATGAACAATAGGAAATACAAGACAAGATATCAGGATACAGCAGGAATGAGCCAGAAGATAAAATGAAGCACCAGACAATGTTGGGATCCTAGTTTTCCAAGTTGGATGGCTAATGAATTGGATACTCTGTGAGCCTAGGGTACCATGGGAATTTCTTTTCTAGCTATTATTCTAAGGTATGCAACCACCACCCAGTTTCCTCACAGACTCTTGAAGGTAAAATCGAAGTTAGAGCATTCCTTAAGATGCCATCTTTGTTTGTGAGTTTCTATATTATGTATGTATGTGTATAGATACATGTGTGGAAGCTAAGATGACAGCCTTGAGTTTCAGCCCTTGCGTTCCACCTTGTTTGAGACGGGGTCTCCATTGTTGCATACCACTGCGTACTGCAGGCTAACTGGCTCAAGAGTTCCTGAAAATTCTCCTGCCACTTCTCCCATCTCTCTGTAGGCGAGCTGAGATTGCAGATGTGCCCTACTGTGTCTGACTTTAGGTGGATTGTAAGATCCAAAGTCAGATCATTAGGCTTGCACAGCAAGGGCTTTACCCACTGAGCCGTTTCCCCAGGACAGATACCATGGTTTTGTCTGTTGCTTGACAAATTGTATGACTTTGCTTCCCTAATGCACTTCAATTTTCCTTTTCGTTGAAGATAGCATTTCAGGTGTAAAGCCCTCTTAGAATATTGTCAATAGATATCATTATTATCTAAGGTGCACATCCACCACTCAGTTTCCTCACAGATACTTGAAGGTGTCTTACAACTCCAATTAAAATTTTCACTTTAAGGATGTTGGAGCAGTTTGAAAATTTCCTGATACTAAAAGGCTCTGGAACCTTCTGCAGTCTTGCTTCATTTAGCTCTTCACAGCAAACAGCTGGAGAGGTAAGGATACAAAGATTTGCTGATTGCCAGTCAAGGAGCCTGAGGAAAATCTACATTAAATGCACGCAATTTCTGCTCAGCCCATGGGCACCTAAGGGGAAATGCCTTCCACTCCTGAGAATGGGAAGTAATAGCAGGGAGAAAACAGAAGCTAGGTACCTGAGCCCTCAGGTCTAACTCCCTGGAACTTCTTTTCCCTAGCTGCTCTTGCTGATTTGGAGCTTTTTATCTTTCTTGTTTCCTTTCTCTCTGTCTTTGTCTCTATCTCTGTCTCCATCTCTGTCTCTGTCTCTGCCTCTCTCTGTGTCTCTCTTTCTCTGTCTCTCTTTCTCTGTCTCTCTGTCTCTCTCTCTCTCTCTCTCTCTCTCTCTGTGTGTGTGTGTGTGTGTGTGTGCGTGTGTTTTGGAAGAGAGTGAATAAAGATGATGGTACATGCATGAAGACCAGACATTAGCATTGGGTATATTCCTCATTCTCCACCTTAATGCTTTTTATTGATTTTCTGTGATTTTCATACAACATAGTTTGATGGTATTTAGACCACTCCATCCCAAACTCCTCCTTGCTCCCAGTTCAGTTTTTGAGAATGAGTCTCTCATTGAACCTGGAGCTCATCAACTCAAGTTATATTCACTGGCCAGCAAACCTCATGGAGTCTCCTGCCTTCACCCCCTCATTTCTGGTATCTCAGATGAACACCAGCACAGCCAACTTTTTCGTTTGGGTTCTGGAGATCTGAACTCAAGTCCATGCTTTCATGGTAAATACTTTCCTGGCTGAGCCATCGCCTCAGTCCTCAGCATGACCTCCTCAGGATGCCACTGAATATGTATGTGAGACAGTAACCAAGGCTATTTGAAAATGATGCCCCTGCCAAACAAGGTATGTAGCACAAAGTGCACTGGCCTTGGAGCTCGGATGTGTGAACTACAATTGTCCATGTTTCTGCTTCTGCTCTAAATATCATTTTCCTCCTGAGATAATGAATAGAGGGTTCTGAGTTCTACAACATTGAATGTATATGTGGGGAAGTGGCACAATCCCAATGAGACTCTTGACAGACAGCTACATAAAAGTTAGGGGAATGGCTAAAGAAAGGGGCCAGGCAGGCAGACATCAGCTTTCCACTCAACCATAACAAAAGCTCCCTTGGACAATCAAGTGGACTCATTCTGATATTTTGATACAAAATCTCCAAAGGGAGTTCACCCAAGCCATGCTGGGAAGTGGCATAAATATGACATAGTTAAATCAAATCAGATATAGTGCTGGATCCTTCTAATACATTTGGTTCTTTGGAAGGGGAACTTGGACAGAGCACATCAGGTTAATTTGCTCTTGAGGAGCAGCTCTGAATTTCAGGAACTGGAAGATGGATAACGGGCAGGTTAAAGAAGGCTCCACGAAGACTCATGCTTTCACAGTCTGCCTTGCACAGTTCACCATGAAAGCAAGGAAAGTGAAATGCCCCTCACATCTACATACTGCTGATTTGTATCTTTGATATGAATACATGCATGTATGTGTGGACATGTGTGTATATGTGTGAGTGTGGAAGCACACGTGTCACTGCTTACATGTGGAGGCCAGAGTACAGCCTCAGGTGTCAATGTTTACCTGCCACATTGATTGACAGGATCTCTGATCATGTGTTGCTGCCAATGCCAGGCTAGCTGGCCCATGTGCTTCTGAAGATTCACCTGTCTCTGCCTTGAACTGGGATTATTGGTGCATACTACTGGATTTTTACATGGATTCTGGGAATCTGAACTTGGGTCCTCACACTCACGTGACAAATGCTTTACCTACTGAGTGGTCTCCCCTGCTTTTGCTATTTTGATCATTCTATTCCACGTGTTCACTTAAAATGATTTCTCTTTTCAAATTTCTATATCCATGAAAGGGAATTAGAAACATATTTGATAGAACTCAGGTTTACCTTTGTGTTCCTGTATGACTACACATGTGTGTGTCCATATGTATGTGATGAATATGTATCCTTGCTCATGTGAAGAGTACACCCTTGGGTGTCATCCTGAAAATGCTGTACACTGTGTTTGATATGTTTTGCTTTGTTAGTTGTAGACAGATTCTCTCATTGGCCTGGAGCTTACTGATTAGGCTAGGCTGGACCACCAGTGAGCCTCTTCTTCTCTGCCACTGGAAGTACAGGTGCTATACCACCATTCCCAGCTGTTCTATGTGGGTTCTGAGGATCGAACTCTGGTCCTCACACTTGCACAGCAAGCACTTCACTGCCTGAGTCATCTCCCTAATCCCAGAGAGGGATAAAAATGTATTTTGATATATGGAGAATGAGGTCAGTTCACCTGTGAGAAAGTGAGAGAGGGATTTCCATGTCTTCTTTGCACCTCAATTTTTTCATTTTCTCTCTCTCCCTCCCTCCCTCCCTCCCTCCCTCCCCC
>NW_008339765.1:1674688-1683535 GCF_000622305.1 Nannospalax galili
TTTTGAGGCAGCACTTCAAATATGCTATGTAGCTAAGGATGAGCTTGAACTCCTGATTCCTGCTTTCATCTCCAGAGTGCTAAGCAAACGTGTGACACCCTGTCCAGTTTATGTGGTGCTGGGGCTGGAACCCAAGGCTTTGTGAATGCCAGCCAAATGCCCTACCAACTGAGCTACATCTCTAACCTCTCCATACATCTTTTAATTTTGCATTATCGAGTTTATTTTTCATTATGACTAGTTTACTCCAGAGTTTGCCCATCACATTTTTGTACCTTTACTTGCATTTGCAATGACTCACTTTCACATGTGACAATAGAAATTGAAGCAGAACATGCTGTGTTTGTATGTCTATTTCCAGAAAATACGAAAAATAGTAACTGAAATGGTGATGTGCTTATTCATCTACTCAGGAAGATTGGAAATAAGAGCTACTATTGAGTCCCCCACTTTCAGAGCTAGTAGTACATTAGCCTGGATATCTCATTCGAGGTTCTTATTGGGGAAGTCTACTTAATATAGATTCACAAAATAAAGTAAGAAGACAGTTTTGAGGACAGGCCCAATATTCCCTGAATCATATCAATAAAAATCTCCCCCCCCAACATGATTTCTCATTAAAATATCTGTGTAGATTTTAATAAATTCTGATTCCTGGACCCTGTACTCAAGAGAGTCTGACATAACCAGTGTTGTGGATGCATCAGCAAAACCTGGGGCTTTAAATTCTTAAACACACTAATCAAAAGAGATATTTGAGAAGGAGGTGTTGTGTCTTTTCCTGGAAACACATGAGCAAATGGCTACTCACACTACATAGGGAACCAAGGACAGACCAAAGGCACGATTTCACTAAAGCCTAATGTGGGGTTACTTACAGGGGTAAGAGTGGGGGGTTATTTACAGGAGCATGGATGGCTCTAAAGCAGCTACACCACTGAAATGCCAACCCCAACACGGGTGGCATTCATGAAAGCTGAGTGCCTAGAGCTTCTTTCACAAGCTGCAGGCACCTTGACAGATCAGAGTTTCCTTTCATCTTGGTTCTTATTGCTGATAAAACTTTGGGGCTGAGAGAGGACATTTGAGTCTTTGAATCTTGTAAATTTCAGGGACTTACAGAGACTTGTGAATCCTTAACTCCCTGAGCCTTAGCGAACTTCCTCCAAGGATGGAATTTATAAATTCTGAAGAAATTTCTATGCAACAGGAGATATTTAGGAAGTAAATTACAACTCATAGGAGTCATATTTCATGGTCAAAATGATGTATAAATATGATTTCATAATGATTTATATAGAGGAAATATTTGGTGCCAAGTGTTGGTAGAACTATAGTAATCTAAATAAGGGGAGTGAGAAGAACTGGTTTTCACTAGTAAGATGAAGACAACATGAAAAGAAGAAAGAGACAAAGTCACAGAGAATGTGCCACAACACATGTGCGATTCAACTGAGAACAATAAGCTATCTGTTCACTGATTATCCTGATTACAATGACAACTTTCAATCCAATAATATTAAGAAATGTCACAAGCGAATTAAAGAAATAACAGCAATGAAAGGGAAGGAATGCTTGTAAACAGGTGAACTTCACCTTTTAGGGAAAGCTGGAATGGAACTATGGAAGGTTTAGCAGGAGAAAATATTTAAGCTCACATGGATTTTACAGATTCAACATTGGGTCACACAAAAAAACCCTGGCAGCATCCTGCTGGCTCCAAAGAGATTCAGAAACCACAGTAATCTTCTCTGGCCTTGATTTGACAGGTATCTAGGTAGGCAAGCTAAGTGCTATACCTGCCTTGGGTCATTTGGTCTACCAAATGACATTGCTGCATAGGTAATCCCCTACTAATCAGACTAACCTGATGTAGGAAATTCCTCAATTGAGGCTTCCCTATTATATGGCTCTGGGCTACAAAAACTGATAAAGCTCACTAAGACACAAGAGATAGAACATGTATTAAGTAAACACTGAATTGCCAGTGTCAGCCTGTTTTCATAGCAACACCATCGAAGACTGGTTATTATTTACTTTTAACAATAGCTAAACAGTGGCTCCAAGAAGGTTTAAAAAGTCTTATTCCTATAAATCTATTTTTTCTTTATTTCCACACTATATAACTATCTAGTTTATATGTTCTCCGTCATATGTGGCTCCTAGCACCAAATCCTTTTCAATTCCAGGTCCTTTTAATAAGATGATGCTATACAGCAGTCCCTTCTGCACGAAATAACGACCATCATCATGACTTCTGCTGAGCCTGATCACTAAACATAGTCACAGTTGGGCTTGTTGACGGTTGTGTTCATTCATTAAAGGAGTGCCAAGCAGGGTCACTGGACCCTCACCTGAGTATCCAGCCACTCTTCTCAGCCAACTATTCCAGTCTTGGAAGACAAAAGAATAATAAGGAAGAACCCAATAGAGGGATGCTTTTGGAAGCCCTTGTCAAGAAACTCCAATGGACTCTCTCATATGAACATTTGAAAATTGCCCTGTTCTGACTTTTTTCTAGTTCCCTGTCTAGAACTTGTAATGCTAATTACTCTTGCCTTTACTTCTCCTTCACATCTCCTATTCATGATTCAAGGACTTTCTTTTCCCTCTAGAGATAAAAGTCATGCAATTTTGGAGTCTTTTAGATAGACCCACTGAAGGGGTCCTCCAATTGCCTCACCCTGCGTCCCCGTTCATCATGGAAGAGGCCAGAGTGGTCTGCGTTCCTATTCCCTATTGGCAATTTGGGTAACCTCTTCAGAGGATACTGTAATAAGAATAGGAGGTAGGAATTGGCTAGGCAGTTAGGGTAAAAAAGACCCCAAAGAAAAGTAGCCAGTTTCTTGGCTAAAAATCAAATATCCTTGGGCCTGTTAGCAACATACTCTGTTTCAAGGCCAAAAATGTCAAAAGTATTTGAGAGCTTTAATCTAATCCTTAAAAGATTTTAGTGTTACCTCTTCAGAAGAGGGAATGTTGGAGGGGAGGGAGTGGGCATGGATTTAATCAAAACACCTTATATGCATGTAAGAAATTCTCAATTAAGTTTTTGTAAAAATTAAAAAAAATAAACTTTGTCCTCTAGCAACCCTTTTTATTAAAGAAATATTACTAAGTTTATAAAATAGGTGTATAAATCAAATATGTACTGAAATAAACTATAAAGAAATTTGTTTAAAAAAAAAACTATCCATGGGGTTGGGGATTTAGCTCAGTGGTAAGGCCCTGGATTCGGTCCTCAGCTCAGACAAAAAAAAAAAAAAAAAAAACTATCCAGTTTATATGTAGTCTTAAGATTTCACAATTACTTTTAAATTCAGGCCTTTCTCTTTTTCCCAGATAGATCCCTTCATCCTTGGTATGATTTCCCACATTTATAACAACGTATACTTTCCAATAAAGCAAAGAATACTATTGTTTCTTATATGATGTCTTAGTAGAGAGGTCACCAACAGCTCCCTCCAAAAGATGTGAGTATCAGTTAGCAGCTGATTAAATGACCTGGCAGCACAGCCAAAATGGGAGTCGGCTATAACATATTTATTAAAAAACATTATTACAAATTGCAAACAGCTCTCAAGGTCTTCTAACTTGAAGTGAATATCTTTGAGTTTTTTGTTTTGCTTTCTTTGTCATTTTCTGAGATAAGGTCTCATGTAACCCAGGCCAGCCTTGAACTCACTATGTAGATGAGGATGACCTTATATTCTAGATCCTCCTGCCTCTACCTCCTGAGTTCTGGGACAACAGGGAAATGTGACTGTATCAACTATTGAATAGTTTTGTGAAGATTCTTGATCATAACTAAAATCTATCTTAAACTTTAAGTGTTTCCTAATGAGGAAGTTTTAAAAGCCCAAATAAAAGTCCCCTTTTCTGTAGTTAGGGTAATTCAGTGAAATTAGCCATGCAAATGTTCAGTGAAGCACATGATTAAAGAGGGAATGAATAAAAATATAGATTAAATGGGATTTTAAAAATCATAATTTTTGATGCAGCTTATAATAATTATAATCATAATTGCCTTAGTTCATAAGAAAAGACTGACCTCATCACTCATCACGTTCAAAACATACTGGTGGTGACAAGTTTCCTTAGTTTTAGTGACAAACTAGTTTGTATACTGCCACACTCAAAAAGGCATCTCTGGGCTCAAGGAGGCCGCTCAGCATTTGTTGCTTTTCCAGGGTCAGAAGCAGTTCCCAGAACCCACACTGGGTGGATTACAACTACTGCAACTCCAGCTCCAGGGGATCTGATACCATTTTTTTTGCCTCCGTGCCATTTGCACACATGTGCACATACACAGAAATACAAAAATAATCAAAACACAAATTTACAAAGAGACACCTAAATGCAATGTCATTTACTATTTGTTTTCTTACTGATCTCTGAATATAGTGTTTCTTTTGATTTGGAGGTAATGTTTTTCTTGATGTTTTTGAGGCAGAGCTTTATGTAGCCTATGCTAGCCTGGAACCTGGTATGTAGTTGAGGATGACCTTGATCCTCCTGTCTATGCCTGTAGAGTGCTGGCATTATAGTAGTATGGTACCACTCCTTGCACCACTGGTGACTTTTTTATGTGCTGTCATGTCAGCCATTTATTTTACTATAGTATTCTAGCTGGTCACATTACCTACATTTCAAAACCAAGTTAATTTGATATGTCAACACCTTACCTACTTTTCCCACTTTACTATAGAATACCAAGAAAGACAGTTTAAGTGAATAAAAGAGGTATCTGGCCCCTTGCCCAAGGAATTCTCCTACTACAACTCTCATCCTCTGTGCAGCTGACTGCTAGGCACACATTCAAGGGGAGGGATGTACAGGAGGCTGTAATAGAGTGCAGTGAGAGTCTACCTCGATGGAGAAAAGAGAAGTTTGGAACACACTGGAGTGGTCCAAGACAACTGGCACAGTCAACAACTGGGGATTTAGATAAGACAGGGAGGCTGAACTGAGGGGTGGTTCCATGTCCTTTTAAAATTTCTTCAGACTTCTGTGAAATTAGATCCACTACCACATACAGTATGACTGATGGAATTTATTTCTGAGTAACAGGAACTAGATTTTTAGGTTATAAATGTCACATCAAGGTTTAGGGATATCGTTTAGTGGGTAAAGTGACTGCTACCCAAGCATGGAGACTTATGCCTGTGCCTCCAGTAGGGACACAAAAGCCAGTGGTTGTGGTAATTGTCCATGATGGCAACTCTGGGGCATGGAGGCAGGTAGATCTCTGGAGCTTACTGGCCAGCCAGCCTAGGAAAATGGCAAGCTCCAGGGTCAGTGAAGAGTCCCTATCACAAAAACATGATGAAGAACAATAGAAGACAGCTGACATTGACCTCTGCCCTCCATTCATGCACCTACAGGTGAGCACATCCACATGTGTACACACATAAGCATATATCCCCCCCCACACACTCAGATGTCAGATCAGATTTGCATCTTATAAAACACACAAAGCATTAAAGTGTTAGAATGAGTTACAAATATATATATATAAAATGAATATATGCATATATGTATAATTTATATAGGATATTATGAATATCTACCTGGCCTGCATCAGGCAGCTATTATTTCAGTTTTTCTATCTGTGCCCAGAACATACCAAATTATGAAATCATCTTAGAGTTTTTTTCCTTTTCTTGTGATAACATACTCTGATAAAAGCAACATAGGGGAGAAAGGTTTAGCTTTGGCTCACAGTTCAAGGATAAAGTCCATCTGGGCAGGGAGGTCACAGCAGCAGAGATTGAAGAAGCTGATCACATTGTATCCACAGTCAAGAGAAGGAGAAAAATGAACACTTGTGCTCAATTCACTCCAGAATTCCAGTTGAGAGAAAGATGCCACTTACAGTACACAGGGCTTTCCACCTCAGGGAACCTAATCAAGATAATATTACTCTCACAGAAACACCCAGGAGTTTATCATCCAGGTGATTCTAGATGGAATCAACTTGACACCAGAGATTAATTATCACAGAAATCATTAACATAGTATTTTCCTAAAATCTGTATAAGTTTACAATGTGCTAGTAACAAAAGTTGGCAGAATCTAGCTCCATTGTATGTATTGCAGCCTGCCAGTAACTGCTGAACTTATCTCATTCACCTGTCATCCATTCTTCTATAATTCCTTTAGTAACAGGAAAGAATGCAGAGAAAAACTTCAGCAAGGTTTTCAATTATGGTATCAACCAACTGCCATTGAAATCCTATTTTCCCCCAAAGAAGAAATGTTTTGTATTTACAATTATTTCAAGGAAGAAAATAACCTATGACAGAATAATAACTTTTAAAACAGAAACAGGTGTCCAATATTTTTAGAAGCATCTAGAGAAGGATAAAAGTCTTCAAGTTGAAACATGCTTTCTGAATCAATTGATAAGCTACTTGATTTAGGAAAAGATATCCTACATGTGATAGTTATGATGAGAGAGCTAAATGAAGCTTTCTTGCTTGCCTTAGGGAACTTAAAAAAGATATATTAGAATTTTGCCCATCTTTAGCAAGCAGCTCCTTCAAAGTCATCAAATAATTTTTATTATTTGTGACTAGAAAGATGGCTCAGTGGTTAAGAGCAATTCCTGCTCTTGTAGAGGACCTAAGTTCAGTTCCCAGTACCCACAAAGAGCTGCTCACAACTGCCTATAATCCCAGCTCCAAGGAATCTGACTCCCTCTTGTGGCCTCTGCAGGCACTGCACACACACACACACACACACACACACACACACACTCAACACACAAAACACATACATTAAATATTGGAAATTAAGTCTGTCTGGATGTGCTCTCTAGAACTGGAGCAAATCAGTTTTATTTTTATAATGAAGTTAATTTTTTTAACTTATATTTTCTAAATACATGCTATTAACCATTGGGTTTTAGCAATGTAGCTCATCTAGCATTTATCCATGATTCTCTCCACAAGCAGAGAAGCAATACAAACCAGTTTTTACCCTTCTTACAGAAGTTCATTTTACCTCTGAATGTCCAAAGCAGCACAAAGAGTAGCTCACATTCCTTAAGATTTATTTCATTATTTTTTATAAGTGCATGTGTCTTTGTCTGTGAGTGTATGCACATGGGTATATGTGTTTCCAAGGGGCCAGAAGAGGGTGTCAGATCCTGAGGAGTTCGAGTTATTGCTACTGTGAACTGCCCAACATTGGTACTGGAACCTGAACTCTGGTCTATGTGATTAAGCATCAGGTGCTCTCAACCCTTAAGCCATCTCTACTGTTCCTAATTCACATTCTTAATTGCATTCTAGGAAGCACATAGTTTAAATAATATTTTGACAATGAAAAAAAGGCCAAATCCAGGATTTACATCCCAACATGCTTTATTTTCACCTCAATGAATAAATCAATAACTAAGACTCTCAGCCTGGTGGAGGCAGCTGGACAATATGGCATGTTCCTACACCACCTCTGATGACCGTGCTTCCCTGCTGAAGTTGGAAGAGATAACAGAACTAGGAAAAATTGTAAATGGCAGTATATATTTTTTCATGTTGAGGTGTAGGGATAGGAATGGAGGAAGGAAAGAGGCAGAGGCTGATATTTCTATATTACCTAAAGTCTCGTAGGACAGATGACATCATCAGACCAAACCCACCTTTCTTTTTCAGTGCCCTCTTTGTTTCATATATTCTAACATTCTCAAAGAGTGGTTGCAAGGCCCCTTGGGATCCCAAGGACACTTTGTCATGATCCACAAGGTCAAAACTGCTTCCATAAAAACTGTAAGACATTCTTTGGTCTTTGGACCAGACTGACATTTGTACTAATAAAGCAAAAGCAATCATGGATAAAGCTGGCATTACCTTAGGACAACTTAAGAAATAGCATCAAACTATTTCAGAAGCCAGTGTGTTTTCAAGGCTATTTACTGATGGGGATGGTAGGAAGGAATACCTATTTTATTTAAGAATGCTCTTGTCAGCCCTGTAACATTAATAATTCTATTTACATTATAACATTTGGATACACAGCTTTTTAGATATTCTCTAATAAAGTAGGAAGACTATATTAAACAGTTCTGCACAGTGACACATAAAGGCCTCACTTTTTAGAGTCAGCCTTTTTCATTTTTTCTATTTTTTTTTTTTAAATTTTGAGATGAACTAGCTGTTTTTCCTTCCTTTTTTTCAGTAACATGATTATGTTTGAAAGAACACCCAGTGGACTATGGTCACTCAGTCTAGTTTCTCTTGCCATTTTCACAATGAATTAGTGGATCTGTCATTGTGAAGAAAACAATGATCAACTCACAAACACCATTTCCAATTCTGAAAAATATATATCTGGAATCCAGGCACAGATGCTTCCCAGCTCCTTATAGATGTTGCTGATGAGAACAGTGTGATACTTAGGCACAGATGTGCCTAAGTGTAGGTTGAAGCAACATGTGTAAAGCTGCCTAGAAAAGGGTCAAATCCCAGGAGCTGGAATAACAGGGAATTGTGAGCCACCAAATTTGGGTGCTGGGACCACAATGTGAGTCCTCTGGAAGAGCAGTACATGCTCTTAACTGCTGAGTCATCTCTCCAGCACCAGAACATCAAGATATTAGCAGATATAATTTTCATGTAATTTATAATGTAATTTGTCAGCATTTGGAAGATCTTGTGTAGCCCAGTAAACTAATAGTTTTAAAATAACTAATGCATGAGCTTGGTGTGATGGCTCATGCCTTTGGTCCTAGCAATTGGGTAGGCAGAGGCAGGCAGAGCTCTGTGAGTTGTTCAAGGCTGGCCTGATCTACATAATGAGTTCCAGGTCAGCTGAGGCTACACCCTGTCTCAAAAAAGACTATATATA
>NW_008339765.1:1683618-1715816 GCF_000622305.1 Nannospalax galili
ATACAAAGCCTACTCAAGGTATAAGGCTGTGAGGAGGCTCACCGATAGGGCCTCACATACTGTATCACAACTAGTCTCTAATAAATGACCACTGGTACAGAGCTTGGCCACTGTATTAAAGAAGAATATCCACAGATCATCTGTGAAGATTATAGTAAAATACTCTTGTCTTTTCCAACTTCATGTCTAAGTGAGGCTGTAATTTATTTATACACTTCCTATATTTTATTTATCTAAATCTTTCAATCAAATTTATATATCACCACTGACTTAATGTGATGGAAGACAGAAGAATTTAAATGTTTTCTATTAAGCCAGACTTCAAAGAAGTTATAAAAATTAAACATCATACTTTTCATTACTTGAGGGAGGATGTAGTTAGTATTATGGGAGTTGTGTTATTTATATTAACATGCAACAGTTCTTTGTTTTGTTATTTTAAAATAATTAATGGATAATTAATATTACAATATATCAATTTTAATTTATCGTATGAAAAATATAATCAATTTAACCAACATCAATAAAATCTCTTAGAAGTCTTTAGTATTTTTTAAAGATTTATTTATTTGTAATTATGTATGGGTATGTATACAAGAGTCTTCATGTGAGTGTAGTGCCCTAGGAGACTAGGAAGAAGACATTGGATCCCCTGGAGCTAGAGATAGCGGCAATTGCGAGCCCTGGGTATGGGTGCTGCAAAATGAACTCCAGTCCTCTGTGAGAGCAGTATACACTCTTAAATGATGAGCCATGTCTTCAGACCCCTAAAGAATTTTTAAGGAACTTTCAATTGTAAAATTTTTTAAGTTGAACTGTTTGAGATCTAATGTTTAAACACAAGTTCAAGTGCTCAATTCATGAGCACTTTCAGCAATATGAAAACCCTCTAAGGCCAGAACGGAGACATTTATTAATGTCAGGAAAAGCTGACCTTTGTGTTCAGTTAAAGTCACTAGCAATCTTGCATATAGTTTCATGTAATGTGTATTAACAAATCTGGTAATCTCATCTCTTACCATTCTGTAAAATAGTGATATCTATTATCAAGACAGCAGTCATAATTTTTCATTCACATAATATTTCTGATAACAATATCCAATTATAACACCCATTTTATGTCCACTTTGCTAATTTTACATTAAAGGAAATTCAATGGAGCTCAATTACATTTGCCTTCAAATTAAATTAGCATTACAAGAATTTAATGGGTATCTTAATTAGACCATGCTATTAAGAGGATTTTATACAAATTAAATTCCACCTCTGCATGGTTCATCCTTCTTTATATTAAATGAAAGATGGAAATTCTTTAAATCATAGGAAGAGACACACAACTTGTATTGTAAATAGGAAAATAAAACAATGAGGAACTTTAATAAAAATGTAAGCAAAAATCACTCAGCTTGACATTACTGCTTCAAAATGCCTTCTGATAGGAGCAAAATATCCTTTTATTACTATATACTAGTTATCTATAATGAATTCATTATGACATTCTCATACATGTATGCAATGTATTTTGATCACATTACTCTCATTATCCATTACCCACTCTTGTCCCCTCCCACTCCTGCAGATCACCTTTCTCTTACCTACTAGTTCCCTTCTACTTTCATATTTTCACGGCAGCTGTAATTACCTGCAAAGGCTGGCAGAAGATTACGCCCATCAACACTGCATCATGGGTAGGGAAGGAGCTTGTGGGACCCCTGAGGATACATGCACAGTCAGTGGGTACAAGAACTTGAGACATTTTCTTCAGTGATGTAGCCACTGGTAAGTTTCCCATGCTCCCGTAAATAACCCATGGTCCACTAAGCAAGCCTAACGAAACACACACACACACACACACACACACACACACACACACACCCCCACACCCACACACAAACCTTTTTTTTTTTTTTTTGAAAAAAGAATGCAGCAATGTCAGCATGGTTTCTGGTGTCTGGGATTCCTTAAACCTTTTTGAAACCACAAGGTTTCAAACTGATCCATGCCAAGGCTGTTATACTTTCTTATGGCCCAGTAATTCAAGTTAAACAATTCTCAGGGAACTTTAATTTTATTAGATAAAGTTAGTAAGGAATCAATTCACATCACATTCAAATGGCAATTCAACACACAGACAGACACACAGACACACGCACAGACACACAGACAACACACACATAGATGCCTATATACATACTTAAAAATAAAATGTTTTTAAAATGAAAATTAATTGTTTCAAATATCTATTGAACATAATTTTCCTTCTGCCTCTTTGGTGATGTTTTCTGAAATATATCCACAAAATTATCTCTAAAGAAGAGCTAATATTTAAATTAAACTCAATAAAATTGATCACAATAGACATATATACCCAATTAGGCTAGAGAAAATTATAATCCATTTATATAAGTTAAAATCATCAAAGATAGCTAAAAGCCAAGATCCATAGTGTAATATAAATTTGAACTGGGGACCAGAGAGATGTCTAAATGATTAAACGCATGCATCGCTCTTGCAGAAGTCTCAAATTCAGTTCCCAGCACTCAAGTCTAATAGCTCACAATCACCTGTAACTACAGCTCCAAGGTCTCTGACTTCCTTACTCGACCTCTGAGGGTACCTATAGACATGTACACAAACCCCCACACAGGCATACAAATATAATTAAAAAGAAAAGGAATCTTTTTAAAAAATGAAGAATCAGAATGTAATAAAAGAGACAAGAAGCACATTTAATTCAATATGTAATATATTCATAGAAATATGAACCAAAATGGTCAAATTCTTATACTTTTGGTTTCATCCACTAAATGCAGCAGAAGTAGCCTCAATCCAGTAGCAGTCAGCATACACAGCAGTGAGGTTTTGCTTTCTAATTCCCATTTCCTATGAAAATAGCTTGAATATCTCAGAAATGGCTGACTCCGGATCTGGTTCAGATAGTACCATGGATCCTTACATCAGAACCCAAACAAGTCCTTACTGGGGCTATGTAGAAAAATGTCCCTTTTGGGTTGAATTTAATATCAAAAATATTCATTAGGCTGGGGGCTGGATTGATAGCCATGCCAGTAATATACTTGTGAGTCAAGCACATGATCTACAGATCCCAGAGGAAAAATAAAAAGCCAGACAGAGTGGCAAGCACTTACTTTAATACAGGTGCTAGGGAGGAGGGAAGACAGACAGATCCTTGATACTCACTAAACAGTGGCATGTGTTTAATGATAGATCTCAGGGCCAGTGATAGACACTGTCTCAACCATCAAAGTGGATGGCATTTGAAGAATGACACCTGAGGAGGATGTCTTCTGGCCTCCACATTCAAACACACACGTGCATTCCCCTCCCCCAACATATACACAAAAAGTCATAATGACATTAATTTTAAACCCTTGATATAAATCAAACTCTTCATAATTATGCTCAAGCAAAAGTAAAAGAGCAAAAAAATAAACTTTCAGAAAATTCTAATAAATTCAGAAGAAAAAATGTATCTGTACTATTATCACTTTGCAAACTCATCTTGCTGTAATTTATTACAGGCTGTGTCGCTAATGAATGTGAAATTGTTAGTTGAAAAGTGGTTGAGAAGCAGACTTCTCACAAGATTTTGTATAATTATGATGGGAAGGTGCAAAGCCACAATGTCAGATGAGTGAATGTACTCAGATGGCTAATGTCAGGGCGATCTGGTATGACATGATAATGAGTCAACTGTTAATGACTCTAACAGAACACAGAGTCAGAATGTGTTTAGCCTGAAGTGAAATTACTCCACCATATAACAAATATAGATAGAGAAATGTTAAAAGTGAACAAGATAAAACAATCAGGAGAAAGTGAAGTTTGTAAGCTGTTCTGTAAAGATAATAGCCTGGTAAAGTACACCCTTCCTCTTTTCCCCATTTCTCCATTAATAACACCTGTCTCCTACTATCCATCTCTCTTGAGCCCCCTTTTCCGAGTTATTCTCATGGTTCCTTTCCATTTTCCTGGCTCCTTAGGTTACATTAGGATATATACGCTCATACCTAGGGATTTGAATGTATGAACGGTTAGATGGTATGAAATCCAAAAGTAAATGTATTAGTTCAAAGACCCACTGAAAAATACACATAAAATAAATATATGAATATATGAATACATGTGGCTATATAACAAAATCTCAGTGCCAAGCAGGACAAACTTCCCTTTGAGTTGTTGCTCAGGGTAATCCAAGAGACTCCCCAAATAACATAGGCTATTGCCACAGCCCTTGATTGCCTCTTAGAACTTGAAGGTAAAACCCTATTGCTGAAGACAAGCGATACTTCAGACACAGGACATGAAGCAATTGAGTTGGATCTGGCCTATAATCTCCTCCCTGAACACTAACTCAAGGGAGAAAACTAATCAATGGCCCTATCCAGCTGTAACCCTAATAAACAACAGTGACTACAGTAGGAAACTATCTGTACTGATACAGTAGAGGCACTTTTATCTCAGGGGTTATCAACAGCTGTCTAACTGGAATTAAGGTCCACTCAATGGAGGAAAACTCATGTGTGGTACTATAAACACAGCCACATAGACATGGCTGGAAACATCATAGATCCTAGAGAAAAATCTTTTTTTTCCACATCCATAGATGAACATAAATTTATTTTAAAAGGGAGAAATAGAAACAAATATATATGTATATGAAGACACACAACATAGCTAATCTATTTCTTCTAATAATATATAAACACTTAATCATTGTGAGGGAAAGGGGTATATTCCTAATAATTCCAAGATAATAAATGTTGCTCTGTCACTTTAGCTTTAAAGAAGACTCACAATTCAGTAATAGACTAATTGAAATTCCCAATTTATTTTTAAAGTAGCATCTTTCGTCTTCAGTACCCCAGGCTAGCCTTGGACTTAGAAGGCTGACTTTCCCCCCAGTTAACTCTTCTGGCCACCAGACTTAGAGGTGAGACATAGAGAGCACAACTAGGCAAAGAGCAGGGAGATTTTTTAAGCATGTCAGGTCTTACAGTTTATTTTTAAGTTCTCGCACAAGTATATACTGTATGCTGAGCATATTACCTCCCATTTCCCTGTCCTTTTCTCCCATCCACATCTCCCATTCATACCCTTTGTCACTTTAAACAGTTTTACTTTTATTTTAATGTCATGAACATATACTTGATTTTATTTATCTACATGGAATTTAGGAACAACAAATGACAAAAACCATAAACTTCCTCATAACTTGATTTAATCTAGCTTAATTTTGCTGGAGGAAATGCTGTCCACCAGGGTAGGGAAGATGTGACAGAGGGCAGCACCACAGCAGCAGGAACATGCAGTGACTAACTCACATCTGGCAGACTAGGAACCAGAGCTCTTAGGCAGAAAGTAAGGCAGCTAGAACTCCACAACTCCATTTTTATGGCTTTTGCCTACCAGCTACATCCCATGTCAAAAAGGTTCCACAAATTCCAAAACAGTACCACGAGCTGGAGACATTGTTCAAACAAAGGAATCAACAAGGGGCATTGTACACTCACACCACATGATCTATAAATCGCCACCTTCTGTGGTACTCACTTTCTCATGTTTTCTAAACATACTACAAGATGGTTTCAATAGAGGATGACTATGGCATCCATTCACCATCTTCCAACACACCTCACTGTCTGTCTCAGCTGTCCACTGCAGCTCAGATGGTTAGAGACTGTAGTTTACCTCAAGAAAGGAGAATCTGAGTTGCTGAGTTCAAAATAAAAGCCAGGCTTGTCATAATATGATACAATTTGTTAAAGACTAGGTTAATGACTAAGGTTGGCAAAAGACTCTGAAAAAGAAATACTCTACCTAATTAACAGAGCTGAATTGATCCACTTCACTGGGTCTTCATGTCTTAATGAAGTCAGTTAAGTTTTGATTGAAATAATATTCAACTAAAATGAGGATAATTAGACATGTTTCCTGCTCTAACAGGACTGCAGTCCTGCCTATTTAAATCTCCACAGGGATTATCTTTGATTTATAAGAATTTCATATTTCTGAAAATTATGAATATCTAATTTAAAACAGAGCCCCCCTTTCATGTTTACAAAGAAATTTATCTATCAGGAATTAAATCTGTCATGTATCCCACCATTTGACATTGTGACATGGCATTGTCACTTGCAGGGTTAATGCTGAGGACCACACAATTGATTTACAAAAAAAAAAAAAATCAGTAAAGACTCTCCTAATGTTTTCAATAAATTTATGATTTTGCTTGGGGCCATATTCATAGCTATGTTGGGGTTTAGGTAGCCCATGAGCTACAGGTTAGGCATGTCTACCTACAAATGTCCCTATGCCCCAATCTTAGTATATAGAAAACCATGACCTTGACACACCTCAAATCATGGTTAATTATTCAATCTAGTTCAACCTGAGGCACAAGAAAGTTGACCATATGTTGCAGAATCGCCTTACAATTTCCAAAATTCCCAACAGTATTTCTCTGAATTTAACTGATAACAGTGTCTAACTAATTTAAAGGGAGAGTTCTGGAACTGTTTCTTTGATTTTTCCCCCAAGGACATCTTCCTTGGTGATCTGAAAAATCCATGATCCAGCTACCTCGACAATGTCTTTCAGACTATCGACATTTCATAGTACCTGAACCTAAAGAAATGAGGCTTCTGAAACCAGCATGCCTCAGTGTTGACAAGCATTCCCCACAGGTCCACACGTAGCTCACTATTTTCTTTGTCCTAAACTCTAGATACCAAAACTCTGCCCAAATATTGGACTTTGACATAAATTAAAAATGTGATCTAATGAGTTGCCCATCATCTCCTCACTCACCTTCATCCCTCCAATCCCGGGTACTCGGCACACCTTTGTTTGATGTAATTTCCTTCCAATCACAAATTCCCTCATTCTCTCCTGACTGTCCCCTCTGTCAACCACACAGCCCTTGTGCATCTTTTCCTGGGGAATCATGAACATCTACTCACTCCAGATAGGATGGCGATGACAGATCAAAAAAACCGTTCTCCTCAGGGCTAGCATGGGGAACCAGGAAGTTTATTGGGGTTATTACAGGGAATATGGATGACTAGAAAACAGCTACATCACTAAAAGCTAAAATCCAAACCCAGCATGGGTGGTGAATCACAAGAGCCACATCCCAGGGGCTTCCTGCATGACTAACTCACAAGCAGCTCAGGAGTTTCGAAGCTGCTCTCCCACCATTTTTTACTGCGCATTTAACGTTAAAGCCTTGTGGGCTTCAGGAGCTTCCAGAAGCTTGTAAGTTTTATTTCCTGCATCTTTTTCTAAAAGTTTTAAAAAAATTATTTATATTTTTTGTGTATGAGTATATTGCCTGCATGTATGTAAGCATGCTTGTGTCATGCAATACCCACAGAGATCAGATGAAGGCATTGGAGTCCCTGGAATTGGAGATGCAGATGGTTGTTAGTTGCCATGAGGGTGCTGGTAACTGAACCCAGGTCCTTTTCAAAAACAGCCAGTGCTTTTAACCACTGAGCCATCTCTCCAGCCTTAATTTGTGTGTGTGTGCATTTATTTTTGTTTGTTTGTTTGTTTGTTTTGAAATTGGGTCTCCCTGTAGCCCTAGCTGGCCTGGAACTCCTTATGTAGACCAGGCTGGCCTGGATCTCAGAGATCTGTCTGCCTCTGCCTTTGGAGTGCTGAGATGAAGAGCATGTACCGCCATACCCAGCTATTTCTAGCATCTTAAACCTTCTTCCAGGAAGGAAGGTTTTACTTATCCCTAAATTAGACTTCTTGATTATTGTGTACTCATCATGTAAGATCATAGAGTTTCCTTATGGTCAGTGCTGTGGCAGATCATTTTAGAAGTTTGCCTGGGTTACCTCGGCCTAAAGAAGTCCTAGGCTAAAGAAGTCTTAGGTCTGCCAAAGGGTATATTCAGTGAGGTTCTCTGATAACATGTAGTGTTATTTGTAAGGGGAAAAATAGCTTATTTTACAGAGCAGAGAACTATTAGGTGCTAATGAGGTCATGGGACCCTAAGATGGGAGAAGAGGGAACATAAAAACTCTAGTTTGAGGTATTATATGGCTTTTTGCTTCCAGCAATAGGCAGCAAGTTTCCATCTTCTTGTGGCTTTTTGACCCTAATATGTTCTATTCTTCCAAAACATAGGCCAGAGGAGATTTGGCTGCTCAATCTCACCCCAGCCAATCAACAATTCAGTTTCTTGTATGTTCTTGGACAGAGAGAGAGAGAGAGAGAGAGAGAGAGAGAGAGAGAGAGAGAGAGACCCAATCTCTGCTATAGAAGGGATACATACACACCTTTATACCAATGGAAAAATGAATGGAGGGGAATCACCAAGTGGGATATCCTAAAGCTAAACAAAAACCAAAGCCCAATTAGAGTTGATGTTCTCCCCAGATCTGGCCCCTACTCTACCTGAGAAGTCTGAAACACCAATGTACTTAACTTTCTTTTGCTCCATACTGAGTCATTTCCCATCTTTTAGTTCTTAAACTTCCAGAGTAAAAGAACTCAACTGACAGTTGGTATCTCTAATTATGTCTTGAGACCAGGCTGATCTGGCTACAGAATATAACTTAGGTCAAAACTACCAAATGCCACTGAATTTCAAATATTCTCTCTGAAGCTGGTTTAAAAATAATATTTAATATTTTTGCTCTTCTTTTCATTCTAACTTGCAAATATTTAAGTTAATTGAAGAGCAATGCCTGACAATGTATTTTGCAACCAGATGATGAAAAATACTACACGCTACTGTGGCCGCATTTAAAGACAGTGCGTAGCTCACAAGAGGGGACCACAGCTCCAGCTCACAGGAAGGAGATCAAAGCTCCAGGCTGAGTGGAAGGGACCACAGTTCCAGGTTGACTGGAGGGGACCTTAAGAGGTACCACTCACAAATGGGGCCCACAACACTAGTTCGTGGGAAGGCAGTGGTCCACCCTTGTAGTTGGAGTTGTGGTCCTACCCTGGGACCTGGAGCAGTAGTACCCTCTTGTGAGTTAGAGTTGTGCTCTTGTTCTGTAAACCTGGAGCTGTAGCCTCCCTCCGCCCCACCATGAACCTGAAGCTTTGGTCGCCTACCATGAGCCATGGTTCTACATTCTTCTAGGTAGTCTGATGGTGGAGCAGAGTAGACCATGGAGGATGTCCTGGTGTTGGAGAGTAGTTTCAGCCTTTTCTGAGTGACTACATTCCCCACAGCCCACTCCCCTGAGATCGGAGTTTGTGCATGGCAGCAGTTTTCCACCTTTTGCTGGAGACAGGGGAGGCCTCTGTTATTTGCAGATGCCGGTCTTGGGAGGGCTGATTTTCTGGAAGGGACCTCACAGCTTCCCTGAGGTCTAGCACTGTTCCTAACTCCACATGTGGTCCTGGGTACCCAGGCCTTGATGTTGGACCTTTCCCATTACCAGGCACCAAGAGCTTTTCCATTATACTTCTACTACTCGCCTACAGCCCCAATATGCCTTCACCTATGCCCTGATTGAACTTTAAGAGATAAAAATCACAGTCTGGGAATTTAAAAAGAAATACAAAGCACTATAATATGTAAATGGATATAATTCTAAAATGAAAATATTTGATTATGTCTTAGAATACAAGATTGAAATTCTATACATCTACTAAAATTTTTGAATATTGTTTACTGATGAAACTGTACTACCAAGCTTCAAAAATAATATAAAATTTGTCACTGTTCCTCTAATGTGAGTTTGCCATTCTTTCCAATTTCTCCACCTGTACAGTCTTTCAATGGAATCATGTTACTTCTTAAAGCAGTGCTAATATTTTTAAATAAATTAAAAAATAAAATGTAATGACAATGCTTAAATTATTTTTGAAGGAGTATGTGTTCATTGCAAGATTATAATCACAAATAAATAAATTAGAACCCGCCTATTTAGTAATTTCTACAGTGATGCCCCAGTTGATTAATGCAAGATTTACCCATGGGATTGAATCATGTGCAGCCATTTAAATGATAATAGGGAGAATATGCTGCAGCATGGAAAATGTTTGTAACAGAATGCCACATAAAAGTACAGAGCACCAAGTAATAAATGACCTCTTAATGTCACTTCTGCAACCAGACACATAAAATATCACAAAGGTAGGAAACTGTGGCTGATAAATTTCATTAATCTTCAAAGCTCTTACAATATTTATTACTTGGTAGTTTACTCTTCTCTAAGGCAAAGAGAACTGAGTAATTTGTCGGATGTTTTCGATCGCTCTTTTCCCTTGGTGCTTTGTGCTAGCCAAATCCACTCATTGTCATTCCAGACCTGATTCTAAGCAAGTGATTCCTAAGTCTTTACTCACACTAGAAATGTCAAAATCATAGGAATTTCAGCAACAGTCCCTAATAGTCCACTGATTGGGGTGGGGGGCGGGGCTCGAGAGACGGCTCAGCAGTTAAGAGCACTTGCTGCTCTTCTAAAAGAACTGAGTTGGGTTCCCAACTTCCATGTTGGGCAGCTCACAACTACCTGTAGCTCCAGTTCCAGGATATTCAATGCCATGTTCTGGAATTCTTGAGTATTGTACTTACATGTACATACCTATCAACATGTAGACACATGTACACATAAACAAAAAAAAAATAATAAAATTAAAAGATTTCCTCTGATAGAAAAGACAGATCCAACATTGTTCATGCCTCAATAGCCTGTGTTTTTAATATAACTTGTGGATTGGCATTGAAGTCATAGTTTATACAATAATTATTATTTCCATTTATTTTATATTTGTGTATTCATGTGTGTCTCTGTGTGTCTATGTACACATGTGTGCAGGTGCCCTAAGATTCCAAAAGAGGGCATTGGGGTCCCTGAAGCTGGAGTTACACATTGTGAGCCCGATATGGGTACTGAGAAGTAAACTTAGGTCCTCTGCAGGAGCAGCACATATCCTTAATCGCTAAGCCATCCTCTCCAGCCCTACAATCACTAAATATAATTTAACTTTTACACACAATTCTTAAATGTAAAAGTTAATAGGAAACCCATATATGTAACTAAAACATCCAGTTACTGGCTTTACTCAAGAGAGGAGATACTTCAAGCTACTGTACAGTGTTGTGTTCACTGTATATCTGTTGGAATGAATGCACAAAGGTCAAAATTAATTTCAAAATCAGTCAATCATGAGTGTTTTTGAGCAATCAGATTGTTTGTGGCAGTTTTATAGTGTGTATTTCATATGTAATGTGAGTTAAAGCAAGTGAGTAATCACTTATTGCTGGTGAAAACAGACTGTCAGCATGGGAGTAAGAAAATGAAGCATTATGATGATAAATTAAAATTCTACAGCACCAAACTAGAATTAAAGACATCCATATAAATGCATAATATATTTATTTTCTTCAAAAATATCCTTTGCTCTGTCAATGAAATATAATTTAACCTTAAAATTTATGACCAGTTATATAATAGCAACCATTCTAATTCATAGATCTTGATGTTTAAATAAATTTCATTTTCCAGTAGCAGCAGCTAGGGAATCTGCACCTGGAAACATGAGCCTCAACATATCAGAAAGGAAATTCTCCCAAAAGTACTCATAAACCTACTTGAGTTAGTTTCTACAAGCCAAATTTTGGAAAATCAAGATTGAGTAGGTTTAGCGAGTGCAATGTGTTATAATGTGTTTGTTAATCCATTAGTTCCTAAGAATATTTTTAAGGACTCACTGTTACTTTTGGACACAACAAGTTATCATTCAAATCATGATTTTAACTCTTTTTCTTTTGTTTTGAGACAGAGCCTCTGTGTAGCTCAAGCTGGCCTGGAACTCACTACATTGGCCAGGCTAGCCTCAATCTCACAGAGATCTATCTACCTCTGCCTCCTTAGTGATGGGATCAAGGGCATATGCCACCGCATCTGGCATTTATTTTATTTTTAAATTATAAATGTATGTATTTTTCTATGAGTGAGTTTGTACACGAGTGCGAGCAGTCCAGACCAGAAGATGACATTGGTTCCCTGGAGAAGGAGTAAAAAGTGGGTTGTGAGCTGCCCCAAATGGATTCTGGGAATCAAACTCGGGGCTTTTGGAGGAGCAGCAAGTACTAGGTCATCTCTCCAGTCCCTCCCTCAGTTAGGTATGCTGACATTTTAAAATTTTATCTTTTATGTGTGTGTGTGTGTGTGTGCGTGTGTGTGATATGTATATATGAGTGTGTGTGTGTGTGTGATATGTATATATGAGTGTGTGTGTGTGTGAGCACATGTGTGAAAGTCAGAGGACAACTTTATGGAGACAACTTTTTTCTCTCCTTCCACCTTTACATGGGTTCTGGCAGTCTAACTCCAGTCTCCATGGTTGTATGGCAAATGCCTTTACTTGCTTTGCCATTATGCCGGGCCCTGCTCTATACCTTTCAGTTCCTTCTTTTGTTTGTTTTGTTTTTTGACTTACAATTTCCATGATGACATGCCATGGCATGTGCATGTTGAGGTCAGAAGACAAATCTCAGGAGTATATGCTCTTCTGCGGGGGTCTCAGCTGCGGGGGTCTCTCCCTCTCTTCACGGGTCGTTGGCCACCGGCCCACGAGGGCAGGGAGACCAGAAGTGGCGAACGGGGTCAGGACGGCCAGTGAGCACTGACGGAAGACAGCCCTTCCGGGGAGACTGGTCCCAGGCGTAGTGAAACAGCAGTGATACAACTCCAGACACAGTGAAAACAGCTCCGTTTATTCAGTGGAAGAACTAGAGAAGTTATAGTGTGGAGGCAGTAGCGAAAGCCTCAGTTGATAGGTGCTCATAGTATGCTTTATTTACATGTGGCAGTGGGCTTCTATCTTCCAGACTATCAGACAATGCCTAATTATCATATAGAAAAAACCTGCGGGTAGTTTTTACTTCAGGTAACTATACTAAAGGCCATGTTTCAGATAAGGCCAGGCATCTTCACTTGGCGGCACTTTCAAAGTGAGTCAGGAAGAGAGCAGGAGGCCCCCTGCTGAAAAGGGGAGTCCTTCCATTTGGCACCAAGCCCCTCAGGGCTATCCGGACATGGAGAACTACAACCCCAACAGCAGGGTTCCCCAACACTCTTCTACTATGATGTGAATCCTGGGTATTGAACTCACATCCTCAGGTTTGGTGGAAGGCATCTTTACCAACTGAGCCATTTGATATTTCCCAGAAGAAAGCAAAGATAATTTCATCATGGGTCCCCTTATTTCCATTATTTGTTTCAGCATTTTTGCTGTTGTGAGGATTTTTAAGCAAAGTAAGAAAACTGTTAGCAATTTTTCATTGAAGACTGTCATGAAGATTTTGCCTTTCCTTGGTGTTTCTCAAAAATCTCAATTGAAAATCTGTTTTAGAAAGTCTTCTCAAATTGCAGGATCCAGAGTGTACCTTGGTTGGCCTCAAAATATAATTCGAACAAATAACGTGTTTTCTGGTTCAGCCATTTTATTTTTAGAGTTGTTTGTCTTTTAAAATGAACTACAGAGGCCCTGGTAATTCTTTGGAGAATGTCTTAATATGAACAACACATTGACTGTTTCTGTAAGTATATTTTATAGGAGATTTTCTATTTTTGATAGTGTGCTTACAATTATATATATCTTACTTTTATCACGAATATATGGTGCTTGTGATTTCTTCACTGCATTTGAAGGTTCAGCACATATTTGCTGTATTGTTTTTAAACATCAGCATGCCACAAGCCAGGATCCCTCAAATGCAATAGATGGGAAACTTCTGCAAAGGGTTTCTACCCCTGCTATCTCCTATATAATGCTTCCATTTTACTTAAGCCCTGTTGTTTCCCCCATTTTAACCTTGGTTCATCTGCCACTTCCCAATCTTTAACCCTTCCTGGAACATGTTCTATGTCAGCCACACTCATTTTATATTGCATGACAGACAGTCAATCTAACTGATGAAACAGAAATAAAAGATCAATTAATGCATGGCAGACCAATAAACACTGATGCCTAAATCTGAACTTGGTTTTTTCTTTTCTTATGCTGTCTTCCCTAAAACTCCCTCAGTTTCTTGTACCAAACAATTCACCTTAGACTGTTATCTTCAGAGTTCAGATAACTAAGAGAAGGAAAACCTTTCTGTCCAAACATATATATCTATGTAACTGTGGGCACTCAAAATTTTCCGATTGGTTTTGCTGATTACACAGACCTGAGTCACAAATCCAATCCTTGTGTTGGTAAGAAAGATTTGTGTCAATAGTGAGCATGGGGCAGCCTCCATTGAAAAGCAACAGACACATTCCCTAAGAGGCAATGGATTATGTGCACAGAGAAATAAACACTTCTTAAACATGATAGAGCAGTTATTGAGACCACTGTAAAATAGTTCAAAAAGAAGCAAATAGAGATTGAAATCATTGGGAACAAAGATAATTCACAATCAATGCTGAATTTAGCCAGTTAATTTTATTTGAACTGCAGTTTCCTTCTGTAAAAATGTGAAAAAGAAAATCACATATACTGTGTGAAAATCAAATGGGTAAATTGAGTATCTACCATGTACTACATTTCTTGCTGAACAGTGGACAATCAGAAAAAAAAAACAGCTAGTTTTCTTCAAAATTGTTTTAGTTTCTTTTCATATTGCTGTGATAAAATCCACAGACAAAAGTGAGAATAGATTTGTTTTAGCTCAGAGTTCAAGCACATCATGGTGTGGAAGTCAAGGCAGCAGAAGCTTGAAGCAACTGGTCACTTCACATTCACAAACAGAAAGCAAAGAACAAGGAGTACATACTGAGACTCAGATCTCTTTCTCCACTTACATAGTCCCAGATTCCAACCAGGGAATGACACCACCCACAGTACTGATATTACCACCTCACTTAACACAATCAGACTAATTTCCTACAAGCATACCTAGAAGTACATCTCCTAGGTGAGTGTACAGTCTGCCAAGTTGACAATTAACCCTAACCATCACAAAGACCACATATAGGAAGCCACCATAAACTGCTTCTCTCTTCCTTTGGACCCTATAAAATTCTGTTAATAGCACAACTTGGCCCTGACACAACCTCCATATGTTAATAGTACAAATGATTCAGAAACTAATTGTTCAAGCCCTGAGAGACTGACGTCAGTTCTTTATACAGCAACGCTGTGCTCCTTAGTTGGGTTTTGTTTGTTTGTTTGGTTTGTTGGTTGGTTAGTTTGTTTGTTTTTGTCATTTTCACATAAACCAGGATTCCCTGGGAAGAGGAAACCTCAATTGAAAAATTATCTCCATCAGTCTGACCTGTGAGGCATAGTCTTGATTACTCATTGATGAAGAAAGGCTCAGTCCACTATGGGTGGTGCCATCCTAGGCAGGTGTATCTGGGAGGTTACAAGAAAGGTAGCTGAGTAAGCCAGGGAGAGCAAGTCAGGCATCATTCCTCCATCTGAGCTTCAGTTTTTGCCTCTGGGTTCTTGACTTGAGATCTTGCCCTGACTTCCCTCAGTAATGAACTGTGACATGGACATCAAGGCCAAACAAACCCTTTCCTATCTAAGTTGTTTTTGGTCAGTGTTTTAGAGCCACAGAGAAGGACTAAAACACAGTATCCAGCAAATAGCACTTTGTACTCATGTACCAACGGTGGAATGAAATCACTTGTGAGAGTGCTGGATAACAGATATGGAGGCACGTTCAATTGGAACAAGTGACAGTTACTGGTATGATTATCTGAGGAAACTGTGCCAATAAAATATGAATGCTTCAGTGCATTTACTTACTCAGGCTTAGGAGAAAGGGTGTAAGCTGTAAGTAGATACACTGAGTGTCAAAATGCTGAAACTAAAGATACTTATCACTGGTTGAGAATAAGGTTCAGTAGGTAAAGTACCTGCTGAATCAGTGTGAGGACCTGAGTTCAAATCCCCAGAAGCCAGGTAGCAGTCAGACACACAGTATGATTGCCTGCCATATAAGCTCTCAATGGGGAGATGGCAGGTAGAGACAAAAGTGAGTGCTTGAGTACTCTCTCTTCTATTATCCATGGATTCAGTCATATGGAATAGGGCCACTTACATCCTGAAAAGCATCACAATTTATTGTGATCATATAAATTAATGATTCATTGGGTGGTAAAAACAATCATTAAGAGATTAGACTTTGGAGATAAAGCTTTATTTAAACCCAGTGTTCATTATTCAGGGGCTCCGTGAATGTAGGCAAACTGTACAACCCAGAGAGGAGCTTAGAACTTGCAGTAAGGGTCTTATTTGGGTGATATCGGAGTCACTAAGATGATGCAGATAAATGCCAGAGTGCAAGGCACATGGCTAAAGAACAGAAGCAACAGCCGAGGTTAGTTTTACCATTAGGTTGCCTGAGGAGTGGAGGCAGTATGACTGGAATAAATATGGTAGAGAAGTTCATGCCCATTCAGTACACCTGCTTCTCCCTCCCAGGGAGTAGGAAAGGTTGTATACAGTGTTTGCTTTCACCCCCCTGAGCCTGCCCACTGCTGACTATAATTAAATCCTATCTCCATTTGTTTCCTTGGAAGTGGATAACAAAAATAGATCCAAAATGATTAAGGCCAGAGTTTTCTATTCTCTAAGGAATACACAGGGATTTTTATCTATCTCCACAATTGGGCTTGACTGGACTTAAGACCCGAATAATGACTAAAATTGAAAAATAAGATTCAGTCACATCCTTTTGGTAAAATGCAAGATTCTTATTTGACCAAATTTCACCAGATTTAGAGAACATCACACAGTTCCCGCCAAAGACAAATATTCAATGAAAGCACAGATGCCTAGAGAGAGGAGAGGGAGAAACTCACCCACATGTGCTAAGTGCTTCACTTAGAGTGAAGGTCCCTTTATAAAAATAAAAGAGACTTCTGAAATAGGGCTGCAGACAAGCACATAACTCACAAGTTTTTTGAATTTGCAATTGATCTTCCCAATTTCATCTGAAGCACTCTGAATATACTCTTTAAAATAAAGACATGAAACTTACTAGGTATTGAGGAGCAAATGGGTTTTGTTCTGTCAATTAGAAAGGGAGTTCTCAGGTAATTCATAAGGTGAGAGGTTGCAGGCACATACAGAGATTTATAATACTCTATAATAGGTTTTTCCCACCTTAAATTGAGTATGATACTTCACTATTTAACCTCAATTAAACTGTATGTTAGTCTATTACGATTAGTTAAATTAATGTCCTGAATAGGAAAATGATAGTTTTGAACAGGCAGTAATTAACAGCCTTTAAGCATCCTCCTAAAGGCCACCCCATTCTCTGTCTATGTAACATGGAAGGTTTCATTTTAGACAAACCAGTTGGTTCATCATTGGTCTCTGGAAACAGCACACCCAAACCCAGTTAGTTCCTTTAGTCTTCCTTACCTTGCATTACTTCTTTACTTTTCCTACGAGTTCCTGAAATCTTTCTTAAGGCAGGTGTCTCAGCTGTACTAAATGCTCACAGGCTTTGGAAGTAATTCCTGCTCATTTTTACACTACCAATTCTTTGTCTTTGTGTGTACAGATGTTTCTTTCCATTACATTAAAAAGAACCTCCGATGACATAGGGAATAGCTAAGGACCTCCTTATATTTCAACATTTGTTAAAAATAAATGCCACTAATGCTGTGGTCATTAATACAACCATCTCACATAAATACTGGCTGGCCACTAAAGGAGAAAATTTAACAGCATAAAAATTTCTTCCGTTGGCATGTCATAGTCAAAGGAATAAAGGATTATAGCAATAATTAAATTTAACATGATGTTTTATTATATAAAACATTCCAAGCATGAGAACCTGAGGTTGGTTCCCAGCAACTTACTAAAAACAAACCAAACAAACAAAAAAGCTTAAAACCTACCAACCAAACCACCACACGGAAAGGCATGTTAGCAGGCCTATAATTAGCACTGAAGAAGGAGGGACAGATGGATTCTTGGAGCTCACTAGCCAACCAGTCTTGCTGAATCTGTGAACTTCAGGTTCAGTGAGAGACCTTGTCTCAAAAATTAAGGTGGAGAGGGATTGAGAAAGTCACCCAGTGTTGTCCTTCTGTCTTCCACTGGCACATGCCCACATGACACACACAAAAGCTCACACTGTTCCAACTTCAATACACTGAAATTTTAGGACCCTATATAATCATTGGTGAACTACCCTAGTAGTTTCGATTTAGACTAACATGGTAGAGAATAAGGGAAAGTTGGTTCCAATAGAAAGGGCAAGTTACATGGGCAGACTGTTAGGAAGAGAAGTGGAGGTCGTGCAGGTAAGGATGGGGAGTCTGATAAAGATATTTATAGAAGCCTCCATCCTTTCATCCAAGCCTCCTACAGAGAGACTTCAGGTAAAAATTAAAGAGAATGTACTCTCGTGGGGTCTGTAGAGTGAGCGGCATATTGGGATAGTTTTCAGCCAGCTGTCAGAAACCTCATGCGTTAAAGAGAGGCTACTGTCAAATTCGTTTAGGCTCAGGTTTGCATGATGAAAAAAATATTTTCGGAAGATCAATTTATTCAGGGAAGTAGGTGAGAGACAAAAGGAAATTCTTAGTTTTCAACTAATTAAAAAACTGTTCAAATAGTTAAGATTTTTATTTTTATTCTCATTTATGTGTGAGTACACAGTTACATGCAAGTGGCCACAGGGGCCAGAAGAGGGTTTCAGACCCTCTGGAGCTGTAGTTAAAGGTTGGTGGTGAGGCACTGGATGTGGGTGCTGGGAAAAGAACTCAGTTCCCCTGGAAGAAAAATTTCTCTTAACTGGTGAGCCATCTATCCAGCCCTGAAAATCTTAGTTTTCCATGTCGAGCTTCAGACTACATGGCACCTATAAACTGATTTGTTTTGTTTATCTTCATTACAATTTAATACCTACTTGGACAATCATTTAAAAGAGCAATATTGTACACATGCATGACTTTTAGTCCCAGCCTCCAACCCTGCAACTGTCCTTTAAAAAAATGTTGAAAACATCTCATTATTTCCTGGGATCTGGAGGTAGCAAGATGAAGAATGGTATCATCATTTTTCTTTATTAATATTTTTAAAAAATTGTATTTCTACATTAGTAAACATGACTTTTCTTTTCATCTTTTTCAAGAAAGCGCTACTTTCTTGAGCTCTATGTTGCTACAAGAACTGAGAGGCCCATATACTTGATGTGGATGATCATGAATTTGTTTAATTGCTGTGTTGAAATTTCAGTATATCTCTTTAAAAATTTATCCCTGAGGAATTTTCAGTACTTGCCAATAAATTACAGGAGGTTGACAGTCACAGAATAAGCATAAGACACTGGATCAGAGAATTTTGTAGTGTTACAGCTGATGATCTGGTATTACATGTAATTCTTCCACTTGTTTCAGGAACAAGATGCTTCAAACCCTAAACCAAATACCACAGAGATTTACTAATATCGATAGACAAACTACTCACATAAATGCAATTCATTCAGATTTATTTGTTTTTGTATGTATTATTCTTTTGTGTGAGTGTGTGTGTGTGTACTCAGGGTGTGGGGGTGGCTGTGCATGCCAGGGTATGAGTACAGAAGTCAAAGGACAATTTTCTGGAGTCAGTTTCTCTCTGCCCACTTGTGGCAGGCTCTCTTCTTGTTTCTGTTTTCATAGTTTACACACAGGACAGTTGCCCATGAGCTTCTAGGTAGTTCTCCTGGGTCTGCCTCCCATCTCGTCACAGAAGTACTAGGATTACAGATGCATGCCACTGCATCTGGCTTTCCATGTGGTTTCCAGGAATGAAACTCAAGTCACCATGCACACAGGGGAAGTGTTTTGACCTGCTGAGCTATCTCTCCAGACCCTCATTAAGATGTATGATAAGGCAACAAAGGATAAGTATCTTTCAAATCATCTGAGTCTGATTATCTGACCTATTTGCAGTCATAAATGTTATCATGTTATAAAATAATTACCATTAAATGGACACATCTTGTCAGATAGTGAGTACCAAGGTAATATCAAATTCATATTTGTGTTCTTGGTGTTCATCCTAAACTTTATTTTTAAAATTTTCATTGAATTTTATTCATTTATTGGAGGAGGCACATCCATGTATGTGGAGGTCAAAGATAGAGTCAATTCTCTCTTTCCACCATGTGGGGCCTGAGGATCATCTTCAAGATTTTAGGCTTGGGGGCAAGCACCTTTTCCTGCTAAGCCATCTTGCTGGTCCTCATTCCAATCCTCAAAACACAGGAAGTGCTCAGTATGCATGTGATAATTAACCCAGAATAACTCATGACTTCTGCAAATGATTTCTACCCAAAATGATTGCCAGCATGCTCCTCCTTTTCCTTGCCTGTAAGTATAATTATCTTTGCTTCCCAGATGGAAAAAGCAAAACAAGGAGAGTGGAAGAAGAATGATGTGCCTAAGGCTAGACAGCAGATCAAAGACAGAGGTACATCTATTACTCAGTTTCTGTTCTGCAGGGGAGACAGCACATCCCAGAGCTTTCCCTCCACATTGTGCCACAGCTTCCTTGTATGAGACTACTGCTACTGAATATTTGGACTCTAAATTGAGGACTGTATTAAGCACTAGATATTCTCCATCCCTAGAAACATAATCAGATAGAGGCATAGTAGCAAGCCAGGTAGTTTCAGTCTTTAACTCTGAAGCTTTGTGTATGTAGAGGTAAGTGGATATATGGCATCTGTGAAGTAGGTCTTTATGCGTGTGAGTACAAGCATGTGTGCAACAGTGCACACATGTGGAGGTTAGATGAAAGCCTCAGGTGTAGGTCCTTATCTGCCAACTTAAGACAGGGTCCTTTGTTTGCTGGTACATACTCCATACTAGCTGGCCCATGAGCTTCTGGGAATTCTCCTGGCCTGGACTCCCATCCCATCTTAGGAACACTGGGATTACAGGTGCACACACTACAACGTTCATATTTTATGTGGATTCTGGAGATCTGAGCTCTGGTTCTCAGATTACACAGGCAGCATATAATCCACTGAGCCGTCTCCCTTAGCCAAAACAGCCATCTTAATTCTACTTTAAGTCTAAAATAATAGAGATGAAGAGAATAATACAAGAGCTGGCAGAGACCAAGGAAAACTTTGGCACTAGACAGTGTTAAAGACAACTGTCTACTCTTTAGGAACAGAACTAGTTATACTCATGTTAATCTTCAGTAGCACAGAAATTCCCTAGAGCCAGAGCACATGAAAACTGAAGTAAGATTAACAACAAGGTTATTCTTGATTTGGAAAAGACTTCCAAAGCCAAAATAAGAAAAAGGAAAAGATCAGTGGTAGGTAGGAAAACAGATTTGTATACCTACCATTGTTTTGGGCCTTACCATCCATTGGATGGATAGTCACTTAGCTGCAAGTCACAGATTTTACAATTAAATTTTAGGCATGGCTATAATAGCTATTTTAAGATATGTGCAGTTTGCTGGTTTTCCCTAAAATGTCATATTTTGATGTATCTTCTTTGATGTGTCTTCTTGGTTTCTAAAATAAAAGGCTGTCCCTTTGATGGTTTATTGGATGGAAAAGCAACTCATTAAGGCTGACTATGTTCATAACTGATGCACAATTAATGAGAAGCCTTTTGCCATCATTAAGGAGTTTCATAGACTACTTATACACCCTAGTGGGAGAAGTTGGTCAAAGCACTTTCATTTTTAAGAGTAGAAATCAAATAACATACATACATATAACATAAGCATTAAGGATATTAGAACTCCCTGGAGTGTCCTGAAATTGTGTAAGCAAGCTGATATAATAAAATCTGACATAAAAGCCACTTAAACCACACTAATTAGCTGAGTAATAAAAATCAAGCAACTATTGAACTTCAAGGCAGTCACAATAGACAATTAAAGGTTAATTAGATGTGTGCAAGGCAAGTCCCCACTGCCCTGGGATTTATGTAATCTTCAGATGTTTGAGACAGATTCATAAGGGAGTTTGACATATAACAACCCATGAGAGATTTATTCCTATTAAAAAGAGCCATTCGAATGAAAAGACTAAACCATAGATACTAGGGTAAGAGATGAGAGTAAAAGGGAACAAGGATTATAACAAAACGCTTACAGGCACTTATTAAATTTTACTAGTATTAAAAAAAACATTTAATGTTTCATTATTGATAGCTAAATATATACCTTTTAGATTTCTTATATTTATTTGTAAATAAATATGCATGGAGGGAAGCATGCATGGTCAGGTGCTCACAGAGATTAGAAGACTGTGTCAGGTCCCCTGGAGATAGAGTTAGAGATGGTTGTGAGCTTTGCAACATGGGTGCTGGGGACATAACTCAGGTCCTCTGGAAGAGCAACAAGTGCCTTAAACTTCTAAGTTATATCTTTGACCCCCTAAATAGGATTCTGAAAGACATGGATTATCTGACAATGACATTAGGTGAGGATATTTGAGGACATACCAGTAAGCAGTGTTCCTCCATGGCCTGTGCTTCAGGTCCTGCCTCCAGGTTCCTGCCCTGAGTTCCTATCTTGGGCTCCCTGATGTACTGTTACCCGGGAGATGTAAGCTGAATAAACCATTTCCTCCCCAAGGTGGTATTGGTCAGTGTTTTGCCACAGCAATGGAGAAACAAACTAGGACAGAAATTGGTACCAGAAGTGGGGTACTGCTGTGAAAGACCTGACCCAGTTGTTTTGGGGAGGATTGTGGAAGTGTTTGGAACTTTGGGCTGGAAAAGCCATTGAGTGCTTAGCATTTGTTGCTATGGAGCTTGGAACAGTTATGCTGAGGGAGTTGTGAACAATGGAAGCCTAGCTTGTGAAGCTTCAAAGGGAAGCAGAGACTATCCAGGCTGTTTGTGTGATATTTTGGATTGAGAATCTGTGGGTTCTCGTTGTCTGGGGCTGAAGAATCAACTCTGATTAAGAAGAGACCAGAACCTGAAGCAAAACCTCTGCTTTACTGGGACAATTGATGCTGGTTAGCCAGGGCTGAAAAATCACCTGTAAGTAACAAGAGACCAGCATCATTGTTGTGAAATCTTCTGGGAGATATTTCCTCATGGTCAGCACACAGAGGGAACCCGTGCCTCTATCTCAAGCTGGAAGCAGGACTTGATAATGTGTAAGTCTCCTGCATTATTCTGGTGTTGAAAGTGTGAAGGGGTCTGAGGGCTGGAGAGATGGTTCAGTGGTTAAAAACACTGACTGTTCTTGCAGAAGACCCAGATTCGAATCCCAGGACCCACATGGCAGCTAACAACTGTCTGTAACTCCAGTTCCAGGGAATCCAACAGCCTCTTCTGTCCTCTGTGGACACTTCACAACACGGGTGCACTTACCGACATGCAGGCATAATACTCATACACATAAAATAAAAATAACAAAATATTAAAAAAAAAAAGAAAGTGTGATGGGTCACAGTGAGCAGCTGAGGCTTGGCACTTTGAGAGACCAGGAAAGGCCATAGGTGAAAGTGCAGCTTCAGCTGCAATGAAGACCCCAGGACTGAAGGGGTCATGGAGAGAGTCTGAGTCTTTGCACCCCAAGAGGCAAGAAGAGGCCATTGGTGAAGGTGCAGCCTCAGTTTCAGTGGAGACCCCAGGCTTTTGGAGATGCCGGGATTGTGGGACAACCACCAAGGACAGCAGTAGGTGTGGAATGGAGCTGGCCTGGATCTGCTAGATGAGCTGTGTGAGCTGTGGATGGCAGAGTCAGAGAAGTGGAGCTGCCAGAGCCCTTTGGAGCCTAGAAGATCGTGAGTGAATCCCAGATGTCCAGCCTTGAGCTACTTTGCTGGACTTTGGTTTTGCTTCGGTGTGCCTGATTCTTCCCTTTGAAATAAGACAGTACTTGTTTTTGCTTTTATAGAAGCCCCCCCAGTTAAGAGACTTTTAAAAGAGACTGTGGACTTTTAAGTGTTTGGAGTTTTTGAGGACTGTGGGGCTTTTAAAGTTGCACTGTCTTACGTTGTGATAATAATGTTAAAATCATATCCTGAGCTAGGCCCAAGAATTTGCATTTTCAGCCAGATCTCAGTCTGTTGCTCTGAGGATCCTCCTTAGCTACTGCTGGCTCTATTGAATGGTACCCAGGGAAAGTCAGCTAATCTGCAGTGGCCACCTTTGTGTCAATTGTGCCTTAACAACACAGTGATGAAGCCTCCCTGGTGGCACATGCCTGTATTCCCAGCACTTGGGAGGTTGAGGCAAGAGGATTATGAGTTTGATGCCAGTTTGGGCTACATAGTGAGACCCTGTCTCGAACAAACAAATAATAAATAAACATATATATGTATATGTATGCTTGCACAGTTCTAATAATCAAAGAATGTTTACTAAAAGAGAAAGAATGTTCACCTTCCAGCTCCAGAAAAGTCCATGAAGTCTCCAAATATGCTTTTAAACACTGGAATTATCAATAAATAAAAACCTTTCTCAGTACTGGGGACTGAACCCACATTCTTCCTCACTTCAGCCTCAACAAAACACTCTTCTGTTCTGTCCTTTTCTGTGGAAAAATGTATTCTAGTTCTCCATCTGTGATCTTGGAGAAATTCGGGGAGAGGTTGTGCCCATTCTGCCCATTCCAGGATAGTGGTTTGAGCTGGGCTAAATTCCTCACAGACTGAGAAAGAATGAGCAAACTGAGCTCTGACTAGAAGCAGAGTATATCAGCCTGGAGCTGATCAATCAGACATCAGAGTACACCGCTCCTGTGAGTAGCTCACTGAGGAATGACTAAAAAGGGATTCAATACTGTGATGCTCCCATCTTCTGCAGACATTAGGAGTTAATAAAACTCATTACCTTTAGCTGCTTAGCTTCCTCTGGCCAGGGACAAAACTCTAATTTACTCTGAGATATACCTGTGTGTGTGTGTGTGTGTGTGTGTGTGTGTGTGTGTGTCTATGTGTGTGTACACAATTAAAATAACTCTCATGAAAAATAACACAGAATAAAAACTGGTTACCAGTATTTAAAAAAAGAATTGGAAAGGTTATGGTTTAATACTGACATGTTTGTGTGTCAAATTGACAAGGGGTCAATTGTTCTGGATAGCTTTAGTGTCAACTTGACACACTTGGGTTGAAGGACCCTCAATTAGGGAATTGCCTCCATAGGACTGGACTGTGGCCATGTCTGTGGGGAATCTTCTTGATTGTTGAGTGATGTAGGAGGGCCCAACTCAGTGTGGGTGGTGCCACCCCTGGGCAGTTGGGCCTATGTTGCATAAGAAAGCAGGTTGAGCATGGGCCAGGGGAGCAAGCCAGTAAGCAGCATTCTTACATGGCTTATGCTCCATCTCCTGCCTCAGGTTCCTGCCCTGAGTGCCTATCATGGGCTGATGAACTGTGACTAGGGAGATGTAAGCTGAATAAACCCTTTCCTACCCAAGTTGGCATTGGTCAGAGTGTTTTGTTACAGCAATGGAGAAACAAGCTAGAACACCTCTCTTCTTCCAAGAGTTTCACTGCAACAAATATGTTAATATGTTTATTGGATGTTTATAAATTAGACCATAAAGACTTTCAAAATTTAGTTTACCAGGATTTCAATTCTCTCTCTCTCTCTCTCTCTCTCTCTCTCTCTCTCTCTCTCTCCCCCCCTTTCTCTCCCTCTCCCTCTCTCTCCCCACCTTGGGATAAATATATACCAAAAGCTATGGCAGTGGTTGACCTAGGAACTAATTTCTTCATCTTGACATCAGTTTCATTATTAATATTGAAGGCTCTAGAGTGTAGTGTGTGTGTGTGATTGTGATTTTGTATGCATGTGATTATGTTGTGGGGGCACATGTCGAGGACAGAGATTTGCATATCTTCCCCAATCATACTTTACCTTATGTTTGGAGGCAAGACATCTCACTGAACCTTCAGCTAGACTAGCTGGACGGAGAGCACCAGGAATCTTCCTGTCTCAGTTTCCCCAGTGCCGAGGTCACAGTTGTGCGACACCTGACTTTTTCACATGGATGAGGATCTAAACTAAGGTCCTCATGTTTACATAGCAAGCACTCTCTTGACTGAGCCATCTCTCCAGCCCTCATATTGAGTTATCAGTGATTAGGTGTTTCATTGTAAATACCAAAGCTAATAACTTCTTCCTACACCTCATATATTCTTATAGGATATTAATAATTATTTTATTCTTCTGTAAGAATAACATACAACTGATATATTTATAACAATAACTAGTTGAGAATAATTTCAAAGTCATTGTTTGCTCAGTGGTCACTATGTCTTAACTTAATTACTAAAACTCTAGGAATTAGCAAGTAGGGACAAAAAGAATTATGGCTTAGAAGTGTACTTAATGCCTCATAGCTGGTAAAGAATTGAATATCAAATGCAACATAATACTTTTTTCTGTCAATTTCTATTTTGCATGTTCTCTGAGTTCATTTTTGATATTTTTCTCTGTCTAGTTTCAGGAAACACATCTTCCACAGTCTTCCAGACTCCCTCACTGGGATCTCATTTAAGACAGACTCACATCTAGATGAGCATCAATCATCTGAACAGGTACAACTGAAAAAATATTTAGAGATACAGTGAGGAAAAAGCCAAGAAGTAGCTGAGGTGCTGGAGGGATGGCTCAGTTCTTAACAGTGCTTCCTGCTCTTGCAGAAGACCAATTTAGTTCCCAGCATGCACATCCAGGGACTTGCAATGCCTGGAACTGCAGATACAAGGATCCAACACCCTCTTCTGATCCCTGAGGGTACTCAAATGCACAAACTCACACAGACACAAACATACACACGTACTTAAAATTAAAAACTAAAATCTTAAAAGAAATATATAAAGTGTTGGAATTTTTACCAGAAATAATAAAAAAGAAGTCACAAACTATTTAGATACAGGAAATTTCAGAACGAAAAATTTTCTCATTTAGAATAATTGGCTTCTAGCTACAGAATCACTGGAGACAGTGGTTGGGCTTCCTCTGAGGTCTGGGCTTCAGAAACATTCCAACCAGGCCAGAAGGAAGGAACGCCTTTTTAGGGATAGTTAGAACTGTGCAAAAGGGAGTTGGAAATGTGAGGAGGTGAGGGGCAGGTAGAGGAACAACAGATGCAAACGCAGAGAGGTCTTGCTGAAGACCGTGGTGGGGAGTCTGGCAAAGACAGATTTGCAGGGGAAGGGAAACAGTAAAGAGCATGGTGCTGAATTCATATTGTCCTGGACAGTGAGGTTGAGTTCAAATGTAAAATGTGTAGCTGCAATTTAGAGAAACCCTGAGGAAGAAAGTGTGGGGAGAATATCTGATCAGGCTGATTTCTACTAGAGAACAGAGAAGATTAGTAAAGGAAGCAAGACATCATGAGCTTCCTTTTACACTCCAGACAATCTTTAAGTAACCAGTCCAGAGGTAGTTTCGGGATTTGGTTTCTCCGTCTCCACAGCACAGTCACATGCTACGCTGGGTTTCATAGAGTCAATAATTTTGTATGAAGGTGATAAATATTACTAAGGATTTATTGATTATAAGAGGCTATCACTAAATAACTGAAAAGAATTTAAATATGTAATAATAAAATAAAATACATAAGGATGTGACCAAAGGTAAATTATTTTAGAAATATCACAAAAATTGTTTTCAAGTATATTATACTTGGGGACCAGTCAGATGGCTCAGTGTGTAAGAGAGCTTGCTGTGCAACCCTGATGACCTGAGCTCATCCCTGGGACCCATATGGTAGAAGGAGAAAACCAAATCCACGATGTTGTTCTCTGACCCATGCATGCTAGGTGTGCCATGCACACACAGACATACAGACACAGACAGACACAGACACACACACACACACACATACACACACTATGCACACACAATAATTATAAACAAAAATTAAAAATTTAAAGTATAATATTTAGTAGAGAATGTTTTCTCACAATATAGTATAAAACAAATCACAAAGTAAAATTGCTGTAGTACAGTCTGTGTGTGCACATGAAGAGACTGAATGAAAACATGTGAGCACACTGGTGGAAACTGAATCTGAACTGTGGGGTTGTTCACCATTGTGTGTCTGTGTGTGTGTGTGTGTGTGTGTGTGTGTGTGTGTGTGTGTGAGTGTGTGTGCTTTCCATATTTACTGTATTCATTATTCATACAATGGAAAGAATAAGCAAAAAATAGGGCAAACATTAGAGAAATGAAATCAGACAGTGCTCCCACCAACTTCATTCCCCACATGCACATGAAATCAACATATCATTATCTGTTTTTTATAGAAAACGGAAAAATGTTAATGCGGAATAAGTAGATAATTAAAACTTGTGCCTGTCTATCAAAGCAGGGACACTCCAATTTCCATTTTTCCTTGGTGCCTGACCCTTGTCCTGCCTGTGGGTTTTCTTTCAAAACATTTAATAGAGAACAAGAGGCCATCCCTCCCTGTTAAGTACAGGGTAGGCAGCAGACACTGAGACAGCCTTCATAATTATGGCTGAGCCTACACCAAGAGTGCAATTGTGTGCTTGGAAAATTGTACCTGAGAATGATCACTCAGTGCCAAATGTCAGAAAATAGTTGTCCTGCTAAAAAACTAGCCTGTGCACATGGGCGGTGTAGTGGTGGGGTGGACTGAAAGGAGGAGCTGGGGCTATGGGTTAGGCTAGTGAACAGCAGAAAAAGCCCAGTTGTGCAGTGGGTTGTTGACAGCACTGGTTCAGAACACAGCAAAGCACAGCCGGGTAGGAATACAGCAAGGCACATTCTAGAAACCCTGCCTACTCTTTGCTGCCAAGAGCATAGACAGAGCCAGGAGAAACTATTGTTTGCTAAATGCAGATGAGAGAATTGCCTTCCCCTGCCCTCCTCTGCTGCCTGCCTCTTGTGCTGTGTAGCTTTGTCTTGGGTCACTTGGATACAGTCCCAATCCCAAGCACAGTCATTCTTTACTCTTCTGGCACTTTAAATAAGCCTCTACAGATTCAAAGCACCACTTTACATCTACACAAAGAAGAGCAAGTCTGTCTTCTCCAAACCTTTGTTCTGAATATTACACATTGATATCATGCAGCTCAGGACACTCGCTGGCTTTTGTCTGCCCTTTGGGGTTCAAGACCTGGCTTCCCACACAAATCTCTTTGAAATCTGGTTATATTACACATATTTTATCCTTTTGCTCTGGAAGGTTCAATGTAGAAACTTTCAACAGGGGCACAGATATCTGTAACTTTAATAACATTCTTAAATTATTCTAATGCTCAGCCAGGATGTATGAACTCTGGTAAGGACTAGGGAGATGGCTCAGCTGGTTAACTGCATGTTATGCAAGCATGAAGTTTGCGGTGGATCTCCAGGCACTTTTAGAAGTGGAAAAGAATTTAGGAGATATGAGATGCCTCCTAGTCACTATGTAAAGTGGTTTCCACTGTGCTGATGATATAAAATTTGGAGGTCTGAGAACATACAAAGCAGTTGTCTTTGGGATCAGCTCTCATGACATTTGTTTTCTCTCCATTCAGGGGGGGAAGCATGGTAAAAGGAATGGCTGACAGGAATGGAAAACAACAGATCATATTGCATCCAGTCAGGAAGTAGACAATGAACAAACAGCAAGTAGAATCAGGCTACCAAACTTCAAGGCTGGCCACCGGTAACCTGCTTCCTCTCTGAGCCTCCATCTAAAGGTCCTATAACCCGGGATGGAGAGATGGCTTGGTGGTTAAGAGCACTTACTGCTCCTTCAGAGGACCTGGGTTCATTTCCCAGCACCCACATGGTGACTACAAACCGTCCTTAACTCCAGTTCCAGGGGAATCAAGGTCCTCTTTTGACCTCCATGGCATTGTGCCACATGGGTACACTCACATATATGCAGGCAATGCACTCATACACATAATAAATAAATAAATAAATAAATAAATAGATAAATAAATAAATAAATAAATGTCCTATAACCTTTCCAAACAGTGCCACCAGATAGGGACCAAGAGTTCAAACACATGAGCCTATAGGGTGCATCTCTCAATCAAACCACAACACAATCCCAATCTCCTACACATATCTGAGCATCAGATGACAGATGAGACTGTTCTCTACATCAAGGCAAAACTCAAATGCTGAACAGATAGCTTCCCCACACATTAATGAGCCCCAACACAAGTAATTTTTTTTACAAAAGAAACAGACACAGAAATCAGAGAAACATGGGGGCTCAAGCATCTAGAATCTTTTCTACATTACAAAGATGGTGAGAAGTCACAGGAGAGCTGGAGAGACACCTCTGCTAACTCTGCACTGTTGCCAAGGCCAACCTGATTCCTAATCTTCATGCTCATAAAAATGCAGACATAAAACAGAAACAATGACAGCTGGCCATTCAAGTATATCCTGTTCTATTATTTAGAGGTTTATTAAGTATATAGATCATGGAACCTGAGTCTCAGATTTCCAATGAGACTTGAGTCGATATATTAAGGTGCAGTTTTGAGGAAAGGGCCTGCAAGCTTTCTTGAATACTAAATATCTCTCATGGTGAGATGTCTCCATAAGACTAGCTCTCACACTGAACAGGTATTTCAGCATTTGTGAAATAGCAAAGGAAACCTGCATAAGTTAAGCCTTGTCCATGACAGAGAGTGTCTTTGGAACAGATAACCCTCCCAATTACTTGACACTTAATTTCCAAATGAAAGGGAAAAAAATACGGGCTATTATACATTCAAATTTAGACAGAAAAAATGAACACCTAAGTCAGTTCTTGCTAAAATAATTATATCTTTGCCTTTGTACTGAGCTCTACCCCTCATAGACTACTTTATTCATGAATATATATCCATCCCCTCATTCCTCAACCCCCTCATCCCCCATTCCTCTTTGCAAGCCAGTAAGAAGTGTTTCTCCATTGTCTGCTCCAGTTCCTATCTACAGGTTTCTACCTTGAGTTCATGCCCCTGACTTCTCTTGATGATGGTTTGTGACCTAGGAGTTCTAAAAAAAAATAAACCCTTTCTTCCCCAAGTTGGTTTTGGTGTTTTATCACAGCAACAGAAATCAGATGAGAACAATAAATTTGATCTTACTGAATGGGATGTTTGTTCATTCAAAAGGAAGCAAATCTATGCTCTGGTCCAGAGCTTTCTAAAATTCTCCTGATACAGTCACTTCACTTTCCTAAGCCTTAACTACCTGAGTGTCATCTCAGTTGCCTCACAGACATATTTCTGGAAGAAAACTCAAAGATTAAAGACAGAGACATCAATAGTAATGATCATGGGATTGTAAGATGGACTTGTGCCTTTAGGTTTCCAGTGAGTGCTCAAACATTAGAAACCAGTTTAGATGTCAACCAGATTTCTAGCATAGCTTTTGTCAGTCCTTTACAGCAGTCTTTTAGAGCTGCTCCAAAAAAAGCAATCTGGGTCAGTGCGAGAAGTCTGGTCAGTTAACAGAGAGAGAAGGCAAAATGAAATCGGAACTCCCACACCATGCTTCTATAGGAGGCAGGGTCAGGGTGAAAGGCTTGGTAAGTAGTTCACTGCCAACAATTTCTGGCCAAGAAGACAGGCAGGGGCAAAAACTCATGTGCATCCTGCTCCTTCTCCATCATTCCTCTGCCCTGGTGCATGAATATGTCTCTCTCTCTGCAGATAAGAGTTCACATAGCTGTAAATACGTTTGCATGTGTTAGTTGAAACTAAGCAGGCCTGACTCAGCTATTGACAGAACCACCTACTTGCAAATTTGACTCACAGCTAATATTCAGGAAAATGATACCTGGGCAAATTTTTATACCATTTCCAATGCAAACCAGCTCTGTGGGCCTAACCTGGGTATTCAAAACTTAACCTGGTCGTATGTGGGGTTTCACATGGCTTACCTTAGGCATGCCTGGAACTCGTGCATGCTAGGCACACAGTGTCCACCTCTGCCATAGAAACTCCAGGCACTGAGATTGATGAGCATCCCCAGGGGGCAGCATCTCTCACACTCATTCACTGTCTCGTGGGAGGCCATTAAGGACACCCTCTGACTGCACAGGAGGACAACCAGCTTGTGCTCCGTTGGGCCTAGATATTTTGTTTCCCATTTTGGTCTTTGTTAATTCTACTTTGGATCCTTTCATTCCGAGCCTTTCTAAAGAATCAAACCTGGTAGATGGTCTCAGGGAATACAAACAGTTTGTCAATCGGTCGCTTTTTTTTTTTTTTTTTTTTTTTTTTTTGTCTTTATGAGACAGGGTCTCCCTGTAGCCCCAGCTGTCCTGGAACTCACTATGTAGAC
>NW_008339765.1:1715875-1725657 GCF_000622305.1 Nannospalax galili
CTCACTGTATAGCACAGGCTAACCTCAAACTCACAGAGTTCTTCATGCCTTTGCCTCCTGAGTGCTGGAATTTTAAAGGTTTGTGCCACAACTCCAGGCCAACAGTCTTTCTATTTCATGCTGAGGTCTTTTGTTTTTTTTCATTATCCTGTCTTCCACACATTTTGTATTCCTCAAGATGGTGGTGATTCTTCCACATCCTGAAGCAATCCTGAAGATCTGATTGAAGAAAACTGCATTCCCTTACAGAGAAAATCATCACTGACTTCTCCTGCCTCATCAGAGGAACGCTTCCCAGATCAAAATAAGCTATAGTTTTGAAAATAGGTCCCAGGAATGGAGGAAGGGGCTAGTATTCATAAGTGTTCATCTACATACTAAGTAGTGTTTATAATTAGCACATATATCATATAGCAGGGAAAGAATAGCAGTTCTATGTTTTGGGTTAAACACAAGGAACATAAGAAAGTTAGGTGATATTCCTGATATCACACAATCAAATGCAAAGCTTAACTTGAAAAGAGTCTCTGCTTAAAATAAAGATACACACATTAACTATGAAGCATGAATTCCATATAGTAAATTCAGAACAAATGAAAACAATTTTGCAATTAAAATTACCCTGATTAAACTTAGAAAAGAGATTCATCTAGTACAGTGCCTTGGTTTACTTACTCCAAAGCCCTAATAAATGGGTATACCAAATGATAAAGAGGATGAGCCAGGTCATGAGATTCTGTTCCTTTTTTTATAGTGCAGCACAGTAATAAGTATGGGGTTAAGTATGCATGAGATCAATATCTATAGCTTCAGTTGCATCAACTCCATCCCCAAGTTTATGCAATGCTTGATCCCTAATACTGGTTCTGGCATATAATACAAGTCTGCTTCAAGCATAAAAGCAAACAATAATAATAAAATAAAAATTCCATTTATGTTTCGATGTTAACTGTCCCACATCCTGACTCAGTTAGGATCACCTACCTGAACTTTGTGAAATTAAAGACAATTTAGTTCACAATCATGTACAAGAGTTCCACTCATGACAAGCAGAATTTATCACACAATTTCCTTAATACACAATCAGACTCCATAAATGTGAGATGGGTGATGAAACAGTGTTCAGAGATGAAATATTTTATACTCCATCACTGTATAGATCTTCAGCTACTTTCTGAGGTCAACTCACCACGTTTCATAATTTAATAAGCCTTACACAAACATATATACAACACATTACAACCAGGAATATGATTAAGCCTTTTCTACTTCTGACTTCCTAGGAAAAGTTCACATTTGATTTCATGAATATACATAAAGTCTATGGATCCTAAACTATCATTTCTTTTGAAAATTCAGCTTCCAGGGGCTCTATTTATATTAACTGCCAGCAAAAGACACAGAGCGCATTCTCTTATTAAAGTGCATCCAATTATTTATAGAGATACTTTTAAGCCATTTAGTAATAAATTCAATGCAAACAGCAAAAGAAAACATCCTTAAAGATAAATAGGCCATTCTGTTTCCTGGGTGTGTTCGACTGCTATTGATTTTCTAGTCATCTACTTTTAAAGCCAGCTTCAAAATGATTTTTAAGTGCTCAGTCTCATTTATTAAAACCTTCAAAGTTGATTGCCTTAATTTTCCCCCAATCAACAAGATAACCCTTAATTTTAAGGTCTGGATTAGTGGCACTCCCAACTATGAAGTCATGAAAGCATTTATTTACATTAGACTCAACATGAGTTCAAAATTTAATGCCCTCATCAATTTTCCAAATAAAACTGCAGCTGCTATGTGGAACAGGTGAAATGAGGTCTGTATTTCTCAGATGTAACATAGCCGAGAGCTTAACCCAAGCTTCATGAAGTTTAAAAGCAGTAAAGCCAAAGTTATTTCAGCCCTATAGCTTACTTATTTAAAGAAATGGATGTTATTGGCTGCCTTTCAATGTGAAGCTTATACCATCATTAAAACTAGAAATGAAATCCCACAGTGGTATCCAAGGAACACCACTGACTTAGAAGACCCATTCTCTTCCTCAACCCCATAAAACAAAAGAAAAAAAGTCAATTGTGAAGCCACATCTGAAAAATAGAATCTATAGAATCCTATCCCCATGTCGGTTTTTTCATAAAAGTTACTTTCCTCATTAGCAAAATACTGGACAACAGAAACTTAAGGAAGGAAGAGTTTATTTGGCTCAGAGTTTGGGTGAAGACCACCATGGCAGGAGCATGAGGCAGCTGGTTGGTCACATTGTACTCACAGTCAAGAAGCAGAGGGAAATGAATGCTAGTGCTCAGTTTGCTTCCCCTTTTTTATTCAGTCTTGAACTCCAGCCCATGGGATGGTGACAACTACATTTCAGGTCGGTCTTTCCACCTTAGTTAACCCAATATAGAAATTCTCTCACAAGCATGATCATGTGATTCTATATCCCATAATTTTGACAATCAGTATGAAGTATCCCAGTAAGACTGAGAAAATATGGAGTAGAACATGTGACACAAACATCTACCAGGGGCTTGTTCTCAAGATCAAGAAACAAAACTGGTCCATTAGTAGACTCAGCATCTATACAACTGTTGAGGTATCAACATGAAACAGTTCACTAACTGATATCTAGACTCCATGAAGAAAAATCATGGCTTTGTTCACCTATCACAATGTCTCCGAGTGTCAGCACATACCGGATTTACTAAATACTTAATGAATCAAAATGAGAATGCTAATTATAAACAGCTTTCTCTCTGTCATGATAATTAATTACTCTGAAAATATTCTAGCAGGTTCTTTGAAGGAAACCTGAGCAAGTGGCTGCAACCCAGAGTCTTCTAATATGTAGAAACAAGGAGGAGGAACAAGAGACATGGGGAGATAGTTATTCTTCTTTGTTTGGGTGACTGTTTATTTTTATTATTATTACATTTATTGTGTGTGTGTGTGTGTGTGTGTATGCATGCACATATGCCACAGTCACTTGTGGCAGTCAAAGGGAAAACTGAGGTTGTCAGTTTTCTCCTTCCATCCTGTGAGTCTCAAGGATTCAACTCATGTAGTCTGAGCACTGACTTCTACCTGGTGAACCACTGCACCAGTTCAACGGTGTCTGTTTCTGATACAGACTCCTTTTTTCTTTCTTTTAATGAAATCACTTTATTGTAATTAACCCACAAATAAAAACTTTATACAGCTAGTTTAAAGAAATCACTCTTTTCAAGGGTTGTTCCTTCTTTTTTCCCCTTCTAATTCTGAACACATAGGTCCACGAAGCTGTATCAAAGAAGTATTTACTCAATGCATTTTTTTGCTTCAAGTCTCAACATTCTCTTTAACAAGGTAATACAGGAAGTTCAACTGCAAATATTTGGGCATCATTTTTTTCATGTTGATGAGTGGTCATATTTTTGTGTCTCCTGAAGAGCTTATGCTTCCTTTTGATGCCCATTTAGCATGGAAAGGTTATTACTGATACATAAAGGACTGACTTGGAATGAGTTAATGCTGTCTAAGCATATCACAATTGTTTGTAGCTACAGCAAGTCAAATCAAGGCAGTACTTATATCTTGATTCTCATCACCATGAAATACAAAGTTTTCTTTAATAATCGAGAATAAGAAGAGACAGCTATTTAAATTAGCAGACAAGGACTTTAAAACAACTGATAAAGCATGTTTAATGATCATATGCATGAGTGAACAAATAGATTCTTGAATGATTCACAGAATCCGTAAAGAACTGAATGGAATCGTAGAACTTAAAAATGTAATATTTAAAATGTAAAACCATGTTATAGGATTAAGAGAAGAGTTAATATTGCAGAAAAATAGTCAGTGGACTTCAAAACCTGGAGATAGAAATAATAGAATCGGTGCACAAAAGTAAAATACTGAAAATTGAATAGATCTTGGGTGACCTCTGTGTCATTGTATAGTCTGACATGTAACTGGAGACTTAGACAGGAGAAGAGAATTGTCAGATAAATAAATATTTGAAGGCATAATTATTTGAAATTTTCCCAATTTGGTTGCAAAAAGAAAAAAATTCCTAAAGGAAGCTCAATGAATCCCAAACAAAATACATACTTTAAAACACCAGATAAGCTGACTAGGCTTATTGAATGGAATTGTCCTAGGCAACAGTTGGGGACACTGACAACCCAGTGGGCTTTATCAGGAATGACTGATTATATGGGCTCCAGTTTAGGGGGGAGGGGATGGGAGGGTGCCAGTGGGGACTAGGGTAGAAAGATGATTGAGATTGTTTGAGCTGTTTTGTATGAAATACACACAAAAAATTCAATAAAAAATGATTGGAGAAAAATTAAAATTTTAAAAATTAAAAAATATTTTAAATTTCAACAAATTCTGGAGAACCAGTGGGGGGGCTATGAGAGGGTACCAGTGGGGATGGGGGTATAAAGACGATTAAGATTTTTTGAGATGTTCTGTATGAAATACATAAAAATTCAATTAAAAACTAAAAATAATTTTAAAAAGAAACAAAAATAAATAAAACAAAAACACCAAAAGGGACTGATGATGTAGTTCAGTTGACAAAGTTCCTGCTTAGCATGCAGAAAACACTGAGTGTGGTGTGCAGCATCACATAAACTGGGCATGGTAACACATACCTATGGAGACAGGAGGATTGGGAACTCAATGTCATTCCTCAGCCAGCAGAGAGTTTTAGGCCAGGTTTGGTGAAATGATTCAATGTGTAAGGGGGCTTGCTGCCAAGTCTGTTGACCTGAGTTTGATCCCTGGGATCTACATTGCAGAGAGAGAACTGATGCCCATAAGTTTTCCTCTGACCTCCACATACCTGGCATAGCATGGGTACTAAGCGCATGCACACATACAATAAATAAATGAATGAATAAATAAATTCCAAGTCATCTTGGGATATATAACATTCTTCATCAAACAGCAAACAGCCAACATTTGTCATGGTCAGACTCCTAACATCCAAAGATAAATGTTAAAATTTATTTAAAAATTAAAAAGAGGAAGAAATGTCTTAAATCTATATGAACAGCAGACCTAAACATAGAAACTGAACTTAAAGTTTCTAAGAGAAACAAGGAGAATAATCTATAAGATTTGAGTATGAAAAGAGTTCTTGTATAGTAAAATTTGGACAGAATGTTATAGAGAATATATCCGTAGTAGACTAAACAAGAAATAACAAAAATGTCTATGAAAAAATAATAAATTTATAAATAAAACAGAAAGTCCTGTGGTCAATAGTTAATATACACATTCAGCAATAAAAAGAAAAAAATTACCAGTGCAAAAGTGCACATTAGTAAATCATAAAATTTCTCTAAAGAGGCCAGAGTCAAACCAGTATATACTTTGTGACTCCAGAAATTCTAGAGTAACAGATCAATTATACAAATACAACAATGACCATTGAAGAGATGCCCAGTGGGCAGGATGTTTAATGGGAAAGCATAAGGGCCTGAATTCAAATAATAAGCACCTGAAGAAGAAGTTAGGCATGGCCTCATGTCTGTCTTTAACCCCAGCACTCCTGGGGCAGAAACAGTAAGACTGGTAGCTGGCTGCCGGCCGACCTCCAGGTTCCGTGAGAAACCCTGTCTTGTGGTAGAGAAGGACACCAGTTGTCCATTTCTGGCCTAGGTGGGTACACACACACACAGACACACACACAGACACACACACACTTACACACACACACACGCACACAAAATACACACACAGACATACACATAAACATACACATGTACACACATAAACATACATGCATACATACACATACACGCAGAAATTAAACAACATTTGCTTGTAGCAGTGGTGGTAGCCCAACTGGCTGAAGAGGAGACAATTTCCTAAGACAACACAAACAGCCTATATTCTGAAAGAGTTTTGAATTACATGCACTGACAGCTTTTGTTGAAATTCACAGACCTTTAAACCATGTGGATTTCAGTGTCTAAGTATTTCAAGGGAAAACTTACATGCCTAACTCATTCTCTTCTTTAAATTAGATTATATTTCACTGTGAATTTCTCCTGATAGCTTTAGTCTTGGTCAAAATAAAACTATAGTTATTTGTAGGTCAGTTACACCTGTCATCAATACTTTCGCATTTTTCAACTTACCATATTAAAGTTGCCATCATTATTCAGCAATTACATCAAGTACAGGCATGGCTCTTTCCACCCAATTAGTCCTGACAATACCCTTTAGTCTATCTACTAGCATTCTGTTTACCATTCTGTTACCTCCTGTGTGGAAACTAACACTTAAGCGAGGTCAGGTCCAAGATAATATCTGTAGAGAACCAGTAACTGAATTCATGCCTTTTTTTCTAATTATCACCAAAAATATTAAAACCCTTCCTTCATATCTCTCCCACTTTGCAGCTCTACCTTCAACCAAATGCTATCTAGAGCCTTCCTGTGGAAATAACAAGATAAGACTATGGCTGAGGAGATGGCTCAGTGGGAAAAGAGTTTGTCATATGGGTGTAGAGACCTGAGTTTGAATCCCCAGAATCTGCTTACAGCCAAATGTGATAACATGTATCTTCATAGCAAGAGAAAGGAGGAAGAAGCAGGAGACTCCGGAGAGGATCATGGACCAGTTAGCCTGACTCACACAAAGATGAATAGCAAGAGCCTTTCTCTCAACCAAGGTGGAAAGTGAGGATCAGAATTGGTCCTCTGACCACCACAAGTGCACACACACACACACACACACACACACACACACATTCACACTATACATACATACTCAAAAAAAGATAAAGCAGATTGGAGTATTAGATATTTCCTAATTCCTGAGTAAAAGTTAGAAGGAAGCCCATACATTACCTGACTTCAAGACTACTGGCTTCTAGAATATTTTCACTTTGCCTGCCGTTACAACCTGTCCATTTGAAAGCTCTCCTTCCTTATCCATTCCTCATGTTTATTCCAGTTTCATCCACAGCTATAGGAGCCAGGAAGGGTCAGCATCCCTCAACCATAGTTCTAGAGCCTATGCTCCATCTATTCCTGATCCCTATCTCTAGATGCCCTTGTCCTTATTTTGGGACTATATACACAGGTGTTAGAAGCACTTTCTACTTTAGCAGCCCCCAATCTCCATCCTCCTTCACATCCTAGGCTAACCTGGGCTATTCTCTTCCTAAAACATAGTTCCATCATTTTACTTCTAAAAGTTCTTCACAACATTGTAGATATGTCACTTAAGGCTGATCAAGTCACAGTAAGTTCTCTGTATTTAACCAATTGTGAGACATTGTGATTGTCTCCATCTGTCGCCCAAAGAAGCTTCTTTGAGGAGTGATGAGAGGTACATGTATGATAAATATAAGCATACTTATTTATAATATCATAAATAATTACATTGGTCAATGTAAATGACAGAAGCAGGGTTGTCTCTAGGGTCTAACATCTCTCCAACCATGTGCACATGGCTATGTTTACAGTACCATACACGGATTTCTTCCTATTAAAAGGGGCTTAAATCCAATTAGAGAGACCGGCATGGTGGCTCACACCTTTAATTCCAGTACTGGGGAGATAGAGTCAGGCAGATCTCTGTGAGATCCAGGCAAGCCTGGTCTACAGAGCTAGTTCCAGGCCCGCTGGGGCTATAGAAAGATCCTGTCTTTAAAAAAACCAATTAGACAGAGGTTAATACTCCTAAGATAAAAGTGCCACTACTGCACCAGTAGAGAGAATTGGCTGGACTGGTCATTGTTTGTGTTCTTAAACTTCATAGGTAGTAGGATCATTGATTGATTGTCTCCCTTGGCAGTTTGCATAGTACCTACTGATACTATGAGAGCTAGTCTTCAGGGAGGAGTCTTATAGGTCAGTTCCAGCTCAATTGCTCCAAGTCTTCTGTCCAAAATATGTTGTGTCTACAATACATCTTCTATATCTAAGGTTCGGGGAACATTGCAGAAGAGGGGGTAGAAAGCATTAATAGCCAGAGCGACAAGACACCTGCGTCTAGTTAAAGTATTTTAGACTTTTTAGGGAAGCTACTCCAATGAAATCTCCACAGTATGGTACTCTAGCAATATCTACATAATGACAAAACCAGTTGACATGCCAAGGGGGATGGAGAAAATTTCACAGTTAATCCTACCTCAAATGATGAAGAGCTACAGGCAATCAATCAATGGATGCAGAGGAGGGAGAATCAGTTTTTCTAGCAATTAGCTCCTGGAGAGGCATCTAATTCCAAATAGTCAGCTCACACCAGCACTACTAAATGAATTCAGTGCAATACAGATGTATATATACATATATGTATATATATGCATATATAAATGTATGTATGTATATGCAATATGCAACAATAATCAAAGAAGAGGACAAGAAATGATAAGGCACTGGGGAAATGGGAAGGGTTGGAAGGGGACTGGGATGGATAGAAATAATGCAGATAAGGAGCTGGATATATGGCACAGCCATTAAGAGCACTGGCTGCTCTTGCAGAATACCTGGGTTAGAATCCCAGCATGGCTGGTTGTCATCTGTCCATAACTCCAGTTCCAGGGGATCTAATATCCTCTTTTGTCCTCAACTAGCCCTGGGCAACAGGAGGTACAAACATGCAGGCAATATACTCAAACACGTAATAAAAATAAATCAATCAAATTTTAAAAAAGGGAATGCAGAGACAATGCTCATGCATAACATTTTCCAAAACAAAAATAAATAATAAAAGTGAAAATAATAAAGTAACATAACATAGACTGTAATTTTCTTGCCTGAAATTCTAGTAGCAAACAGAAAGAGAACTGTGAATCCTATGTTCTAGCTTGCTTCTCCATTGCTGTGACAAAACACTGACCAAAACCAACTTACGGGGTGGGGCGGGTTACATCTCCCAGGTCATAGTTCCTGCTGAGGGAGCCCAAGGTAGGAACTCAGGACAGGAACCTGGAGGCAGGAGCTGAAGCACGGGCCATAGAGGAATGCTGCTTACTGGCTTACTCCCCTGACCCATGCTCAGACTGCTTTCTCATACAATGCAGAACTACCTGCTCAGGGGTGGCACCACCCACAAAGGGCTGGAACCTCTCACATCACTCAACAATCAAGAAAATGTCCTACAGACATGGCTCTAGGTCAGTCCAATGGAAGCAATTTCCCAATTGAGGCTCTCTCTACCCTGGTGTACAAAGTTGACAACTAAAACTGTCCAGCACATCCCATTAAGAAAACATCTATTCTTACTATGTATCACATGTTTATAACTGGATATGATCTCATAAGACATTTATGTATTCCTGAGTATAAAGTGTGCACAACATAAAATCACTTAATTTTAATAAAACAATTTCCTCAATATTTCTTCCGTATCTGTTGATCACTATCAGATAATTTGTTTTAGAAAATAAAAAGTGGTTATTGTTATTTAAAAAAATCTGGGTATAATAATTTACACCTTTGTATTAGTCACTTTTCTGTTGCTGTGATAGAAACAGACCAAAGCAACTTATAAATGGAAGAGTTTATTTGCATTTATGGTTCCAGGAGAATTACATTCTGGGGACAAAATGTCCAAATACTTGGAGCCTATAGGGGACATTTTCATTCAAACCACCACAGCATTTAACTTCAGTATTTGAGAGGCAGAGGCAGGTGGATCTCTATGAGTTTGAGGCCTGCCTGGTATATATAGCAAGTTCCAGGCTAGCCAGGACTGTATAATGAGATTGGGTTTGAAACAAAACAAAACAAAATCTTCGCAACAATGGCACCACCAACTCAATGTAAAATGCTTAA